>NC_090726.1:108011820-108016820 GCF_036898095.1 Palaemon carinicauda | reverse complement strand
TGGATAGAGCGTCCGCCGTCACATTGCGGACTCCTTGAAGGTGAACTGCCGACAGGTACCACTTCTTCTTTTCCGCCAATCGGAAGATGGCCAACATCAGCTGGTTGAGAGGTGGTGACCTCGATCCTTGTCGATTCAAGTATCTCACAACTACCTCGCTGTCCATCACCAACCTTATGTGGATCGAGTGACGCGGGGAGACTTTCTTTAAGGTAAGGAGCACTGCCATAGCTTCTAGAAAGTTTTATGTGAAAGGTCTTGAATAGCTTGGACCAAGTCCCTTGGACTTTTTTCCGATGAGAGTGACCTCCCTATCCCTCCTTTGAGGCGTCTGAGTGAATCGTCACCGACGGGGGAGGTGGCTGAAGAAGAACCGACTTCTTTAGATGTCTGGCTTGGGACCAAGGCCTGAGAAGAGTACTTAGCCGAAGCGGCTGGCATTCTCAGATCTCTTCGCGCGTTTGATGCATAACTTCTCCAAACTCCGATTGCATCCTTTAGCTGTGCTCTTAGCACTGGGTCTGTCACCGAAGCAAACTGGAGAGAGCCCAGTACCCTCTCCTGCTCACGTCTTGATATCCTTTCGGAATCTAGAAGTCTCTTGACAGAACCCGCTATCTCCTTCCTTTTCTTCGCCGGGATGGAGAAACGGTGTGACAAAAGGTCCCAGTGGATTCCCAGCCACTGGAACTTTTGAGATGGAGAAAGTCGAGACTTTTTTCTGTTGATCTTGAAGCCTAGGTACTCTAGGAACTGGATCACTTGACTGGAAGCTTGCAAGCATTCTGTCTCGGATGCTGCCCACACCAACCAGTCGTCCAGGTAGGCTACTACCTGAATTCCCTTTAGGCGTAATGTTTGAGAGCTACGCTCGCAAGCTTCGTAAAAAATCCTTGGGGCTATGTTTAGCCCGAATGGCATGGCTCCGAAGGCGTATAGTCTTCGTTGTAGCCTGAACCCTAGGTAGGGGGAGAGTCGATGGCTGATTGGAATGTGCCAATAGGCGTCTGACAAGTCTATAGAGACGGAATATGCCCTCTTGGGCAGTAAGGTCCTTATGTGTTGCAGTGTTAGCATTTTGAATTTGCAATTCACTATGAACTTGTTGAGTGGCGACAAGTCCAGAATGACTCTGAGCTTTTCCGAGTCTTTCTTGGGAACACAAAACAGCCTCCCTTAGAAATTGATGGGCTTCACCCTTCGGATCACCTTTTTTCTCCAACAGTTCTTGAACGTACTCCTCCATAACGGGGGTGGAGTGTTGGAAAAACTGAAGGCACGGGGATGGAGTGCTGTACCAGCTCCAGCCCAGTCCATTCTTGAGTAGGCTGTGGGTCAGGGATCGAAGGTCCACCGATCCCGAAATTTCAGAAGTCTCCCTCCTACCGGTATCATCTCACTTGGACTGCCGTCCTGAGGTGTTGCCTCCCTGACCACGACCACCCCTGAATCCCCTTCCCTTTGAGGGGTGCCTAGACGAGCCTCTGGCTGCTCCTCTAGGCTTTGCTCGAAAGGAAGTAGACTGCCCTTCGAACGCTGGGGTGAATGCCGTGGACTGTGTCGACACGGCCTGGAGTACCCACTGAAAAGTGGTCGGGGTTTGTGCCACGATCTGGGGCACTGGAGGCAATGGCAATTGCAGTTGCTGTTGCTGTCTAACAGGCTTGGCTGGCCGAGACGGTAGCCTAGTCCTCATAGTCTTCCTCTTTGGTTGAGGACCCTCATCCGGGGAAGACTTTCTTTTGATAGCCAGGCCCCACTTCTGGAGAAGGTTTCTATTCTCCAAGGCGGCCTTATCAACAACATCTTTGACCAAGTCGGTAGGGAAAAGGTCTTTTCCCCAAATGTTGGAGGAGATTAGTTTCCTTGGCTCATGCCTCACCGTAGCCGAGGTGAACACGAACTCCCTACAAGCTCTCCTTGCCTTGACGAAGCCATAAAGGTCCTTCGTCACTGTGGCCAGATGAGTCTTGGCCACCACCATGAACATTTCATGGACCTTGGGGTCACTTGCCAGCGTCTCAAGAGTAGTCTGAAGAGACATTGAGGCAGCCAGTCTTTCTTTTGTCTCGAACTCTCTTCGCAAAAGAAAGTCAGACAGCTTAGGGAGGTCCTCGCCGAACTGACGTCCGGCAATATCAGCCTCCAACTTCCCAACTGAGAACGTAAGATGGACGTCCTTCCAGTCTTTGTAGTCCATAGGCAGGGCCAGCGACAAGGGTTTACACTCCTCCAGGGAGGGGCAAGACTTGCCGGCCTCGACTGCTTTCAGTACAGCCACAAACCCTTTCTGTAAAAAGGGAAAGGCTCTAGCAGGCGAGGACACAAGGGAAGAGAGCTTCTTGCTCAATGCAGCTACCTTTGAGTTAAAGAAGCCCCTCTCTTTCATCGAGGATGAAAGTAGAGCTTGAGCTTTAGCGTGGTCCATCACTATGACCTCCTTCGGCTCTGTCTCCTCCTTTGAAGCTGGTTCCTTCATCAGCCAGACATAACAGTCCGGATATGATGCCTTGCTGGGCCAGAATTCCACCTCCTCCAGGGGAACTGAGCCCAGCTTATCCGAGATGACGATCTTTCCAGTCGTCATCGGCATGTGCTCAGCATACCTCCATGGGTTAGCATCTGAACACAAGGGAAGGTCTTTCACATTGAGCTTTTTCTGGGGCCCATGTGATTCTGCAAGGCACTGCATCCGCAGTTCCATTGCAGCCGCCTTCTCCTGATTCTCCTTCTGCATTTGTTGGATCATTCCAACAATAGAAGAGAGGGCCTGTCCCAGCTCTACTGGGAGACCGGCCGATGTTGAGGGAATAGGCTCCGGAATCTGAACCGGAGTAGCCGACACCTCGTCGACCTCTTCCTCTACAACGTCTGGGGCTTGAACTTCATCCTGGGCTTCTGCCAGGAGGTCTTCCTCCAGACGCTCGTCCACATCAGACATCCTGTCATGTAACTGGATGCCTTGCATCGCGACTGCGACTTCAGCATCCACCTGGATCTGAACTTGGGGGATCTCCTCTTGAGGCTGGGGAATCACTGCATCAGCTGATGCCTTAGGGAAAAGATACGCCCTCATCTTCTCACTTGGAAGATAAGGGCCAGAGGTGTTCTTTTGGAAGCCCCTTACCCAGGTACGAAGCTTTCCCCTTGCTATATCCCTTGATTCCGCCGTCCTAGGGGAATCAAAGGCCTCAGTAATCAGGTTAGTGCACACAGTACATACCTGAGGGTCCCAATACCGGAGATCATCCTTGGAGACAGCGCATGCTGCGTGTCTCCTACAAAACTCATGTCCGCAGAGGTTCTTGCTGCGGACGTTGCAGAAAGCACTTCCGCACTTCGGAGGGTCCTTCTGTAAAGAGAAGAAATTTCCATGAGTATCAAGTGAACTATGTATCACTGGATATGCATTGTATAGCATAACAATTCAGAAAGGAAAGACACACACTTGTGTTTCCCTCACAACCCAATGCTGCAGCCTTCCAGATAATAAAATCAAATGGTTAATCTCTTCTAGAGTAACCAATGCAAAGTTTCCAGAGGAAACAGGTGGAGCTCACACCTAATCAATGATTTTAAAATCCTGGATAATAGACAGGAAAAAACTCACTTTCCTATCTGTAGGGCAACAGCAAAGGACTGTGCAAGAAAACACAAAAGTGTTAGAACACACAGTGCTGTACCAAAACCCATACTATAGTTTTCTTCTTACTGTATATGTTATACTGAAGAATACTAGTACAGTATAGGAGGATACGTGCCGGCCGGCACACACCATAACTAGCTTTAAAGTATACTACTTAACAGCTATAAGGCGGCAGAACTCTGGTTCAAATGCATGTGCCGGCCGGCAGCAACTGCCGGCCGGCAACATCCAATGTCGGCCGGCAATGGCTGCCGGCTGGCAACTACACAAGGTAGTACCCAGCTGCCGGCCACACTCTTGGTGACCGGCAGAAAAGGGCTGACATTAGCCGGCCGGCAAAGGTACAGGACCGATGCCAGCCGGCAGCAAAAGAACCAGAGGACTACACCTGCCCGGCTGCCGGCCTCATAGGCCGGCAGCCAGGTCGGGTACAGCACTAGAAGAAAAATAGAATGGATGCCGGGATAAGAGTGCACACTACCTCCAAGCCCGGCAATCCGAAAGAGTGCATATAAGGAAGGGGAGAATCTAATTCAGGCTTCCTGACCAATGCCGTCTGGCTCTACAGGCAGGCATGGATGAGGGACCAAGGGAGGTCCGGGCAGCACTCAAAATATAAGACCCTTGCCGGCCGACAGCTCTGCCGGCCGGCAAGGGGCTGAGTCAATTCCACATCCTAACCTATACTAGGTCCAGATGTAGAACGACGTACAGTACTGTAATGGCTAGGCCATTACGGAGATAGAAGGGGAAGGGACAAAAGAGGGTCCTACCAACCTTGCTTTAGTGACGGATCACCCGCAGCCAAGAAACTTATCTTAGCCTAAGGGAGATCCAAGGGGGGAGGCCAGCAATACTTGCCAGCTCCCAGAGCACCAAAGCAAGGAAGGTGTTGCCACTCCCAGGGAAAGAAACTTATCCTCCCCCGAGAACAGCAACAAGGACTAGTCTGGTAGATCACAAAAGAAGGAATCATAACCACAGAAACCTTCGGTAGTGACCTAAGGAGGATAAGCCACCTTTGTCTGTGTCAGGCCAGCGAGGGAGACTCTACCCCAAGCCAGACAAGCACAGACTCAGACTAAAAACTCTGTTGTTCTGTCCCTCTTTGAACCAGACTTACTGGAACAGGAAGGTACAGTAACACCCCAGTATAGTTTTATCGAAAATTAATTCGGAAAAAACCACTTAGGGATAAGCCCAAGGCTTAACCAGAGGGAAAGGGATTGCATACCTTCTCCGAAGAAAAGAAAGCAACCGGGGAGTATGAGAAAGTATACTAAGGCTCCATAAGCAACTTAGCCTAGGCACCAAGAGAATCGATTACCTAAATCACCGAAACTCAGTCGTATAC
>NC_090726.1:107996820-108004320 GCF_036898095.1 Palaemon carinicauda | reverse complement strand
GTTGACCACCCTTGAATTCTGAAGTTCTATGAAGATAGACCTTTAGGCATTCTACTGGACATAGAGATGCATCTTCTTTCAGAGGGCAGATTCTCCAGGGACCCCACCTGTTGGTGGGTAACTCATTCTTGGCGAGAAACGTAGGATCCGGAAACAGGTTCAGTTCTTCCCCATCCAGGAACTGAACACGACCTGCCTCTCTCGAGAGGCTACAATCTCACTAACCCTGGCCCCGGACGCGAGTGCAAAATAGGAAAATAACTTTTTGTGTCAAATCCTTTAACGCACACTCTTCATTGCTCAACAGAGAAGCGAAATGAAGAACTTGTCTAAAGACCATGAAATGGGCTTTGGAGGTGCTGAAGGTCTGAGCCTAGCACAGGCTTTCGGGACTTTATTAAAGATCTCGTTACCTAGGTCGACCTGGAAGGCATATAGAATGGGTCTTGTCAAAGCAGACTTACACGCTGAAATCGTGTTCGCTGCCAACCCTTGACCATGGAGGTGGGGAAAAAAGATAAGCAGAAGTCTGTCAAGATCTCCTGCGGAATCTTCGCCTTGACAAAAGGCCACCCATTTTCTCCAAGATGACTCATATTGCCTTCTAGTAGATTTGCATTTATATTCCTCAAGGAAGTCTATACTGGCTTTCAAAATCCCGAAACGCTTTCTCACCGCTAGGGAGAGAAAATCATGAACTGCAGGGTCCGGGTTTTCTGTAATGAAGCGCAGACAGTTGACTTCTGGACTCGCTGGGTCAGAACTGGATCTGGTAGTGGTACAAACTTCAGCTACAGTTCCAATGCCAGGAGGAACCACACGCTGTTCGGCCACTTGTGGGCCACTATTGCCGCTACCCTTTGAAGGATCTCAGTTTGTTGAGGACCCTCAACAGAAGGTTGTGAGGAGGGAACAGATAAATCTTGGACCATCTGTTCCAGTCGAGGGACATCGCGTCCACTGCTTCCGCTAAGGGGTCCTCGTACGGGGCACGTACAGGGGCAACTTCTTGTTGTCTTTCGTCGCAAAGAGGTCTATCTGCAGTTCTGGGACTGATTCAGAATGAAGGAGAATGATCCTGCGTCTAAGGACCATTCCGACTCTATCGGTGTGAACCTGGATAGAGCGTCCGCTGTCACATTGCGGACTCCTTGAAGGTGAACTGCCGACAGGTACCACTTCTTCTTTTCCGCCAATCGGAAGACGGCCAACATCACCTGGTTGAGAGGTGGTGACCTCGATCCTTGTCGATTCAAGTATCTTACAACTACCTCGCTGTCTATTACCACTTTATGTGGAACGAATGACGCGGGGAGACTTTCTTTAAGGTAAGGAGCACTGCCCTAGCTTCTAGAAAGTTTTATGAGAAAGGTCTTGAATAGCCTGGACCAAGTCCCCTGGACTTTTTTCCGATGAGAGTGACCTCCCCATCCCTCCTTTGAGGCGTCTGAGTGAATCGTCACCGATGGGGGAGGTGGCTGAAGAAGAACCTGACTTCTTTAGATGTCTGGCTTGGGACCAAGGCCTGAGAAGAGTACTTAGCCGAAGCGGCTGGTCTTCTCAGATCTCTTCACGCGTTTGATGCATAACTTCTCCAAACTCCGATTGCATCCTTTAGCTGTGCTCTTAGCACTGGGTCTGTCACCGAAGCAAACTGGAGAGAGCGCAGTACTCTCTCCTGCTCGTGTCTTGATATCCTTTCGGAATCTTGAAGTCTCTTGACAGAACCCGCTATCTCCTTCCTTTTCTTCGCTGGGGTGGAGAAACGGTGTGACAAAAGGTCCCAGTGGATCTTAGCCACTGGAACTTTTGAGATGGAGAAAGTCGAGACTTTTTCTGTTGATCTTGAAGCCTAGGTACTCTAGGAACTGGATCACTTGACTGGAAGCTTGCAAGCATTCTGTCTCGGATGCTGCCCACACCAACCAGTCGTCCAGGTAGGCTACTACCTGAATTCCCTTTAGGCGAAATTGTTTGAGAGCTACGCTCGCAAGCTTCGTAAAAATCCTTGGGGCTATGTTTAGCCTGAATGGCATGGCTCCGAAGGCGTATAGTCTTCGTTGTAGCCTGAACCCTAGGTAGGGGAGAGTCGATGGCTAATTGGAATGTGCCAGTAGGCGTCTGACAAGTCTATAGAGACGGAATATGCCCTCTTGGGCAGTAAGGTCCTTATGTGTTGCAGTGTTAGCATTTTGAATTTGCAATTCACTATGAACTTGTTAAGTGGCGACAAGTCCAGAATGACTCTGAGCTTTTCCGAGTCTTTCTTGGGAACACAAAACAGCCTCCCTTAGAAATTGATGGGCTTCACCCTTTTTCTCCAACCGTTCTTGAAAGTACTCCTCCATAACGGGGGTGGAGTGTTGGAAAAACCGAAGGTACGGGGGTGGAGTGCTGTACCAGCTCCAGCCCAGTCCATTCTTGAGTAGGCTGTGGGCCCAGGGATCGAAGGTCCACCGATCCCGAAATTTCAGAAGTCTCCCTCCTACCGGTATCACCTCACTTGGACTGCCGTCCTGAGGTCTTGCCTTCCTGACCACGACCACCCCTGAATCCCCTTCCCCTTGAGGGGCGTCTAGACGAGCCTCTGGCTGCTCCTCTAGGCTTTGCTCGAAAGGAAGTAGACTGCCCTTCGAACGCTGGGGTGAATTGCCGTGGACTGTGTCGACACGGCCTGGGGTACCCACTGAAAGGTGGTCGGGGTTTGTGCCACGATCTGGGGCACTGGGGGTAATGGCAATTGCAGTTGCTGTTGCTGTCTAAGAGGCTTGGCTGGCCGAGACGGTAGCCTAGTCCTCATAGTCTTCCTCTTTGGTTGAGGACCCTCATCCGGGGAAGACTTTCTTTTGATAGCCAGAGCCCACTTCTGGAGAAGGTTTCTATTCTCCAAGGCGGCTTTATCAAAAACTTTTTTGACCAAGTCAGTAGGGAAAAAGGTCTTTTACCCAAATGTTGGAGGAGATTAGTTTCTTTAGCTCGTGCCTCACCGTAGCCGAGGTAAACACGAACTCCCTACAAGCTCTCCTTGCCTTGACGAAGCCATAAAGGTCCTTCGTCACTGTGGCCAGATGAGGCTTGGCCACTATCATGAACATTTCATGGACCTTGGGGTCACTTGCCATCGTCTCGAGAGTAGTCTGAAGAGACATTGAGGCAGTCAGTCTTTCTTTTGTATCGAACTCACTTCGCAAAAGAAAGTCAGACAGCTTAGGGAGGTCCTTGCCAAACTGACGTCCGGCAATATCAGCCTCCAACTTTCCCACTGAGAACGTAAGATGGACGTCCTTCCAGTCTTTGTGGTCCATAGGCAGGGCCAGCGACAAGGGTTTACACTCCTCTAGGGAGGGGCAAGACTTGCCGGCCTCGATTGCTTTTAGTACAGCCAGAAACCCTTTCTGTAAAAGGGGGAAGGCTCTAGTAGGCGAGGACACAAAGGAAGGGAGCTTCCTATTCAATGCAGCTACCTTTGAGTTAGAGAAGCCCCTCTCTTTCATCGAGGATGAAAGTAGAGCTTGAGCCTTAGCATGGTCCATCACTATGACCTCCTTCGGCTCTGTCTCCTCCTTTGAAGCTGGTTCCTTCCTCAGCCGGACATAACAGTCCGGATATGATGCCTTGTTGGGCCAGAATTCCACCCTCCAGGGGAACTGAGCCCAGCTTATCCGAGATGACGATCTTTCCAGTCGTCATCGGCATGTGCTCAGCATACCTCCATGGGTTAGCATCTGAGCACAAGTGAAGGTCTTTCACATTGAGCTTTTTCTGGGGCCCATGTGATTCTGCAAGGCACTGCATTCGCAGTTCCATTGCAGCCGCCTTCTCCTGATTCTCCTTCTGCATTTGTTGGATCATTCCAACAATAGAAGAGAGGGCCTGTCCCAGCTCTACTGGGAGACCGGCCGATGTAGAGGGGCTTGAACTTCATCCTGGGCTTCTGCCAGGAGGTCTTCCTCCTGACACCCGTCCACATCAGATATCCTGTCATTTAGCTGGATGTCTTGCATCGCGACCGCGACTTCAGCATCCACCTGGATCTGAACTTAGGGGATCTCTTCTTGAGGCTGGGAATCACTGCATCAGCTGATGCCTTAGGGAAAAGATACGCCCTCATCTTCTCACTTGGAAGATAAGGGCCAGAAGTGTTCTTTTGGAAGCCCCTTACCCAGGTACGAAGCTTCTTCCTAACTATTTAAATGTCTCATTAATCAGGTTAGTGCACACAGTACATACCTGAGGGTCCCAATACCGGAGATCATCCTTGGAGACAGCGTATGCTGCGTGTCTCCTACAAAACTCATGTCCGCAGAGGTTCTTGCTGCTGACATTGCAGAAAGAACTTCCCCACTTCGGAGTGTCCTTCTGTAAAGAGAAGAAATTTCCATGAGTATCAAGTGAACTATGTATCACTGGATATGCATAGTATAGCATAACAATTCAGAAAGGAAAGACACACACTTGTGTTTCCCTCACAACCCATTGTTGCAGCCTTCCAGATAATAAAATAAAAAATGGTTTATCTCTTCTAGAGTAACCAATGCAAGGTTTCCAGAGGAAACAGGTGGAGCTCACACCTAAGCAATGATTTTAAAATCCTGGATAATAGACAGGGAAGAACTCAGCTTCCTATCTGAGGGCAACAGCAAAGGGATGTGCAAGAAAACACAATAGTGTTAGAAGATACAGTGCTGTACCAAAACCTTTACTATAGTTTTCTTCTTACTGTATATGCTATACAGAAGAATACTAGTACAGTATAGGGGGATGTGTGCCGGCCTGCCTTTGCCGGCCGGCACACACCACAACTAGCTTTAAAGTATACTACTTAACAGCTATAGGGCGGCAGCACTCTGGTTCAAATGCCTGTGCCGGTCGGCAGCAACTGCCGGCCAGTAACAGCCAGTGTTGGCCGGCAATGGCTGCCGGCCAGCAACTACACAAGGTAGTACCCAGCTGCCGGCCACACTCTTGGTGACCGGCAGACAAGGACTGACATAAGCCGGCCGGCAAAGGTACAAGCCCGATGCCAGCCGGCAGCAAAAGAACCAGAGAACTACACCTGCCCGGCTGCCGGCCTCATAGGCCGGCAGCCGGGACAGGTACAGCACTAGAAGAAAATAGAATGGATGCCGGGATAAGAGTGTACACTACCCTCCAAGCCCGGCAACCGAAAGAGTGCATATAAGGAAGGGGAGAAACTAATTCAGGCTTCCTTGACCAATGCCGTCCGGCTCTGCCGGCAGGCATGGATGAGGGACCAAGAGAGGTCCGGGCAGCACTCGAAAACATAAGACCCTTGTCGGCCAGCAGCTCTGCCGGCCGGCAATGGGCTGAGTCAATTCCACATCCCAACCTATACTAGGTCCAGAAGTAGAACGACGTACAGTACAGTAAGACCCCTGCCGGCCAGCTCTGCCGGCCGGCAAGGTACAGTACAGTAATGGCTAGGCCATTACGGAGATAGAGGGGGAAGGGACAAGAGGGTCCTGCCAACCTTGCTTTAGTGACAGATCACCCGCAGCCAAGAAACTTATCTTAGCCTAAGGGAGATCTAAGGGAAAAGGCCAGCAATACTTGCCAGCTTCCAGAGCACCAAAGCTAGGAAGGCGTTGCTACTCCCAAGGGAAGAACTTATCCTCCCCCGAGAACAGCAACAGGACTTAGTCTGGTCGATCACAAAAGAAGGAATCATAACTACAGAAACCTTCGGTAGTGACCTAAGGGAGCTAAGCTCCCTTTGTATGTGTTAGGTCAGCGAGGGGGACTCTGCCCCAAGCCAGACAACACAGACTCAGACTAAAAACTCTTTTGTTCTGTCCCTCTTGAACCATAACTACAGGAACAGGAAGGTACAGTAACACCCCAGTATAGTTTTATCGAAAATAAATTCGGAAAAAACCACTTAGGGATAAGCCCAAGGCTTAAACAGAGGGAAAGGGATTGCATACCTTCTCCGAAGAAAAGAAAGCAACCGGGGAGTATGATAAAGTATACTAAGGCTCCATAAGCAATTAGCCTAGGCACCAAGAGAATCGATTACCTAATTCACCGAAACTCACACGTATACAATCTTGGAAATATTCCACACAGTCTAAAATGTATAAAATATAGCCTAAAGCTTCAATAAAATTTTAATTACACTCGGAAAAACCAAAATCATGCATGAAGTACTAGGACCAAACGACTAGGCTACATGGCCTAGCGTAGGCCAGAATGGCGAATACTTCGCCAAATAATACTAAGCACGAAAGGAAATCCTATGTAATGCTAAATAGCTAAAATTTATTAAAGCAAAACAACCAGGAATGTTGCTCTGACTAACTAATTTATACCTAGCGAGCGACAGTGTCCAGGACACCTCTGGTAGGCTACGGCTCTTGTATCAAAGATTAATCCTATTAATCACTCAAAATTTTACCAAGAGCCTACATTTATACATAACAGACACTATACTCAACTTATCAGAGGCCGACGAAGACGAAGAAGCCAAGAAAAGTCGAATAAATCCAAGATTTGCGAGAAAAACAGGAAAAAACACCGAGTTGTTAAGCTACGCAAAAAGGAATACAGATGGCGCCAGGATTGGCGCCAGGCACGCATACGAATCGGGGATAGGGAAGCCTTGGGAGCGGCTCCCCTTTTTCTTTCCCGAATTCGTATCTCGTCAATCACCTCCTACGAGACGAAATCTCTGTCCAGGTTGTAGATTGCCATGTGACGTGTCTAGAATACGTCCTCTGATATGTCGCGATATCCCTTTCACGAGGGATACTCGCTCCAGGAGTTAGAATTCTGGTACCTTAAGGTAAATTCTCTGGGAATATCGCCGTAGTTGTAATATACCCTAGGAAGCTACCCTATAGGAACTTCCATCAGGACGACATGGCTTGAGCCCAAAAATATATATATATATATATATATATATATATATATATATATATATATATATATATATACATATATATATATACATATATATATATATATATATATATATATATATATATGTATATATATATATATATATATATATATATATATATATATATATATATATATATATATACATATATACATATATGTATCTATGTATATATATATATATATATATATATATATATATATATATATATATATATATATATATACATATATATATATATATATATATATATATATATATATATATATATATATATATATATATATATATATTTATATATACATATATATATATATATTTATATATAAATATATATATATATAAATACTTATACATATATATATATATATATATATATATATATATATATATGTAATGATTAGAATAGTTAATATTACATGTTTAAAACAAATGACGTAATATGTCATGTTGGTTGGAAGAGCTAACCCTGGGATTTGCTGTAGTCATTCAAATTGTAAACAGGACGTATAATGAAAACCTCGGCAAATTGACATTCTTTCTTAACGTCAACACATTGTCTCCTCGTGTGAAAGTTTGTG
>NC_090726.1:107973730-107993730 GCF_036898095.1 Palaemon carinicauda | reverse complement strand
AATCAATGACATTAGCGTTAGAAACGCTCGGCACACATGTCTGCACTTATGCTAGGTTCACCTTCGGAAATGGAACAGTCTGGATGGGCAACACAGTGCCCTCACTTAGTTTGTAGTACAGTATGTAACTACACACTCACCCTGGAATTAATCGTCCCAATTAAGACCACTGTTCCTCGCAGAGTTAAACAGTAGGGTTAACCACCGCGACCCACTGCTACCACATATCTCTTTTAGTTCCTCTACTTGCTTCGCATAGTGGCGAAAGAACACTCTGGAAGACTTCCAGCAGTGTATGAACGGAGATGTTCAAAATCCATACAATTAAAGAAATTTAAGAATGAGGCAACTTTCCTCGGATCGTGACCTGCGGGTGTATTGTTAGGATCCGCTCTGCGAATAAAATATGTGATTTTCGCTCTGAGTTGATTCAGAGATAAATTTGAGCCTGATGTTTCTCCCCTGAATAGTTGACCACCCTTGAATTCTGAAGTTCTATGAAAGATAGACCTTTAGGCATTCTACTGGACATAGAGATGCATCTTCTTTCAGAGGGCAGATTCTCCAGGGACCCCACATGTTGGTGGGTAACTCATTCTTGGCGAGAAACGTAGGATCCGGAAACAGGTTCAGTTCTTCCCCATCCAGGAACTGAACACGACCTGCCTCTCTCGAGAGGCTACAATCTCACTAACCCTGGCCCCGGACGCGAGTGCAAAATAGGAAAATAACTTTTTGTGTCAAATCCTTTAACGCACCACTCTTCATTGCTCAACAGAGAAGCGAAATGAAGAACTTGTCTAAAGACCATTGAAATGGGCTTTGGAGGGTGCTGAAGGTCTGAGCCTAGCACAGGCTTTTCGGGACTTTATTAAAGATCTCGTTACCTAGGTCGACCTGGAAGGCATATAGAATGGGTCTTGTCAAAGCAGACTTACACGCTGAAATCGTGTTCGCTGCCAACCCTTGACCATGGAGGTGGGGAAAAAGATAAGCAGAAGTCTGTCAAGATCTCCTGCGGAATCTTCGCCTTGACAAAAGGCCACCATTTTCTCCAAGATGACTCATATTGCCTTCTAGTAGATTTGCATTTATATTCCTCAAGGAAGTCTATACTGGCTTTCAAAATCCCGAAACGCTTTCTCACCGCTAGGGGAGAGAAAATCATGAACTGCAGGGTCCGGGTTTTCTGTAATGAAGCGCAGACAGTTGACTTCTGGACTCGCTGGGTCAGAACTGGATCTGGTAGTGGTACAAACTTCAGCTACAGTTCCAATGCCAGGAGGAACCACACCGCTGTTCGGCCACTTGTGGGCCACTATTTGCCGCTACCCTTTGAAGGATCTCAGTTTGTTGAGGACCCTCAACAGAAGGTTGTGAGGAGGGAACAGATAAATCTTGGACCATCTGTTCCAGTCGAGGGACATCGCGTCCACTGCTTCCGCTAAGGGGTCCTCGTACGGGGCACGTACAGGGGCAACTTCTTGTTGTCTTTCGTCGCAAAAGAGGTCTATCTGCAGTTCTGGGACTGATTCAGAATGAAAGGAGAATGATCCTGCGTCTAAGGACCATTCCGACTCTATCGGTGTGAACCTGGATAGAGCGTCCGCTGTCACATTGCGGACTCCTTGAAGGTGAACTGCCGACAGGTACCACTTCTTCTTTTCCGCCAATCGGAAAATGGCCAACATCACCTGGTTGAGAGGTAGTGACCTCGATCCTTGTCGATTCAAGTATCTTACAACTACCTCGCTGTCTATTACCACTTTATGTGAGAACGAATGACGCGGGGAGACTTTCTTTAAGGTAAGGAGCACTGCCCTAGCTTCTAGAAGTTTTATGAGAAAGGTCTTGAATAGCCTGGACCAAGTCCCCTGGACTTTTTTCCGATGAGAGTGACCTCCCCATCCCTCCTTTGAGGCGTCTGAGTGAATCGTCACCGACGGGGGAGGTGGCTGAAGAAGAACCTGACTTCTTTAGATGTCTGGGCTTGGGACCAAGGCCTGAGAAGAGTACTTAGCCGAAGCGGCTTGTCTTCTCAGATCTCTTCACGGCGTTTGATGCATAACTTCTCCAAACTCCGATTGCATCCTTTAGCTGTGCTCTTAGCACTGGGTCTGTCACCGAAGCAAACTGGAGAGAGCGCAGTACTCTCTCCTGCTCGTGTCTTGATATCCTTTCGGAATCTTGAAGTCTCTTGACAGAACCCGCTATCTCCTTCTTTCTTCGCTGGGGTGGAGAAAACGGTGTGACAAAAGGTCCCAGTGGATCTTAGCCACTGGAAACTTTTGAGATGGAGAAAGTCGAGACTTTTTCTGTTGATCTTGAAGCCTAGGTACTCTAGGAACTGGATCACTTGACTGGAAGCTTGCAAGCATTCTGTCTCGGATGCTGCCCACACCAACCAGTCGTCCAGGTAGGCTACTACCTGAATTCCCTTTAGGCGAAATTGTTTGAGAGCTACGCTCGCAAGCTTCGTAAAAATCCTTGGGGCTATGTTAGCCTGAATGGCATGGCTCCGAAGGCGTATAGTCTTCGTTTTAGCCTGAACCCTAGGTAGGGGGAGAGTCGATGGCTAATTGGAATGTGCCAGTAGGCGTCTGACAAGTCTATAGAGACGGAAATATGCCCTCTTGGGCAGTAAGGTCCTTATGTGTTGCAGTGTTAGCAATTTGAATTTGCAATTCACTATGAACTTGTTAAGTGGCGACAAGTCCAGAATGACTCTGAGCTTTTCCGAGTCTTTCTTGGGAACACAAAACAGCCTCCCTTAGAAATTGATGGGCTTCACCCTTTTTCTCCAACCGTTCTTGAACGTACTCCTCCATAACGGGGGTGGAGTGTTGGAAAAACCGAAGGTACGGGGGTGGAGTGCTGTACCAGCTCCAGCCCAGTCCATTCTTGAGTAGGCTGTGGGCCCAGGGATCGAGGTCCACCGATCCCGAAATTTCAGAAGTCTCCCTCCTACCGGTATCACCTCACTTGGACTGCCCGTCCTGAGGTCTTGCCTTCCTGACCACGACCACCCCTGAATCCCCTTCCCCTTGAGGGGCGTCTAGACGAGCCTCTGGCTGCTCCTCTAGGCTTTGCTCGAAAGGAAGTAGACTGCCCTTCGAACGCGGTGGGGTGAATGCCGTGGACTGTGTCGACACGGCCTGGTGTACCCACTGAAAGGTGGTCGGGGTTTGTGCCACGATCTGGGGCACTGGGGGCAATGGCAATTGCAGTTGCTGTTGCTGTCTAAGAGGCTTGGCTGGCCGAGACGGTAGCCTAGTCCTCATAGTCTTCCTCTTTGGTTGAGGGACCCTCATCCGGGGAAGCACTTTCTTTTGATAGCCAGAGCCCACTTCTGGAGAAGGTTTCTATTCTCCAAGGCGGCTTTATCAAAACTTTTTTGACCAAGTCAGTAGGGAAAAAGGTCTTTTACCCAAATGTTGGAGGAGATTAGTTTCTTTAGCTCGTGCCCTCACCGTTAGCCGAGGTAAACACGAACTCCCTACAAGCTCTCCTTGCCTTGACGAAGCCATAAAGGTCCTTCGTCACTGTGGCCCAGATGAGGCTTGGCCACTATCATGAACATTTCATGGACCTTGGGGTTCACTTGCCATCGTCTCGAGAGTAGTCTGAAGAGACATTGAGGCAGTCAGTCTTTCTTTTGTATCGAACTCACTTCGCAAAAGAAAGTCAGACAGCTTAGGGAGGTCCTTGCCAAACTGACGTCCGGTAATATCAGCCTCCAACTTTCCCACTGAGAACGTAAGATGGACGTCCTTCCAGTCTTTGTGGTCCATAGGCAGGGCCAGTGACAAGGGTTTACACTCCTCTAGGGAGGGGCAAGACTTGCCGGCCTCGATTGCTTTTAGTACAGCCAGAAACCCTTTCTGTAAAAGGGGAAGGCTCTAGTAGGCGAGGACACAAAGGAAGGGAGCTTCCTATTCAATGCAGCTACCTTTGAGTTAGAGAAGCCCCTCTCTTTCATCGAGGATGAAAGTAGAGCTTGAGCCTTAGCATGGTCCATCACTATGACCTCCTTCGGCTCTGTCTCCTCCTTTGAAGCTGGTTCCTTCCTCAGCCGGACATAACAGTCCGGATATGATGCCTTGTTGGGCCAGAATTCCACCCTCCAGGGGAACTGAGCCCAGCTTATCCGAGATGACGATCTTTCCAGTCGTCATCGGCATGTGCTCAGCATACCTCCATGGGTTAGCATCTGAGCACAAGGGAAGGTCTTTCACATTGAGCTTTTTCTGGGGCCCCATGTGATTCTGCAAGGCACTGCATTCGCAGTTCCATTGCAGCCGCCTTCTCCTGATTCTCCTTCTGCATTTGTTGGATCATTCTAACAATAGAAGAGAGGGCCTGTCCCAGCTCTACTGGGAGACCGGCCGATGTAGAGGGGCTTGAACTTCATCCTGGGCTTCTGCCAGGAGGTCTTCCTCCTGACACCCGTCCACATCAGATATCCTGTCATTTAGCTGGATGTCTTGCATCGCGACCGCGACTTCAGCATCCACCTGGATCTGAACTTAGGGGATCTCTTCTTGAGGCTGGGGAATCACTGCATCAGCTGATGCCTTAGGGAAAAGATACGCCCTCATCTTCTCACTTGGAAGATAAGGGCCAGAAGTGTTCTTTTGGAAGCCCTTTACCCAGGTACGAAGCTTCTTCCTAACTATTTAATGTCTCATTAATCAGGTTAGTGCACACAGTACATACCTGAGGGTCCCCAATACCGGAGATCATCCTTGGAGACAGCGTATGCTGCGTGTCTCCTACAAAACTCATGTCCGCAGAGGTTCTTGCTGCTGACATTGCAGAAAGCACTTCCCCACTTCGGAGTGTCCTTCTGTAAAGAGAAGAAATTTCCATGAGTATCAAGTGAACTATGTATCACTGGATATGCATAGTATAGCATAACAATTCAGAAAGGAAAGACACACACTTGTGTTTCCCTCACAACCCATTGTTGCAGCCTTCCAGATAATAAAATAAAAAATGGTTTATCTCTTCTAGAGTAACCAATGCAAGGTTTCCAGAGGAAACAGGTGGAGCTCACACCTAAGCAATGATTTTAAAATCCTGGATAATAGACAGGGAGGAACTCAGCTTCCTATCTGAGGGCAACAGCAAAGGGATGTGCAAGAAAACACAATAGTGTTAGAAGATACAGTGCTGTACCAAAACCTTTACTATAGTTTTCTTCTTACTGTATATGCTATACAGAAGAATACTAGTACAGTATAGGGGGATGTGTGCCGGCCTGCCTTTGCCGGCCAGCACACACCACAACTAGCTTTAAAGTATACTACTTAACAGCTATAGGGCGGCAGCACTCTGGTTCAAATGCCTGTGCCGGTCGGCAGCAACTGCCGGCCGGTAACAGCCAGTATTGGCCGGCAATGGCTGCCGGCCAGCAACTACACAAGGTAGTACCCAGCTGCCGGCCACACTCTTGGTGACCGGCAGACAAGGACTGACATAAGCCGGCCGGCAAAGGTACAAGCCCGATGCCAGCCGGCAGCAAAAGAACCAGAGAACTACACCTGCCCGGCTGCCGGCCTCATAGGCCGGCAGCCGGGACAGGTACAGCACTAGAAGAAAATAGAATGGATGCCGGGATAAGAGTGTACACTACCTCCAAGCCCGGCAACCGAAAGAGTGCATATAAGGAAGGGGAGAAACTAATTCAGGCTTCCTTGACCAATGCCGTCCGGCTCTGCCGGCAGGCATGGATGAGGGACCAAGAGAGGTCCGGGCAGCACTCGAAAACATAAGACCCTTGTCGGCCAGCAGCTCTGCCGGCCGGCAATGGGCTGAGTCAATTCCACATCCCAACCTATACTAGGTCCAGAAGTAGAACGACGTACAGTACAGTAAGACCCCTGCCGGCCAGCTCTGCCGGCCGGCAAGGTACAGTACAGTAATGGCTAGGCCATTACGGAGATAGAGGGGGAAGGGACAAGAGGGTCCTGCCAACCTTGCTTTAGTGACAGATCACCCGCAGCCAAGAAACTTATCTTAGCCTAAGGGAGATCTAAGGGAAAAGGCCAGCAATACTTGCCAGCTTCCAGAGCACCAAAGCTAGGAAGGCGTTGCTACTCCCAAGGGAAGAACTTATCCTCCCCCGAGAACAGCAACAGGACTTAGTCTGGTCGATCACAAAAGAAGGAATCATAACTACAGAAACCTTCGGTAGTGACCTAAGGGAGCTAAGCTCCCTTTGTATGTGTTAGGTCAGCGAGGGGGACTCTGCCCCAAGCCAGACAACACAGACTCAGACTAAAAACTCTGTTGTTCTGTCCCTCTTGAACCATAACTACAGGAACAGGAAGGTACAGTAACACCCCAGTATAGTTTTATCGAAAATAAATTCGGAAAAAACCACTTAGGGATAAGCCCAAGGCTTAAACAGAGGGAAAGGGATTGCATACCTTCTCCGAAGAAAAGAAAGCAACCGGGGAGTATGATAAAGTATACTAAGGCTCCATAAGCAATTAGCCTAGGCACCAAGAGAATCGATTACCTAATTCACCGAAACTCACACGTATACAATCTTGGAAATATTCCACACAGTCTAAAATGTATAAAATATAGCCTAAAGCTTCAATAAAATTTTAATTACACTCAGAAAAACCAAAATCATGCATGAAGTACTAGGACCAAACGACTAGGCTACATGGCCTAGCGTAGGCCAGAATGGCGAATACTTCGCCAAATAATACTAAGCACGAAAGGAAATCCTATGTAATGCTAAATAGCTAAAATTTATTAAAGCAAAACAACCAGGAATGTTGCTCTGACTAACTAATTTATACCTAGCGAGCGACAGTGTCCAGGACACCTCTGGTAGGCTACGGCTCTTGTATCAAAGATTAATCCTATTAATCACTCAAAATTTTACCAAGAGCCTACATTTATACATAACAGACACTATACTCAACTTATCAGAGGCCGACGAAGACGAAGAAGCCAAGAAAAGTCGAATAAATCCAAGATTTGCGAGAAAAACAGGAAAAAACACCGAGTTGTTAAGCTACGCAAAAAGGAATACAGATGGCGCCAGGATTGGCGCCAGGCACGCATACGAATCGGGGATAGGGAAGCCTTGGGAGCGGCTCCCCTTTTTCTTTCCCGAATTCGTATCTCGTCAATCACCTCCTACGAGACGAAATCTCTGTCCAGGTTGTAGATTGCCATGTGACGTGTCTAGAATACGTCCTCTGATATGTCGCGATATCCCTTTCACGAGGGATACTCGCTCCAGGAGTTAGAATTCTGGTACCTTAAGGTAAATTCTCTGGGAATATCGCCGTAGTTGTAATATACCCTAGGAAGCTACCCTATAGGAACTTCCATCAGGACGACATGGCTTGAGCCCAAAAATATATATATATATATATATATATATAATATATATATATATATATATATATATATACATATATATATATACATATATATATATACATATATATATATATATATATATATATATATATATATATATATATATATATATATATATACAGTATATATATATATATATATATATATATATATATATATATATATATATATATATATACATATATACATATATGTATCTATGTATATATATATATATATATATATATATATATATATATATATATATATATATATATATATATTTATATATACATATATATATATATATTTATATATAAATATATATATATATATATAAATACTTATACATATATATATATATATATATATATATATATATATATATATATATGTAATGATTAGAATAGTTAATATTACATGTTTAAAACAAATGACGTAATATGTCATGTTGGTTGGAAGAGCTAACCCTGGGATTTGCTGTAGTCATTCAAATTGTAAACAGGACGTATAATGAAAACCTCGGCAAATTGACATTCTTTCTTAACGTCAACACATTGTCTCCTCGTGTGAAAGTTTGTGATGTCACCGGATGCAGGTGTCTTCCGATTCCGTCACATGGCTAAATTAAACCAAGCATACGATATCTGTGATATCGATAATTTATTCAGTTCATATCTAAACTTCACCAGAATTGGTCATCAGGACCAACACAGCTTCCTCCAGTGATGGAGATGTTTAACTCTGTTGTTTTATAGAATAAAACTTAAAAACTATTAAGATGTATTCAGTTAATCCATTTAAATACATCTGAAAACAACTCATACTCAAATGTGTGCTTAAGACAGTAGCACGCCAATAAATGGTGGCAGCGGTTAAACTCTAAGACAGCGATTAAACTCTAAGACAGCGGTTAAACTCTAAGAATTAGAAAAATATCTTCAAGACTTCAAAATAATAGCTGTAAAACCAGAGAAATATCTTCAAGACTTCAACATAAAATCTGTAAAACCAGAGAAAGATCTTCAAGACTTCAAAATAAAAGCTGTAAAACCTGAGAAAGATCTTCAAGAACTCAACATTATCTACAAGAATCTACAATTTTGACTAAGTCCAACGGAAAAGCTAACATCAACATATGTTAGTATACAACCTGAATCTTCAATCAACATCCTAGGAAACCCAAGGACTGGCGTTCAACAATTGCAAGACATATCCAGGAAGAACTACATTCAACAAGAAACTAGAACGAGACATCGCTAACAAAACATCAAGAGAGAGAGAGAGAGAGAGGACGTGTTGACTTCATATATAAGCTAAGTACAGATATTTTGTATTCATTTCAGTTTGGGCAGTGAAGTGTAGTTATCACAAGTCGTTAGTCAATTATTACTGGGGTGAGTGAATTCCTAAACTTTGTTATAAGAAACTCCGAATTCTCATTTAGAATTTTTCTTTCTTTGTGCTAATTCCTTTTTCTTTCAGAAACTCTTGGGGGAAATGTTTTGGGATTAGTAACATTGTTGGGGGAATTTTATTATACATATGCGTTTACGCAGTGGGCGTCTGTACTCATATAGATATTTTGATAGAATTGAAAGGGGTCAAAGAGATAGAAAAAAAAAAATACAGCAGTCATGGCTCCTCCTGTCAGCCCTACCCCTGGACCTAGTGGTGTAGGCCAGGCTAATCCTCCTCCAATTGTGACGCTTGTAAATGCCAGGTCAGCAATCCTTCCTTTTCAAGGTCGGGTCAACGGGTTCTTGCCACAAAATGTGGAGTCATGGATTTCATCCGTTGATGCCCATTTAAATGCCAAACAAATCATAGATCCTTTTGTACAATTACAAGAAGCTAAAAGTTTTATAGATTTTTCTAAGGGGGATGCGAGTGCGTATTTAAGAGGTGTTTCATTTCAGGAAGCAGTTACTTGGGATGATTTCAAAGTTAGGTTACGCGCGATCTATGCGGGTGAGGAAGCCTTGGATGTAGTGTTAACGTTACGAAATACACTTAATCAAGCCACTATGAATCGGCTTAATGTTATTGATAGAGCAGCTCTCATAGCTGATAGGCTTAACGAATATCAGGACATTTTAGGTAATTCCACTTGGGTTACTAACGATAACATCTCCGTGAAAGATTTTTTACGATTAATGTATTTAACTTGCATGACACTTATGTTGCCTGAAGCTTTAGTGCGGTGCTTTGATAAGAAGTTAATGCCTGCAAGTACGGAATTGGATGTCAATAATCAGATAAAGAAACACATGTCCAAGTGTCCAGATCTCGATCCCGTGTTAACTCAAGTTTTTGCTAAGAATGAAACAAAACCACAAACAGTGAACGTAATTAACAGTCCAGTAGCGGGAGTGACGTGTTCCAACTGCAAACGTCAAGGTCACATAAGCGCAGACTGTAGAACGAAATTTTGCTCAGTTCACAACACAGCATCACATTCTTATAGTCAATGTTACGCGCGTAAGACACAACAATATCCTAGAAATACACAGTCAATTCCACAGTCAGTTCCATATGGAAATAAAAAGAAAAATCCTCATTTTAACAATAAGAAGAAACAACAAAATGTCAATGCAGTTCAGAGTCCGAAAAAAACAAACACTTCTTCAAATATCGCTGAGCCTGGGCTGTCAAACCAGACCTCGCAGTCAGTCTAATTTTCAGAATGTGCAGAGCAAAGCAAATACCACATAGTTAACTCTAGAAGGGAAGAGAGTGATGTTGGGTCAAGGTCATTCATGTCAACATCAATAGTATTGAATAATCAATTTAATGTTTTATCAGATAATTGTGAGACAATAGATTTTCCTATGAAACACACGGCCGAATTAAGAAAAACAGTGCATGCTCCCGTAGATTTGCAACGAATTCATACAATAATAAGCCAAAATGAGTTACGGCCAACCTTATATGCTGTAAATTTAGAACACAAATCCTTTACGTTATTTTTTGACTCTGGTAGTCCACGTAATATTATGGATTTGAAGACGCATCATTTGTTGTTTTCGAACTTTCCGATTGAAAAATCAGGAATTAGACTTTCAGGTATAGGAAATAATGAATTAAACGTCATAGGCATAACTCATATTCAGTTCAGAGTCGGTAATCGCAGGTTTGCCGATACATTTGTTGTTGTAAAAAACATTAATATGTATCCAGCTGTAATTATAGGATACCCATCTATGGGAAATCAAAACATTATCTTAGCTCCTGCCAAGCACGGCGTGTATATCAAAGGGAAATTCTATAAGCCTTCTAGTACCTTAAAGTCAGTTTTGGATAAAAAGGAGACGACAAATGTAACCGTAACGTACGTTGAAGAACCAATAACTTGTCTCACTAATAAAGAAATAATATACGCGACCCAGCAGAATTCTCGTTCACCCGTAATATCATCTTGCACGCAATATATCGAACCAAACATACCTTCGAATTTAATAGTGCAAATAAAGAAAACACTACCGGGATCTGAAATATTAATCCTTTCCGATGCTTTGAAAACCAACGGATTGTCTGTCACACAAGCTATTTGTACAGTAGGCTCACATCAGCAATGTAATATCGAAGTCTGTAATCATACATCAGCAATGTAATATCGAAGTCTGTAATCATTTAAATAACACTTTAGTAATTCACAAAAATCAACATATCTTGGATGTAGAAGTATATAAACATCGTATTCTTACCGTTGCTGAAATCAATCACTCTCATTCAGTTGCGGATGAATCCCTTTTGCGATCTATTAAAAATAAAATCAGTAAGGACATTCAAGACGAAGAAATTCAGCAGAAAATTTTTGAACTTTTAACTAAATATACAGATGTCTTTTCCACTACGGATGGATCCTTATGAAAAACAGATGTGATCGAGCATCAAATAAGGTTAAAAGACAAGCAGAAAATTATATATGTACCCTCGTACAGACTCCCTATGAAATTCCAGAATGAAATAAATGATGAAGTAGGTAAAATGTTAGAGGAAGGAGTCATTAGAAAATCAAATAGCCCTTATAATTTTCCTTTAATAGTTGTACCGAAAAAAGATCGAACATGGCGTATCTGCGTCGACTTTCGTCGTCTAAACGAGGAAACGATCCCTGATCGATTCCCAGTGCCATGTACTGACGATATTTTGTCTTTGTTAGGTCAGAATAAATATTTTACCAGTTTGGACTTACTTAAAGGCTTTCACCAGATATCATTAGAAGAAGATAGTATCCCATACACAGCCTTCAGCACAGCCAGGGGACATTATGAATTTTTACGGATGCCTTTTGGTTTACGTTGTGCTCCTATAACATTTACAAGAATGATTAACATAGTGTTTGGAGACTTGTTAGGGGATATATTGCATGCCTATATGGATGATCTTGTAATCTTTTCCAACACCTTAGAAGAACATCTACGTAAGTTAGAACTAGTACTACAGAGATTAAGACAACATAACTTAAGGGTAAAGATTAGTAAGTGTGAATTTTTCAAAACAGAATTGATATATTTGGGTTTCATGGTGTCAAGCCAAGGTCTTAAAGTAGTCCATGATAAGGTGTCGGCTATACGTAATTTTCCCATACCTACTAATGTCAAGGGAATACAACAGTTTCTGGGTTGTAGTGGATATTACAGGCGTTTTATACGCAACTATTCAATAATAGCCGCTCCTTTAACTGATCTTACGAAGAAGGGCGTAGATTTCATATGGTCTGAGCAACATCAACAGGCGTTTAATACTTTGAAAGATGAACTGTGTAGTTCTCCTATCTTAAAATTTCCTGACTTCGGTAAAGAATTTTTCATTGCAACAGACGCCTCAGACTTAGGAGTAGGAGGGGTATTGCTTCAGCAATATGATAAACAGTTTTTCCCGATAGCTTTCTATTCTCGAAAATTGAGAACTTCCGAAAGTAAGTATGCAGTAATAGACAAGGAAGGACTAGCTATTGTTAATTCGCTAGTGCATTTTAAGTTCATAATTTACGATTATCCCGTTAAGGTTCTTACTGACCATAAACCACTAACAGAGTTCTTTAAAGGCTTCAATCACAGCCCTAAACGAACTCGGTGGCATTTGATCATTCAAGATTTTGGCGCAAGAATCGGGTATTTACCTGGGAAAGCAAATATCATTGCGGATGCATTATCACGCAACCCCGTGTCATCTTGTACGGAGCCTTTAGCTGAATTAATAGATATATCAACATCCATGCCTTTTGTAAAAACAATATCTGAACAAGAAGATTTAGGCTGGAGTGCTGAATTGTTACAGACTGAGCAAAGAAAAGATCAGAAAATAGAAACAATTATAAATGCTTTGAAAGGCAATCATAAAGAAAAGGAATATACAAAGTATAAGCAGCAGAATTATATAATCAAAGATAATATTCTGTGTAGGACTGTGACAAGGAAAACCCGCAATACACCACATGTAACTAACGACCAGGTAGTAGTACCAAACTCACTTATTTCCACTGTCCTGAATTGGTTGCATTCAAATCCATTATATGGACACCCTGGGTTCTCATTAATGTCACAGAAAGCCAAATCATTGTTTTATTGGCATACAATGCTTACAGATATAAAAAGACACATAGCTAATTGTCCCACATGTCAGGAAAACAAAGGGCATACGAAAACACCTGTCAGCCTAGGAGCTTATCCTGTGCCCAATCAACCCTTTGAAAGAATACATTTAGATTTGTTAACAGGATTTTACGAGTCAGACAGAGGAAATAAGCACCTCTTAGTAATTATAGATGCTTTAACACGATATACAGAACTAATAGCGCTTAAAACTAAAACTGCGATTGAATGCGCTAGGAAGTTTTACGAGTGTTACATTTGTAAACATGGAATTCCACACATGATAATCTCAGACTCGGGTGGTGAATTTAATAATCACTTTCTTACCTCATTGTGTGAATTCCTCAACATAAGGAAGATTAATACCATGATATATCACCCAGAGTCGAATGGGCTAGTGGAAAGAGCAAATAGGAAGATATTAAATATATTGAGGGTAACACTAGGGGGATCAGACCCCAACTGGGATATTGCAATACCGGCGGCACTGAGTACTCTGAATCATTCATATCATATATCAATTAAAATGTCACCGCATGAAGCATTGTATGGTACCCCAGTTAGAACACCTTTCCATGTATTAACGCCTACAACTAATCTATCAAATCCTTTAAAAGAATGTATAAATGCAAGTATAAGTCGATATGATATCCTTCGAAAGAATTTAGAAGAATCACAAATCATAATGAAAAGGAATCATGATAAAATAGCGAAACCAACTAAAACATATACCGTGGGTGATAACATCTATATTCAAATCAATGTCAGAAAAGGGCTCAACTATAAACTAACACCTAAGTTTGAAGGCCCATTTAACATTTTGGAAACATTAACGGCCAATAGGTTTAGAATTCAAAACGTAGCCCAACCCACGGATGAGAGAATAGTACCATTGTCTCACATAAGAAATTAAAAAGAAAAGAGAGGAAAAAAAGTGAGGGAAAATTCTGTTCTGTTTTATGTGATTAAAAGTTTTCTTTTTAATACAGGAGTAATTACATATATTTTTTCTCGTTACAGGTTTCCAAGATGAATTTTTTGTTGTTGGGAGTGATATTGTTCGCTCAGACATTTTTTTGTATGGGATGAGTTCTAAGACTAAAAGTATATATTTTAAATATGGCAATATAGTTGAAAGACAAGAAGACATTTTTATTACATCAACCAACGTAATTGTCGAAGTGCATATGCAAGCAATTTTTCTTCAAGAGAATGATGTCACTAGCTTAAGAACTGCCATTTCAAGGTTTTCTGCATCATTGGATGAGTTGCATAGAAGACATTTTCGTTTGACTACTAAGAGTTTGCTTGGATCAACATTAAAAGTTGCAGAGATGCTATCTGATGACTTGAAAAATAAGACTGGCGAGACAGGATCTTTGGCTTATGACCTTTTGATGTGGACTGTAGGACACGAACATAAAGAAAGACGGAATCCGTTCATTTATGCTGCATTAAGCATCTTTGGGTCTGTTGCAAGTTTAGGTTTAGGAATTTCCAATCGTCTGAAAATTAGTAATCAAAATAAGAAAATTGAGTTCTTGACTCATAAAGATGAATTGATTATGTCAGAACTAAGGGATCAGTTAGCTTCAATCAATAAAATTATGGATTTGTTAAATGAACATTCAGATAATATCGTTCAAATTATGGAATTACAGGATTTGTTGGCAACATTAACGTATTATGATTCAAAGATAGATCACATACATAACAGAATTGCACATTTCATTGAGAAATCCAAGGATTATGTAGAAGCTATCACGTTAGCAACTAAAGGTGTATTGTCGCCCCATTTGTTGCCTATACGTTACTTAAAATTAGTTCTGGAGAACGGAAGGGATAAACTAGGCTATGTTCCTTTGTTAGACGAACATAGGTTAGAATTTTATTACAGCCTAATTACAGTAAACGTAGATAATAACAAGATTAGGATTACAATTCCCTTTGATTCTTCTGATGCCTGGCAATCTTACAGGATATCACCATTTCCGACTTTCATGACGAATCACTCAAATCCAGTAATATCCAGTTTGACAGGACACGTATTGATTTCCCCAGACAAGGAAACATATACGGTCATTAAAGACTTAAATCAATTAACTCACTGTTCAGACGCAATGGATAGAAAAATATGTACAGCTGACTCATTTGAATTCCGTAAAAACTTAATGGATTCATGCGAGTTAGGTATAGTGCTAGACGGTGCTCTCTCCCATACAAGTGAAAATTGTCTGGATAAGCTTTATCCCTTTGACAATAAAGAATTCAATTGCAGACTGAATAATGCCTCGTGGATACGATACGACAAGGACGGCTTCAATGTATCATGCCCTGACGGATCCACATCCTTCACCCACATCTTCGTCGCAGCAGATGGTTGTATCGGGACTTCCCCGAATTCCATGGTGACTGGTCTACGGACAATCATCAGAGAACGAGCCTACTTCGCGAACTTCACGTGGACCTCTACAATGCCAGCACTTCCTCTCCCATACAACGGAAATGTGGCAAAGCGGTTGATGAAACTTACCGAAAAGGACCACCTGTCACCGACTTATAAAGAAATTCTTCACCCCATACTACTGGCTGGTTTGTGTTTCACGGTGGTGATATTTATCGCCGTGAACATCCTTGTTTGGCGTAGGTTACGGCACAGCAAGCAGCTAAAAAGGAATGAGTTGCATAGCCCTGACAATACCCCCTATTTAATCCAGTTCAAAGCTGTTTGAGTGGCCACCTCATTCGCTAAGGGAGTAATTTGTCGGGAAGATGTTTGTATGAAAAGCTGATTAGTACGCTAGTAATATGTAATTAAAGAAATTCTCTACATTTGCATTGTTAAAAATACATTTAAAAACAACATTTAAAAAATAAATAAAATAAAAAAGGATATAAATCATTTTTTTCTCTCGGCATCTAATAAAAATATATAAGCCGGAATGTTAAAAAAGAAAAGAGAAAAAAAAAATATAATAAAATATATAACAGAATCTATGGGCATCTAATAAAATATATCAGCCCTATATATAAATATATATATATATATGTACGAAACCGTGGTACGTGTACGTACCAGGAATTCGTGTTTGTGCACTAAAAATTGAGTATCTTGTTTCTAACAAAGGTAACAATTATTCTTTATCAAGTTACCGAATCATATGTAAGTCAGAATTTGTTTTGTTTTTTGGTACCATGTAATCATTTGCTAGCAATGTACCATATATGTGATCTTGGTTTTATCATGCATTTTTTCTTTTTGCTTTGGTAATATCTTTTTTGTATGCATTATTGTTATTATTTTTTGGTGTGCCTATTTGGACATTCGTCCTCAGTTGATTATGGCTAAAGTTAAACAAAGAATAATGCGTATGTCCAGTCACACCTAATAACCATGTTTCGGCTTGTTAAATTTTTGTAAAAAAAAAAAAAATTGAGATATCTGGCCGAGCTAATGTAATGATTAGAATAGTTAATATTACATGTTTAAAACAAATGACGTAATATGTCATGTTGGTTGGAAGAGCTAACCCTGGGATTTGCTGTAGTCATTCAAATTGTAAACAGGACGTATAATGAAAACCTCGGCAAATTGACATTCTTTCTTAACGTCAACACATTGTCTCCTCGTGTGAAAGTTTGTGACGTCACCGGATGCAGGTGTCTTCCGATTCCGTCACGTGGCTAAATTAAACCAAGCATACGATATCTGTGATATCGATAATTTATTCAGTTCATATCTAAACTTCACCAGAATTGGTCATCAGGACCAACACAGCTTCCTCCAGTGATGGAGATGTTTAACTCTGTTGTTTTATAGAATAAAACTTAAAAACTATTAAGATGTATTCAGTTAATCCATTTAAATACATCTGAAAACAACTCATACTCAAATGTGTGCTTAAGACAGTAGCACGCCAATATATATATATATCGTCGTCGTCGGCGCCCACTCGTGTCCGAGTATTGGGTTCTGTCATTAGCCATCAGCCTCCTATCTTTGGGGTGGGTGCTTATGTCTGATGTGGCTGTTAAGTCCTAGTCTGTGGTGGAAGAGTCACGGACAGTGTTAACAAGGGAGGGTAGGTGGTGGGCGGGGCTGTTCTAATCGCTCTCTCCTTCTTCTCCTCCTAGCCTCCTCATTTTGTCTCTTCCTCTCCTCGAAGTCCACGGTGCCATGGTGTACTGTACTCCTCCAGGTTTTCCTGTCCCTGGCTGTTTCTTCCCATGAGGAAGAATCGATGTCAGGTAGAGCCAGGGTGCGCTTTAGTTGATCTCTATAGCTCATTTTCGGGGCTCCTCGTGGTCTGGTGCCCTGGGTCAGTTCTCCGTAGAATATCTTCTTTGGGAGCCTAGATGGATCCATCCTATGCACGTGTCCTATCCAGCGGAGGCGGTGGTGGATGATGGTGGCCTCCACGCTGGTCAGCGAGGCACGTTCTAATACTTCAATGTTGGTGGTGCGGCTCTCCCAGGGGATTTTCAAGATCTGCCTCAGTTTCATTTGTTGGAAGCGTTCTAGGTTTTTAATATCGCTTCTATATAGCGTCCATGTTTCACATGCATACAGGAGCGTAGAGAGGACTACTGCCCTGAACACCCTTATTTTGGTGGTCATTGTCAGTGCGTGGTTGTTAAATACGCGGCAGTTGAGTCAGCCAAAGGCGGAGTGGGCTGCCCTGATCCTGTTCTCCACGTCCTTTTTGCTTGTGGGAGCTGATGTTAGGATGCTCCCTAGGTAGGAGAACTGGTCCACCTGTTCTAACGGTTGGTCATTCACTGTGGTATTGAAGTTCGGGAGCATCAGTCATGGTGGATGTTGGACGAGGGTCTTGGTTTTGTCTGTGTTGATTTGCATTCCAAAACGTTCGTAGGCAGAGTTGTATGTATCAGCTAACGACTGCAGGTCCTCTGCCGTCTGACCTGGGGTGGCATTGTCGTCAGGGTACTGCAGTTCTCGCACTGCACACAAGGTGGTCTTGGTTCTGGCGCGGAGTCTGGCGAGGTTGAAAACGCCTCCATCCATGCGGAAACGTAGGTCGACTGAGGGTGTGTCTGGGGAATCTCGTTGAGCATTGCTGCGGTGTATAGCGAAAAACACGTTGGGGCCAGAACACAGCCCTGCTTCAGGCCGCCGTTGATGGGGAATGGGCCTGAAAGAGAGTTCTGATGGCAGACTCACCCAACCATTCCGTCATGGAGGGCACGCACCAGCTTGACAAAATCGGGTGGGCAGCCATATCTCTTGAGGACAGCCCACATGGCAGGTCGAGGTACTTTGTCGAAGGCCTTTTTCAAATCCCAGAAGATGAACATTATGGGCTGTTGTTGTTCGAGGCTCTTCTCTTGTAGTTGTCGCGCGCAGAAGATCATGTCTATGGTCCCAAGGGAAGGTCGAAAGCCGCACTGGGACTCTGGCAGGACGTCTTCTGCGAGAATAAGGAGGCGGTCAAGGAGAATCCGAGCGAAAATCTTACTCGCGATGCTTAGTAGTGATATATATCATTAACTTCTTGGAGATGGTAATGATGTTTGCATCGCGGAAGTCACTGGGGAGCGTCTTGGTCTCCCATATTTTCAGTATAAGGAGCATCAAACGGTTCCTCAACCCGGGGCCACCGTGAGTGAGAAGCTCCAACGGGATGTTGTCTGGCCCTGGGACTTTGCCGGGCTTCATGCAGGCCTTGTTGAAGTCCTGGATGGAGGGTGGGTGATAGTGCCATCCAGTGACGAACGGGATGCTGCGGGGTCATTCGCAGGAGATCGTCTGGGGTGTCTGCTTGGTCATTGAGGAGGTTCTCAAAGTGAGACCTCCACATGGCCAGGATGCCCTCGCTGTCGGTGATGTTCGTGGCCCCATCCGCGTCCTTCAGGCCGCCCACTGATGACCGTGTGGGACCGAATATTTCCATTGTTGCTGCATAGAAGCTGCGCAGGTCACGTTGGTCAGCGAAACTCTGTATTTCTGCAGCTTTTCTTTGCCACCAGGTGTTCGGGGCTTCACAGATCCCTCTTTGGTAATCAGCTTCAGCCACCTTGTGAGCACATTTGTTAGCTACTGTTGGTTGGTTTTCTAAAGTCAGGCGTGCTTGTCATTTGGTTTTAATGAGAAGAGAGATGGTAGCATCATTCTCATTGAACCAATCCTGCCGTTTCTTGGTGGTGTAGCCTAGTGTTTCTTCCGCGGCACGGGCCATGGCGTTTCTGAGGGTGGTTCAGTGGTGCTCAACAGTGGTCTGCGGGGTCTGTGAGGTGACGTTCGCAGGCCTCCTTGTAGTTCTGTGCCACCTGTGGGTTGCGGAGCTTGCTACAATCAAAGCGTTGGTGTGGTACGCTGTCAGGTGCCCTTCTAGGTGGTCGTAGGGTCGTCACGGAGAGTCGGGAGATGAGGAGTCTGTGGTCCGTCCAGCAGTCGTCTGCTCCGGGCATGGATCGGGTGATGCGGACGTCTCCTCGGTCTCTGGCTCTGGTCAGGACGTAGTCCAGGGTGTGCCAGTGTTTAGACCGTGGGTGTCTCCATGCGGTCTTTTGTCGCTTTGGTAACTGGAAGATGGTATTGGTTACCACAAGTTGGTGTTCTGCGCACAGACCCAGTAGGAGTTGGCCATTGGCATTGCAAGTTTCAATGCCATGGCGGCCGATGATTCCCTCCCACAGGCGATGGTCTTTGCCTACTCGGACATTAAAGTCGCCAAGCACAACGAGCTTGTCGTTGGCAGGCACTGCCTGGATGGTGCGGTCGAGCTGGGTGTAGAAGGCAGCTTTGTCATCATCGGTTGAGGTCATAGTCGGGGCGTAGACAGAGATCAGGGTGAGGTGTCTGTCCCGCGTGATGGGGATGCGGACAGTCATCAGGCGCTCACTGATGGCCTTGGGAGCGAGGTTGTGCTGCTGCACCAGCTGGGAACGGATGGCGAAGCCGACACCGTGGATGCGAGGCTCCTCTAGGGCCTTGACTTTCCAGAAGATGGTGTAGCCTGTTCCAGCTTCCCTGATGTTGCCCTCTTCAGGTAT
>NC_090726.1:107926007-107963230 GCF_036898095.1 Palaemon carinicauda | reverse complement strand
CAAATGTGATTCAACTACTTGTTAGTATGAGCGAGATAAGGTTACTGGCTGAATGATGAAGTTGTTCTTCACATCATCGTCGTTTAAAGTTAACAAAACGATGTTAACGTTAATTTAAATCAATTGAATCAAAAGTTATGCTTTCACGTGAATTTGGGGAATATTGAACCACGGCCAATGCTTCACGGAAGCGTTAAGTTAAGCATATGATCAATTTTACTTTAAACGTACGATGCAATGGTAATTAAACGATTAAAAATACTCAATTCTTCCCACCCTAGGGGTACGGATAGAGCAAACAAACGTGAGCCAATATCAGTCGAGTTCAGCAACAAGTCCGGCCAATGAAAAATTAAAAATTATGGGGGTGAATCCCAATCCCGGTCTGACACCCAACGTTTTACATGAAATGTCTTTACATATAAAATGACTGGCGTGATGAAAGCTTTGAATTCGTCGCCTGACAAAAGGAGAAAAGTTGCATCCTTCTCGCGTCAAAAGTGAAAAGTTATTTGACACTAGCTTGAAAGACAAACCGAGACAAACTAGGTTTATGGGGACATCGTATTTCTGACAGCTAAGGTCTTGAATGTCATCTTCAAGGGAAACGTTGGAAAGGGGAACATTAAAAACAAAACTTATTTTCAGCACGAGCTGAAGGATGTCAGGGGGATATAGCAACATGACAAGTTGTCAAGGCAAAAATTGAATTTAGGTTTTAAAGTTAAAGCATGGGATTGACCGAAAAAATGCTGCTGAATGACTTGGCAAAAATAATAAAGGCTTGCAGTTGCGCCATATAAGACTGAATGAAAATAATGAATGGTGTTCAAGGTACCGTTATCCTCAAGCAAGGTGAATCGTAAACAGGCTCTAAGCTCCGGTGCTAGGTCTACAGTGACCTTCGCTAAATCCGCCGTCAGTGCACAAGGTTCATTTCTGACTGCTAAGGTCTTAACCTTGCGATCACGCGGCTCTTTCTGAGGCGGGTTTCAAATCCTGACGGGGATGTTTTAGCGTCAACACGGGTTGGAGCGGATGTTACGGGCTTAAGAATAGGACAATCAGGCAACGTGAGCACTGGTCCATGGGATAGTACAGTTTTAGTTATTATATTTACAACCGGTACAGGCCTCTGCTGGCCATCACGCACACGGTTAAGTTGGGTGGTATTCGTGCTACCACTTGGGGGGTCCATGTTAAGACTGTGAATGAGTTTTTCTGCGGACGGACTGTCACCGGCGGCAAAGACAAAGGGGCTTGAGGGTGATCAAACGCTGGTGGCTTAAGGTTTGGAGATGAGGACGGAGCACGTGGATTGACACAAATTCACTAATCGTATGCCGTGTTGGCAACATAGTATTGAAATGTGATGATTTTACTGGTTGGAGAGTTGTTGCAAAATTAATTACATTGTGCTTGACTGCTGAGGCATTAGAAGGACCAACTAGGGGATCGTAATGACATTTACAACGGGACGTGTCGCTGAAGGTGTCGTCCTTGTTGAATAAGAACAAGACTGATTAGGTTTAATTATTAAATTAGGATGAGCCATGAGGCTATTAAAAGCAATTTCAATTTTACTTGAACAGGCAGCAAGCACTGGATAATTTAATTTAACAATGGGATGATCATAATGACGTCTCCAAAAATTCTTGTAATCACAAAGTTCATCTCTTACTTTACCAATAAGGGTTTTAAAATGACTTACGGCTTCTGAACCCATGCTGGGAAAATCTACAGAAGCCAGAGCATGAAGTGCTAGGTCTGCGTCCTCACACACAAAGGTGAATGTTAATTCCTGTTCCTTAAGCCTGGCGTTAATCTCCTCGGGCTAAGCGTTTCCGCCTTAGGCGGTGGAGGGTTGTTTACGTTAAACATGAAGTCCGCCATCTTGGAATGACCACGTTTTGATGAACGGATTCGTAAAAGCAAATAAGGGGTAACTGAATTTCAAAAGATCATGAAAACTTTACCAATTTAATAGCATGGTAATTGAACATTTAAATTTACTCATGATGGGGGAACAAGTTAAATGGACAAAAATATAAATCATGAAATTACTTTAAAATTCAAAGTGACCGGGTCCAACAAAGCAGACGATGCTCGGTCACGTGACAAACTTTACTGAAAGAAATTACATACGCATTTGGCGATAAATGATTGAATCAAGTTATTTATGAGAAGCAAAACATATGAGAAAGCGCTAGGGCTTATAGATGCAAAGATTTAGGTTAAAAGTTAAAATAACAGGTCGGGGCTGACACTGTTGTGACGATTTCACGATTAACGGGCGCACTAAGGCAGCCACTGATCTATTCAAAATGTAGATAGGCGCACAAGGCAACGACTTTAAAGAGCACTCTCGTGGAGGCTAAACAAATATAAAATTTCCCTCAGCGCGAGGTAAAACAAAAATATCCTCGCTAAAGGACAAAAACAATATCTCCTCGCTAAAGGACACAAATAATATCTCCTCGCTAAAGGAAATTGAATGAACTACACGCAGTAATTTACTTACGGTAGCAAACAATTACGCACCCTTAGTTTGGGCTGTAAACAAGATCCGCCATCTCGGAACAAACACGTGGAATGAAACGGACTTGGTGTTAAGTTTCTACGTTACTCGTAAGAAGACTTAAAATTATGATACGCCAATTCGCTCTTTAGGACAAGGACACGTGCTAGGTATACGGTGATGTTAATTAGAAAAGTTAAGGTTGGTTAGGGAAGGTAAACGACACAAAGGAAGGTAGACCAAGGTACAAAATGTTACAAATTAGATGCTTATCTAGCAAATTAGTTGACAGAACGAGTACACCAGCGCTCTAGCTGAGCAGTAAACAACGGGCTTCTGAACAACAAAAACCTTAGTTCAAGTAGCTTAGAACTTTCTGGTATAAGTGGATTCCGCCACACGTGGGGTGAACGGTTCCGAGACAAAGTGAAGTTCCTACGACAAATTCTAGTCTTTCTGTAGAGAACATTCAAGCAACAAATTAACCTGGTTACGTAGTTCTTTCCTTAAACACGCGGTCGATACAAAAAGATCATGATGATTACAAATTTCTCTTCCCAATTAAAGTCTGGGCATTACACATTCGACAAACTGGCTGTGTGCGTGTGGGTAAGTGATATAGCGAGTTACTATATGCTTAATCAAGCTGATTAATTACGTTAATGCTTCACAAGTCAAAGGTAAAAGATCCGGTTCGAAGGACCACTCGTGTGGAGAATTTTTTAGTGTTATGTTCTGAGTGGGAACTTAGTCCGGGAAAGTCTCCTTATAACAGCTACATAAAGTTCAACAGGGGAGGATAGGAGCACTTACTCTCGGGGCACAAACACCCTGCTAATACTTTACTGTCACAATTCGCTAACCATCACTCTTAATTACAAAAGGGGGAAATTTTACTGTCCAGAGGCCGGAGAACTCCACACGTAGGATTATCAATAATTTATGGCCTACTCTAGCTTTGTCAGGTCTATAGTCATCTCATTCTCAGGCTCTGTTTCGGCTCCGTCCCAGCTACCCCAATGAGATGCTGGACAGTTATTGTGCGTTAATGTAGTTAGACAAAATCCAAAATGGAGCAGTGATGTAAAGTAGTTTAAAAGTTTAAAGATAAGGATCTTTACTTCGAAGCAAATATATTAATGCAAAGTTTCTCGCTGTTACCACCTATAGACTTACTTAGGTTTTCTCTTTTAAATATTGGGTACTTTGTCCCCGTGATCAACTATTCATTTCACACATTAAAATAAATGAGGGAGCAAAAATACTAAGGAGGTTTAATTAACCTAATATTGATTTATTCACAAATTTACATCAAAGAAACGGACATCTTAACAAAGACAAAATAGAATCATGAAAAGGCAATTCAAAATGATGAAAATTAGTTAGTTAGACACGTGGTCTGCAATAATAAAAAATCGAAATGGGGTCGGACACGTGGCTCATGTGACCCAGAGACTGTGTTAGTCTCAAAAGGCAAAAAATTGTATAGAAAAAAATATATACACACAATCCCAGCGCACACAGTCCGAATAGTGTAATTAGCCAGGTTTCCTATAAAGTTAAAATTAGTCGAAGCTAATAAAAAATGGGGGAAAACTAAATGGCCATTGATGTAGTACCTGCACTCCTTTAAGATTAGTCCTATGCCCGTGATAGCTGTTGACCTGGTTGTCGCACTAATTGGCACGTTGCACTCTTGCCTGGCTCACCCCAAAAATTCTCACTTTGGCTGCAACTAGGTACACCAAGGTCCTCTTCTTCTCAATCTCTCCGAACGGCAGCAATCTTTTGCGAGTCGAGTTTTGGGAGAGAGGGGGATGGGGGTGAGCCAGAAGTGCACGGATTCACTGACCAAGTGACCAGGCAGGTCCGTAGGCCAGGGCAGCTTCTTGATGAATGGGGCCGACGCTAAGGTCGAAGAGATCACCTGGCTTCACCTTTCCAGACAGGTGAGGAGCTTGATGCGCACAGTAATCCATTGGGGGTGCCATATCGGGACTTAAGGACAGGGCAATATATTGTTGCAAGGAGTGCAGAGGAGGCAGGATTTTGTACTAAATACTCAGATAAATCTTGCTGCTCTGAGGGAGGTTATATATACAACCAATCCTACCTATTCTGGCTTGCCTAAAAATTAATATTTAAAATGATTAATTAGCATGGACTGGTGCGATGGGCATACATCTTAAAATTAACAAACCTTAATTAGTATTGAGAAATATAAGATGCATTAATTCAGCCCTATTGGAATTTATATAAAAAATGCAGTTTAGGAATTTAATCTCGACCCACGTAGTTTAAGGAAAGAACCAACATACGCCGGGGTTACACTAAGGCCTTCTGTTGTGCGTATCTAAGCTGTTGACGTCACGAGCATGGCGTGCGCCACTGTCAACAAGTTTAAATTAGTCTTCTCCATGGTTTCGTTAAAGAAAATTGAATGTAGGAGAGAACGTTTAAGGGGTAGCTATAGTATTAGTAGAAGAGAGCTAAAAATACGATTGAAAGAAGAAGAGTGAAGAAAATTCTTCACACCCTGGGATAAAGGGGAGAAAAAAGGAAGAGGGGCTAGTTCCGGCAAATGTGATTCAACTACTTGTTAGTATGAGTGAGATAAGGTTACTGGCTGAATGATGAGTGAAGTTGTTCTTCACATCATCGTCCGTTTAAGTTAACAAAACGATGTTAACGTTAATTTAAATCAATTGAATCAAAAGTTATGCTTTCACGTGAATTTGGGGAATATTGAACCACGCAGGCAATGCTTCACGGAAGCGTTAAGTTAAGCATATGATCAATTTTAACTTTAAACGTACGATGCAATGGTAATTAAACGATTAAAAATACTCAATTCTTCCCACCCTAGGGGTACGGATAGAGCAAAACAAACGTGAGCCAATATCAGTCGAGTTCAGCAACAAGTCCGGCCAATGAAAAATTAAAAAATTATGGGGGTGAATCCCAATCCCGGTCTGACACCCAACGTTTTACATGAAATGTCTTTACATATAAAATGACTGGCGTGATGAAAGCTTTGAATTCGTCGCCTGACAAAAGGAGAAAAAGTTGCATCCTTCTCGGCGTCAAAAAGTGAAAAGTTATTTGACACTAGCTTGAAAGACAAACCGAGACAAACTAGGTTTATGGGGACATCGTATTTCTGACAGCTAAGGTCTTGAATGTCATCTTCAAGGGAAACGTTGGAAAGGGGAACATTAAAAACAAAACTTATTTTCAGCACGAGCTGAAGGATGTCAGGGGGATTATAGCAACATGACAAGTTGTCAAGGCAAAAATTGAATTTAGGTTTTAAAGTTAAAGCATGGGATTGACCGAAAAAAATGCTGCTGAATGACTTGGCAAAAATAATAAAGGCTTGCAGTTGCGCCATATAAGACTGAATGAAAAATAATGAATGGTGTTCAAGGTACCGTTATCCTCAAGCAAGGTGAATCGTAAACAGGCTCTAAGCTCCGGTGCTAGGTCTACATGTGTGACCTTCGCTAAATCCGCCGTCAGTGCACAAGGTTCATTTCTGACTGCTAAGGTCTTAACCTTGCGATCACGCGGCTCTTTCTGAGGGCGGGTTTCAAATCCTGACGGGGATGTTTTAGCGTCAACACGGGTTGGAGCGGATGTTACGGCTTAAGAATAGGACAATCAGGCAACGTGAGCACTGGCTCCATGGGATAGTACAGTTTTAGTTATTATATTTACAACCGGTACAGGCCTCTGCTGGCCATCACGCACACGGTTAAGTTGGGTGGTATTCGTGCTACCACTTGGGGGGTCCATGTTAAGACTGTGAATGAGTTTTTCTCCGGGACGGACTGTCACCGGCGGCAAAGACAAAGGGGCTTGAGGGTGATCAAACGCTGGTGGCTTAAGGTTTGGAGATGAGGACGGAGCACGTGGGATTGACACAAATTCACTAATCGATATGCCGTGTTGGCAACATAGTATTGAAATGTGATGATTTTACTGGTTGGAGAGTTGTTGCAAAATTAATTACATTGTGCTTGACTGCTGAGGCATATAGAAGGACCAACTAGGGGATCGTTAAAGGGATTTTGACGTAGGAAAAATCTATTTCTGGGCGAAGGACCTGTGCCGCCCAGTGAATAAGCTCCATTTAGAACTTATTCTTAGGTAATTTACTGCTAAATATACCAGAGAAAAATGTAAAGGAGTGCTAGGTTAACTAGCTCGCTCACCTATTGGTGTCGGTATAAAATTGGGCGTATAGTCCAGAGGTCCCCGCACTATTTAGATTTATCCAGCGACAGAAACCCAATAGAGGAGAGCCGTTCAACCTCACTCGGTACTACTAACAATGCATCCGCTCAGAACCCAACTCCTTAGCACCCAAAGTTTGGGGGACTCCAAGGGAGAGGAGCTGGGAGGGGTTCACTGGGCGGCACAGGTCCTTCGCCCAGAAATAGATTTTTCCTACGTCAAAATCCCTTTTCTGGGCTCGAACCTGTGCCGCCCAGTGAATCTATACAAGGAGAAAATGGTCACCAAACTTGCAAAGTAAAGGAAAAAAACATAAGCGTAAGGGAAATACAGGATGCTTTTAATCAGAGATGAGTACCAAAAATGCCGTGAGTGATAATATATACAGATACTCAGGAGTATAAAATTTTACAAATATAATAACAGTATTCAGGTGCGAGACCAACGAATACAATAGGGTATAATGAGGCAGGTAAGAGGGAGAGATAAAGAGTCAAGGCATTAACCTGTGAGTTACTTGGGAGTAACTACGCTCCCTGCGGTTACTGTAGAAAATTTTTAGGGCTTCCAAATGTTTAAGGTAGTGTTTCTTGAACACTGACGGTGATTTCCACCCTGTATACCCTGGAAAGGTCTGTAAAATTCATGTGGTGAAAGAAGTTCACCGAGGTAGCAACCGCCCTGATATCATGGTGCAAGAGGAAAAGAGTCAGGGTTCGCTTGTTTAATAAAATACAAGATTTGTTGCCTGATCCCTTTAATAGTAATGGTACCGCCTTGTTCTCTAACGAATAGAGGCCCCCGAGGAGTTAGAGGAGGTCCGGGATAAATAAGACCTAAGAGTAGTAACAGGGCACAGAGACGGATCTTGCGTGAGGGGAATAATTTTCCAGGAAGACCATCTGTTTTGAGGGTCTTCGTTCTTAGCCAAAAAGAATTTGTTAGGAGAAAGAAGGACCTCTCCCGAAGGCAGGAAGTCAATATGACCCGGTCTCTCGACAAGGCTGCCAATTCAGAAATTCTTGCCCCGGAAGCCAAGCTCACCAGGAAAAGTGTTTTCCTGAGAAGGGGAATGTAATCACAAGAACTGTTAATGGTATCAGAAGCCAATCTGAGTACGTCATTAAGGAACCAGGTCACCGGAGTAGGGCGAGTAACCGGTTTTAGTCTGGCACAAGCTTTCGGAATTGAAGCTAACAAAGAGTCGGTTAAGTCTATGTTAAAACCCACTAAGAAGATCATTTTCAGAGCCGATTTAATAGTGGTGATAGTATTGGCTGCCAGACCTGATTCTAATAAAGATCTAAAGAAAGTAACTGTAAGGTTCAAGTTCATACAGTTCACGTCTGAGTCTATTAAAAATTTTGCCAACTTTTTAACTGCAGAGTCATACTGGCGGATGGTGGAATCCCGTTTATCCGATTCTAGGAACAAGGTGTTTTGAGGATCAATATTGGCACCATGCATAGCCGCAAACTTCATAAAGTCCATAAAGTTAGGGCGCTCTGAATGTTTGAGAAAGCGTACACAACGCGTGTTTGTACTATCTGAGACAGAACCGGATTGGGTATCGGGTGAGGGTATAGTCTCAACTCTCGCAGGAGAGGATACCAGTTGCTCTTGGGCCAGTTGGGTGCGACCAAGGCTACTTGTCCCTTGAAGGATCTCAGTTTGTCTAGAACTTTCAGCAAAAGACTCACCGGGGGAAAGAGATAAATCTTTTCCCAGGTGTCCCAATTCTGTGACATGGCGTCTGTGGCGTAAGCCTGAGGGTCTAGATTGGGAGCCACATATACTCTCAATTTGTGGTTGGATTCCGTGGCGAAGAGGTCCACTTGGAGACCGGGAACCTGAGAGAGAATCCACCGAAATGACTTTAGATCGAGTGACCATTCCGATTCTAGAGGGGAGGTCCGGGACAGGGCGTCTGCCACTACATTCCGGACTCCCGCCAGGTGGACAGCTAAAAGATGCCAATGGTTCAAGGCTGCTAGGGAGAATATGGCTACTAGAACATGGTTCAGAGGCCCTGACTTTGACCCGCCTCTGTTGAGGCAGCGGACCACCACTTCGCTGTCGAGGACCAGACGAAGGTGTTGTTTCTTGGGAAGAGCAAGACGTTTCAGGGATAGAAGAACTGCCATGGCCTCTAGCACATTGATGTGAAATTGGTGGAACAAGGGAGTCCAAAGACCTTGAACTTTCTTGAGCTGAGAATAACCGCCCCAACCTGACAAGGATGCGTCCGTGTGAATGATTAATTTCGGAGGCGGAAATCGAAGAGGAACTGACTTTGACAGACTGTTTGCTCTTGTCCAAGGAAGAAGTCTTTCCCGTAGAATGGGAGGAAGGCGGACTTTCCTGTCCCGGAGCTTCCGGTTCACCCTCGGACGCCAGACACGATTGAAATCTTTCAATTTTGCCTTCAGAAGAAGATCCGTCACTGAGGCAAACTGAAGGGACTCCAGAATCCTCTCTTGGAGTCGTCTGGAACTTACTTTGTCTTTGAGAAAGCGTTTGGTGTTCCTTGCAATCTCTAACCTCTTGGGTCTGGGAAGACACAGAGTATGAGATATAAGATCCCATTGCAGGCCGAGCCATTGGAACTTCGATTTTGGAAGAAGACGGGACTTCTTGAAGTTGATCTGGAAGCCTAGAGATTGAAGATAATGGATGACTTTGTGAGTGGCTTTTAGGCAATTTTGGGAGGTGTCTGACCAAATGAGCCAGTCGTCCAGATAGGCTACTACTTGAATCCCTTGATTCCTGAGTTCCTGAACAGCGACTTCTGCTAACTTTGTGAAGATCCTTGGGGCGATGTTGAGCCCGAAAGGCATCACCTTGAAGGAGTAACTTTTGTCCCCTAAGCGAAAGCCTAGGTACGGACGGAAGTGTCTCGCTATCGGGACGTGATAATAGGCGTCTGTAAGATCGATAGAGGTGGTGACGGCCCCACGGGGAAGTAAGGTCCGCACCTGCGAGACGGTAAGCATTCGAAACTTGTCGCATTGAATGGACAAGTTGAGAAGGGATAGGTCTAGAATCACTCTTCTCTTGTCTGAATCCTTCTTCGGGACACTGAACAGCCGACCTTGAAACTTCAGGTGTTTCGTTTCTAGTATGGCGTTCTTTTGTAAAGGATCCTGGACAAATTCGACCAGATCCGGAGTGGAATGTTGACGAAATTTGTTCGTAGGAGGAGGTCCTTGAATCCAACTCCACCCCAGTCCCTTGGAGATGATACTGAATGGAAGTATATGGACGGAGCTTCTTCCTACCCCGGGCTTGGTAAATTGCAGGGTCAGATTTACGTTTAGGAGTCAAACCCCAACGGGCTTTAAGGCTCTGGTTGACTCTAGTGGCCTCCGCCAAGACTTCCTCTACAAGGTCCTCTGGGAAGAGGTTTGAACCCCAACAGGAGGACCGGATCAGCTTATTAGGTTCATGCCTAATAGTCGCCTCTGCCAGGACATGTTTGCGACACTTGCGTTTAGCAGTAGCGAAGTCATACAGGTCGTAGTATAATGACTGCAACGTAGCCTTGTTGAGAGATTTAAAAATACTCTCAGTATCGTAAGTCAAGGCTATCGACTCCGTGGAAGTGGCCAGGTTCAGAGTACGGCCAACGCGTAGGCGAGAATCATACTCCTGTTTAATGAGGGATTCCGGGAGACGGGGAAGCCGCTCATTAAACATTACCGAAGCACAGTCTGCTGCTAGCTTTCCAGAGGTAAATGTGGTATGGACGTTGTCCCAACACTCAATGCCTGAAGGAAGAAGGAGGGAGATTGGATCCACCTCTCGGATAGGAGGCAAGGGCTTCTCCTCCAGAGCATATTGGAAGGCAAGCTCTGCTACCTTATTGACACATGGAGTCACGGAGTTTTTGTCCATTAGGAACATTGTAAAAGAGCTCTTATAAGGCGTCAACATAGTGTTGGTGCAGCCGATGTCATTCAGGAATCTGGCCCACACAGATTGGGCCTGCTCTTTTGGGAAGATGACTGTTTCCTTGGGGACCTTGTCTAACCGAACCAAAGCTTCCTCGGTAAGCCTGGCATAACCATGAAATGGAAATGCCAGACCAGGAGGAAAGAATTCAAAGTCCTCTAGGGGACGAGTGCCAAGACCCTCCAAAGTTAACATTCCATCTGAGAACGGGGAATGAAGAGCCATACGCCAAGGGTTGTTTTTGGCAAACTGCGGGAGCTTAGAGGCATCCGGGATGAGAGAGCTTTGGACCCGCTCCGGAGCACCTTGCTCTAATGCCCCAAGTCTCTGACCGATGTTAGAGAACATCGTGTCCATCTTAGACTGTATCTCTGATACAAACTTAGCCTGCATCTCCGACACGATGCGAAGCATGGCTGATTCGGAAAGGCCCGGGCTAGCAGCAGGTGTGGCGGAATGAACTCCCGGGTCGCGAGACTTAGAGGAGGAGCCAGAAGCCTTAGATGACAGGTTTTTATTCTGTTTAGAACCATGAGAAGCCTTATGAGGCTTATGAACTTTAGGTAAGGTTCTAGACTTATTCTTGGGGGGAACCGGGTGTAATCGTTGGGACGAATCACGGTCCCCAGAAAAACCATGGAAGGAAGAGCGATCAGAAGAAGAAGAAAGAGAGGGGCTGAGGATAGGAATCTCAGCGCCAGAAACACCTGCCTCACTTACCACCCTACCTGTATCTGGATCATCCAATAACATGGGTTCCACGTCCAGGTTCATGGAGGCAACATTGATTTCTAGATCTCCGGGGACGTTCGACGGATCCTGCTCTGGATCAATAAACCCCGCTATGGTGGCATCAATGTGGGCAATGATGGGAGCTGCAACATGCCTAGCCACAGCGGCTGAAGACTTGGCGTTGGGGTAAATCAGGGAACAGTAGTCCTCGGAGAGGACGTACGGCCGCTTGGACTTCACGTTCCGGGCAAAACCACCAACCCACACTTTCAGTGTGGCCCAAGCCGCAGACTTTTGCTCCGGGGATGCCTGAAATAATAGTGGGAATTATAAAAGGGCAGACTCCCAGTGGTCCTTCAAGACCATAGATATCTTACTAAATAGTGTATGTATGCCAAAAAAGGTAAGATAAATAAGAAGGCAACATAGCCAACGGGACTCACCGAGTCAGATCCAAGGGTGGTAACGAGGTCAAAACAGACCACACAGTTATCCGGGTGCCATACCACGACGTCCTCCAGCTGCACACCGCAGAGGGCGTGAGACCGACAGATAGTATGGCCGCAGGGCTGATGTAGAACAGCTGCACAGGCTGTCGTCTGACAATGCACCATCTATAAAAAGAATAGTATATGAGAAACTGTAATTCTCTTAAGCAGGGGCGGGTCCGGAGGACCCGGCCTAAACATAAGTCTAGCTTAAGACTAAAGTAAATAGTATAAGAGAAACTGTAATTCTCTTAAGTAGGGGCGGGTCCGGAGGACCCGGCCTAAACCTAAGTCTAGCTTAGGACTAAAGTAAATAGTATATGAGAAACTGTAATTCTCTTAAGTAGGGGCGGGTCCGGAGGACCCGGCCTAAACATAAGTCTAGCTTAAGACTAAAGTAAATAGTATAAGAGAAACTATAATTCTCTTAAGTAGGGGCGGGTCCGGAGGACCCGGGCCTAAACATGAGTCTAGCTTAAGACTAAAGTAAATAGTATATGAGAAACTGTAATTCTCTTAAGTAGGGGCGGGTCCGGAGGACCCGGGCCTAACATAAGCCTAACACAAGATTAGGGCTTAACTGTACTATTCTTAAGTAGGGGCGGGTCCGGAGGACCCGGCCTAAACATAAGTCTAGCTTAAGACTAAAGTAAATAGTATATGAGAAACTGTAATTCTCTTAAGTAGGGGCGGGTCCGGAGGACCCGGGCCTAACATAAGCCTAACACAAGATTAGGGCTTAACTGTACTATTCTTAAGTAGGGGCGGGTCCGGAGGACCCGGCCTAAACAAAAGTCTAGCTTAGACTAAAGTATAGCCATCCATTCCGGTCGAGCCGGGAGTATAAAAAAGGATGCAACAACAAAAATTTAAGACACAGGGTGTCTGATTTCCCGGGGCGAGGTTAAGACCCGGGCCGGGAAATAAAAGTATCCAAAACCAATTCGTATAGGAACTCCGGGGTAGTGATCTGTCATATAATCATCATAGGAACTGTTATAAATTAAATAGGGGGGCGGAACTGTAGATAAGAACCGCCAACGGAACCCAGAGGGTTTCATATAACATAAACCAGTGTGATAAGTGAATATAAAATAGGGTGCACCGGGATCCAACTCTGTTGACCGGTGGCCAACCAGACTAGACAGAGACGAACCCGCCGGGCCACCCGGAGGACAAAGTCCATAAACACTGAACTACCCCCTCTAAAAGGAGGGAAGGCAACGGTCCCTTAATGGAGGGGGGAGAAGCCTAGTCGCCCACCTAGCTAGAGGGGGAGCGTGGGGGAGGATCACGTGATACGAGGCAGCAGGGCTACCAACTGACGATCCCCAACCAGACAGATCAAACGGAGTAATGGCACAAATATTCATTATAATAATAATAGCGTTAAAAATTATATGAATAAACACATAGAAAATTTTTGGGCAAGGTATGCAACATAATAATTAAATCACAAAAGACACACCTGATGGCTAAAAATAACATTGCCGCCTAGCACGAAGGTCGGCAGCCATAACGATACGTAAATGATATCGGCCCTAAAATTGAACCACGAGGATTCTAAACGCTAAATAATGAATATTCACAATAACAAATAATATTTGATAATAAAAATAATACACATAGTAACACCGCAAGTGAAACTTAAAAGCTCTCAAAAACAGGAGTACCAACTGTAGTGAAATCAAGCAAGATCGAAATGAACGAAGAGAATAAACTCCTATAAAATAAATATTAAACGATCTAGGTTGCTCAAAACACAGTAAAACCCTGCTTGGTACTTAACTTAGACGGTGTCTCCTGGGAAACCGACGAAGAAGCCATAAATCAATGGAAAATAAACCAAAATCGAGAGCACAACAAAAATGCGGGTTACTATACTCGTCGTGCTAAAAGGAGTTGGGTTCTGAGCGGATGCATTGTTAGTAGTACCGAGTGAGGTTGAACGGCTCTCCTCTATTGGGGTTTCTGTCGTGGATAAATCTAAATAGTGCGGGACCTCTGGACTATACGCCCAATTTTATACCGACACCAATAGGTGAGCGAGCTAGTTAACCTAGCACTCCTTTACATTTTTTCTCTGGTATATTTAGCAGTAAATTACCTAAGAATAAGTGCTAAATGGAGCTTATTCACTGGGCGGCACAGGTTCGAGCCCAGAAATGACATTTACAACGGGACGTGTCGCTGAAGGTGTCGTCCTTGTTGAATAAGAACAAGACTGATTAGGTTTAATTATTAAATTAGGATGAGCCATGAGGCTATTAAAAGCAATTTCAATTTTACTTGAACAGGCAGCAAGCACTGGATAATTTAATTTAACAATGGGATGATCATAATGACGTCTCCAAAAATTCTTGTAATCACAAAGTTCATCTCTTACTTTACCAATAAGGGTTTTAAAATGACTTACGGCTTCTGAACCCATGCTGGGAAAATCTACAGAAGCCAGAGCATGAAGTGCTAGGTCTGCGTCCTCACACACAAAGGTGAATGTTAATTCCTGTTCCTTAAGCCTGGCGTTAATCTCCTCGGGGCTAAGCGTTTCCGCCTTAGGCGGTGGAGGGTTGTTTACGTTAAACATGAAGTCCGCCATCTTGGAATGACCACGTTTTGATGAACGGATTCGTAAAAGCAAATAAGGGGTAACTGAATTTCAAAAGATCATGAAAATGAAACTTTACCAATTTAATAGCATGGTAATTGAACATTTAAATTTACTCATGATGGGGGAACAAGTTAAATGGACAAAAATATAAATCATGAAATTACTTTAAAATTCAAAGTGACCGGGTCCAACAAAGCAGACGATGCTCGGTCACGTGACAAACTTTACTGAAAGAAATGACATACGCATTTGGCGATAAATGATTGAATCAAGTTATTTATGAGAAGCAAAACATATGAGAAAGCGCTAGGGCTTATAAATGCAAAGATTTAGGTTAAAAGTTAAAATAACAGGTCGGGGCTGACACTGTTGTGACGATTTCACGATTACGGGCGCACTAAGGCAGCCACTGATCTATTCAAAATGTAGATAGGCGCACAAGGCAACGACTTTAAAGAGCACTCTCGTGGAGGCTAAACAAATATGAAATTTCCCTCACTCGGAGGTAAAACAAAAATATCCTCGCTAAAGGACAAAAACAATATCTCCTCGCTAAAGGACACAAATAATATCTCCTCGCTAAAGGCAATTGAATGAACTACACGCAGTAATTTACTTACGGTAGCAAACAATTACGCACCCTTAGTTTGGGCTGTAAACAAGATCCGCCATCTCGGAACAAACACGTGGAATGAAACGGACTTGGTGTTAAGTTTCTACGTTACTCGTAAGAAGACTTAAAATTATGATACGCCAATTCGCTCTTTAGGACAAGGACACGTGCTAGGTATACGGTGATGTTAATTAGAAAAGTTAAGGTTGGTTAGGGAAGGTAAACGACACAAAGGAAGGTAGACCAAGGTACAAAATGTTACAAATTAGATGCTTATCTAGCAAATTAGTTGACAGAACGAGTACACCGGCGCTCTAGCTGAGCAGTAAACACGGGCATTTGAACAACAAAAACCTTAGTTCAAGTAGCTTAGAACTTTCTGGTATAAGTGGATTCCGCCACACGTGGGTGAACGGTTCCGAGACAAAGTGAAGTTCCTACGACAAATTCTAGTCTTTCTGTAGAGAACATTCAAGCAACAAATTAACCTGGTTACGTAGTTCTTTCCTTAAACACGCGGTCGATACAAAAAGATCATGATGATTACAAATTTCTCTTCCCAATTAAAGTCTGGGCATTACACATTCGACAAACTGGCTGTGTGCGTGTGGGTAAGTGATATAGCGAGTTACTATATGCTTAATCAAGCTGATTAATTACGTTAATGCTTCACAAGTCAAAGGTAAAAGATCCGGTTCGAAGGATCACTCTTGTGGAGAATTTTTTAGTGTTATGTTCTGAGTGGGAACTTAGTCCGGGAAAGTCTCCTTATAACAGCTACATAAAGTTCAACAGGGGAGGATAGGAGCACTTACTCTCGGGGCACAAACACCCTGCTAATACTTTACTGTCACAATTCGCTAACCATCACTCTTAATTACAAAAGGGGGAAATTTTACTGTCCAGAGGCCGGAGAACTCCACACGTAGGATTATCAATAATTTATGGCCTACTCTAGCTTTGTCAGGTCTATAGTCATCTCATTCTCAGGCTCTGTTTCGGCTCCGTCCCAGCTACCCCAATGAGATGCTGGACAGTTATTGTGCGTTAATGTAGTTAGACAAAATCCAAAATGGGAGCAGTTTTGTAAAGTAGTTTAAAAGTTTAAAGATAAGGATCTTTACCTTCGAAGCAAATATATTAATGCAAAGTTTCTCGCTGTTACCACCTATAGACTTACTTAGGTTTTCTCTTTAAATATTGGGTACTTTGTCCCGTGATCAACTATTCATTTCACACATTAAAATAAATGAGGGAGCAAAAATACTAAGGAGGTTCAATTAACCTAATATTGATTTATTCACAAATTTACATCAAAGAAACGGACATCTTAACAAAGACAAAATAGAATCATGAAAATGCAATTCAAAATGATGAAAATTAGTTAGTTAGACACGTGGTCTGCAATAATAAAAAATCGAAATGGGGTCGGACACGTGGCTCATGTGACCCAGAGACTGTGTTAGTCTCAAAAGGCAAAAAATTGTATAGAAAAAAATATATACACACAATCCCAGCGCACACAGTCCGAATAGTGTAATTAGCCAGGTTTCCTATAAAGTTAAAATTAGTCTAAGCTAATAAAAAATGGGGGAAAACTAAATGGCCATTGATGTAGTACCTGCACTCCTTTAAGATTAGTCCTATGCCCGTGATAGCTGTTGACCTGGTTGTCGCACTAATTGGCACGTTGCACTCTTGCCTGGCTCACCCCAAAAATTCTCACTTTGGCTGCAACTAGGTACACCAAGGTCCTCTTCTTCTCAATCTCTCCGAACGGCAGCAATCTTTTGCGAGTCGAGTTTTGGGAGAGAGGGGGATGGGGGTGAGCCAGAAGTGCACGGATTCACTGACCAAGTGACCAGGCAGGTCCGTAGGCCAGGGCAGCTTCTTGATGAATGGGGCCGACGCTAAGGTCGAAGAGATCACCTGGCTTCACCTTTCCAGACAGGTGAGGAGCTTGATGCGCACAGTAATCCATTGGTGGTGCCATATCGGGACTTAAGGACAGGGCAATATATTGTTGCAAGGAGTGCAGAGGAGGTAGGATTTTGTACTAAATACTCAGATAAATCTTGCTGCTCTGAGGGAGGTTATATATACAACAATCCTACCTATTCTGGCTTGCTAAAAATTAATATTTAAAATGATTAATTAGCAATGGACTGGTGCGATGGGCATACATCTTAAAATTAACAAACCTTAATTGGTATTGAGAAATATAAGATGCATTAATTCAGCCCTATTGGAATTTATATAAAAAATGCAGTTTAGGAATTTAATCTCGACCCACGTAGTTTAAGGAAAGAACCAACATACGCCGGGGGTTACACTAAGGCCCTCTGTTGTGCGTATCTAAGCTGTGACGTCACGAGCATGGCGTGCGCCACTGTCAACAAGTTTAAATTAGTCTTCCCTATGTTTCGTTAAAGAAAATTGAATGTAGGAGAGAACATTTAAGGGGTAGCTATAGTATTAGTAGAAGAGAGCTAAAAATACGATTGAAAGAAGAAGAGTGAAGAAAATTCTTCACACCCTGGGAATAAAGGGGAGAAAAAAGGAAGAGGGGCTAGTTCCGGCAAATGTGATTCAACTACTTGTTAGTATGAGCGAGATAAGGTTACTGGCTGAATGATGAGTGAAGTTGTTCTTCACATCATCGTCCGTTTAAAGTTAACAAAACGATGTTAACGTTAATTTAAATCAATTGAATCAAAAGTTATGCTTTCACGTGAATTTGGGGAATATTGAACCACGCAGGCAATGCTTCACGGAAGCGTTAAGTTAAGCATATGATCAATTTTAACTTTAAACGTACGATGCAATGGTAATTAAACGATTAAAAATACTCAATTCTTCCCACCCTAGGGGTACGGATAGAGCAAACAAACGTGAGCCAATATCAGTCGAGTTCAGCAACAAGTCCGGCCAATGAAAAATTAAAAATTATGGGGGTGAATCCCAATCCCGGTCTGACACCCAACGTTTTACATGAAATGTCTTTACATATAAAATGACTGGCGTGATGAAAGCTTTGAATTCGTCGCCTGACAAAAGGAGAAAAGTTGCATCCTTCTCGGCGTCAAAAAGTGAAAAGTTATTTGACACTAGCTTGAAAGACAAACCGAGACAAACTAGGTTTATGGGGACATCGTATTTCTGACAGCTAAGGTCTTGAATGTCATCTTCAAGGGAAACGTTGGAAAGGGGAACATTAAAAACAAAACTTATTTTCAGCACGAGCTGAAGGATGTCAGGGGGATTATAGCAACATGACAAGTTGTCAAGGCAAAAATTGAATTTAGGTTTTAAAGTTAAAGCATGGGATTGACCGAAAAAATGCTGCTGAATGACTTGGCAAAAATAATAAAGGCTTGCAGTTGCGCCATATAAGACTGAATGAAAATAATGAATGGTGTTCAAGGTACCGTTATCCTCAAGCAAGGTGAATCGTAAACAGGCTCTAAGCTCCGGTGCTAGGTCTACATGTGTGACCTTCGCTAAATTCGCCGTCAGTGCACAAAGTTCATTTCTGACTGCTAAGGTCTTAACCTTGCGATCACGCGGCTCTTTCTGAGGGCGGGTTTCAAATCCTGACGGGGATGTTTTAGCGTCAACACGGGTTGGAGCGGATGTTACGGGCTTAAGAATAGGACAATCAGGCAATGTGAGCACTGGTCCATGGGATAGTACAGTTTTAGTTATTATATTTACAACCGGTACAGGCCTCTGCTGGCCATCACGCACACGGTTAAGTTGGGCGGTATTCGTGCTACCACTTGGGGGGTCCATGTTAAGACTGTGAATGAGTTTTTCTCCGGGACGGACTGTCACCGGCGGCAAAGACAAAGGGGCTTGAGGGTGATCAAACGCTGGTGGCTTAAGGTTTGGAGATGAGGACGGAGCACGTGGGATTGACACAAATTCACTAATCGTATGCCGTGTTGGCAACATAGTATTGAAATGTGATGATTTTACTGGTTGGAGAGTTGTTGCAAAATTAATTACATTGTGCTTGACTGCTGAGGCATTAGAAGGACCAACTAGGGGATCGTTAATGAGATTTACAACGGGACGTGTCGCTGAAGGTGTCGTCCTTGTTGAATAAGAACAAGACTGATTAGGTTTAATCATTAAATTAGGATGAGCCATGAGGCTATTAAAAGCAATTTCAATTTTACTTGAACAGGCAGCAAGCACTGGATAATTTAATTTAACAATGGGATGATCATAATGACGTCTCCAAAAATTCTTGTAATCACAAAGTTCATCTCTTACTTTACCAATAAGGGTTTTAAAATGACTTACGGCTTCTGAACCCATGCTGGGAAAATCTACAGAAGCCAGAGCATGAAGTGCTAGGTCTGCGTCCTCACACACAAAGGTGAATGTTAATTCCTGTTCCTTAAGCCTGGCGTTAATCTCCTCGGGGCTAAGCGTTTCCGCCTTAGGCGGTGGAGGGTTGTTTACGTTAAACATGAAGTCCGCCATCTTGGAATGACCACGTTTTGATGAACGGATTCGTAAAAGCAAATAAGGGGTAACTGAATTTCAAAAGATCATGAAAATGAAACTTTACCAATTTAATAGCATGGTAATTGAACATTTAAATTTACTCATGATGGGGGAACAAGTTAAATGGACAAAAATATAAATCATGAAATTACCTTAAAATTCAAAGTGACCGGGTCCAACAAAGCAGACGATGCTCGGTCACGTGACAAACTTTACTGAAAGAAATGACATACGCATTTGGCGATAAATGATTGAATCAAGTTATTTATGAGAAGCAAAACATATGAGAAAGCGCTAGGGCTTATAAATGCAAAGATTTAGGTTAAAAGTTAAAATAACAGGTCGGGGCTGACACTGTTGTGACGATTTCACGATTACGGGCGCACTAAGGCAGCCACTGATCTATTCAAAATGTAGATAGGCGCACAAGGCAACGACTTTAAAGAGCACTCTCGTGGAGGCTAAACAAATATAAAATTTCCCTCACGCGGAGGTAAAACAAAAATATCCTCGCTAAAGGACAAAAACAATATCTCCTCGCTAAAGGACACAAATAATATCTCCTTGCTAAAGGAAATTGAATGAACTACACGCAGTAATTTACTTACGGTAGCAAACAATTACGCACCCTTAGTTTGGGCTGTAAACAAGATCCGCCATCTCGGAACAAACACGTGGAATGAAACGGACTTGGTGTTAAGTTTCTACGTTACTCGTAAGAAGACTTAAAATTATGATACGCCAATTCGCTCTTTAGGACAAGGACACGTGCTAGGTATACGGTGATGTTAATTAGAAAAGTTAAGGTTGGTTAGGGAAGGTAAACGACACAAAGGAAGGTAGACCAAGGTACAAAATGTTACAAATTAGATGCTTATCTAGCAAATTAGTTGACAGAACGAGTACACCGGCGCTCTAGCTGAGCAGTAAACACGGGCGTCTGAACAACAAAAACCTTAGTTCAAGTAGCTTAGAACTTTCTGGTATAAGTGGATTCCGCCACACGTGGGTGAACGGTTCCGAGACAAAGTGAAGTTCCTACGACAAATTCTAGTCTTTCTGTAGAGAACATTCAAGCAACAAATTAACCTGGTTACGTAGTTCTTTCCTTAAACACGCGGTCGATACAAAAAGATCATGATGATTACAAATTTCTCTTCCCAATTAAAGTCTGGGCATTACACATTCGACAAACTGGCTGTGTGCGTGTGGGTAAGTGATATAGCGAGTTACTATATGCTTAATCAAGCTGATTAATTACGTTAATGCTTCACAAGTCAAAGGTAAAAGATCCGGTTCGAAGGACCACTCGTGTGGAGAATTTTTTAGTGTTATGTTCTGAGTGGGAACTTAGTCCGGGAAAGTCTCCTTATAACAGCTACATAAAGTTCAACAGGGGAGGATAGGAGCACTTACTCTCGGGGCACAAACACCCTGCTAATACTTTACTGTCACAATTCGCTAACCATCACTCTTAATTACAAAAGGGGGAAATTTTACTGTCCAGAGGCCGGAGAACTCCACACGTAGGATTATCAATAATTTATGGCCTACTCTAGCTTTGTCAGGTCTATAGTCATCTCATTCTCAGGCTCTGTTTCGGCTCCGTCCCAGCTACCCCAATGAGATGCTGGACAGTTATTGTGCGTTAATGTAGTTAGACAAAATCCAAAATGGGAGCATTGATGTAAAGTAGTTTAAAAGTTTAAAGATAAGGATCTTTACCTTCGAAGCAAATATATTAATGCAAAGTTTCTCGCTGTTACCACCTATAGACTTACTTAGGTTTTCTCTTTAAATATTGGGTACTTTGTCCCGTGATCAACTATTCATTTCACACATTAAAATAAATGAGGGAGCAAAAATACTAAGGAGGTTTAATTAACCTAATATTGATTTATTCACAAATTTACATCAAAGAAACGGACATCTTAACAAAGACAAAATAGAATCATGAAAATGCAATTCAAAATGATGAAAATTAGTTAGTTAGACACGTGGTCTGCAATAATAAAAAATCGAAATGGGGTCGGACACGTGGCTCATGTGACCCAGAGACTGTGTTAGTCTCAAAAGGCAAAAAATTGTATAGAAAAAAATATATACACACAATCCCAGCGCACACAGTCCGAATAGTGTAATTAGCCAGGTTTCCTATAAAGTTAAAATTAGTCGAAGCTAATAAAAAATGGGGGAAAACTAAATGGCCATTGATGTAGTACCTGCACTCCTTTAAGATTAGTCCTATGCCCGTGATAGCTGTTGACCTGGTTGTCGCACTAATTGGCACGTTGCACTCTTGCCTGGCTCACCCCAAAAATTCTCACTTTGGCTGCAACTAGGTACACCAAGGTCCTCTTCTTCTCAATCTCTCCGAACGGCAGCAATCTTTTGCGAGTCGAGTTTTGGGAGAGAGGGGGATGGGGGTGAGCCAGAAGTGCACGGATTCACTGACCAAGTGACCAGGCAGGTCCGTAGGCCAGGGCAGCTTCTTGATGAATGGGGCCGACGCTAAGGTCGAAGAGATCACCTGGCTTCACCTTTCCAGACAGGTGAGGAGCTTGATGCGCACAGTAATCCATTGGGGGTGCCATATCGGGACTTAAGGACAGGGCAATATATTGTTGCAAGGAGTGCAGAGGAGGCAGGATTTTGTACTAAATACTCAGATAAATCTTGCTGCTCTGAGGGAGGTTACATATACAACAATCCTACCTATTCTGGTTTGCTAAAAATTAATATTTAAAATGATTAATTAGCAATGGACTGGTGCGATGGGCATACATCTTAAAATTAACAAACCTTAATTGGTATTGAGAAATATAAGATGCATTAATTCAGCAGTATTGGAATTTATATAAAAAATGCAGTTTAGGAATTTAATCTCGACCCACGTAGTTTAAGGAAAGAACCAACATACGCCGGGGGTTACACTAAGGCCCTCTGTTGTGCGTATCTAAGCTGTGACGTCACGAGCATGGCGTGCGCCACTGTCAACAAGTTTAAATTAGTCTTCCCTATGTTTCGTTAAAGAAAATTGAATGTAGGAGAGAACGTTTAAGGGGTAGCTATAGTATTAGTAGAAGAGAGCTAAAAATACGATTGAAAGAAGAAGAGTGAAGAAAATTCTTCACACCCTGGGGATAAAGGGGAGAAAAAAGGAAGAGGGGCTAGTTCCGGCAAATGTGATTCAACTACTTGTTAGTATGAGCGAGATAAGGTTACTGGCTGAATGATGAGTGAAGTTGTTCTTCACATCATCGTCCGTTTAAAGTTAACAAAACGATGTTAACGTTAATTTAAATCAATTGAATCAAAAGTTATGCTTTCACGTGAATTTGGGGAATATTGAACCACGCAGGCAATGCTTCACGGAAGCGTTAAGTTAAGCATATGATCAATTTTAACTTTAAACGTACGATGCAATGGTAATTAAACGATTAAAAATACTCAATTCTTCCCACCCTAGGGGTACGGATAGAGCAAACAAACGTGAGCCAATATCAGTCGAGTTCAGCAACAAGTCCGGCCAATGAAAAATTAAAAATTATGGGGGTGAATCCCAATCCCGGTCTGACACCCAACGTTTTACATGAAATGTCTTTACATATAAAATGACTGGCGTGATGAAAGCTTTGAATTCGTCGCCTGACAAAAGGAGAAAAGTTGCATCCTTCTCGGCGTCAAAAAGTGAAAAGTTATTTGACACTAGCTTGAAAGACAAACCGAGACAAACTAGGTTTATGGGGACATCGTATTTCTGACAGCTAAGGTCTTGAATGTCATCTTCAAGGGAAACGTTGGAAAGGGGAACATTAAAAACAAAACTTATTTTCAGCACGAGCTGAAGGATGTCAGGGGGATTATAGCAACATGACAAGTTGTCAAGGCAAAAATTGAATTTAGGTTTTAAAGTTAAAGCATGGGATTGACCGAAAAAATGCTGCTGAATGACTTGGCAAAAATAATAAAGGCTTGCAGTTGCGCCATATAAGACTGAATGAAAATAATGAATGGTGTTCAAGGTACCGTTATCCTCAAGCAAGGTGAATCGTAAACAGGCTCTAAGCTCCGGTGCTAGGTCTACATGTGTGACCTTCGCTAAATCCGCCGTCAGTGCACAAGGTTCATTTCTGACTGCTAAGGTCTTAACCTTGCGATCACGCGGCTCTTTCTGAGGGCGGGTTTCAAATCCTGACGGGGATGTTTTAGCGTCAACACGGGTTGGAGCGGATGTTACGGGCTTAAGAATAGGACAATCAGGCAACGTGAGCACTGGTCCATGGGATAGTACAGTTTTAGTTATTATATTTACAACCTGTACAGGCCTCTGCTGGCCATCACGCACACGGTTAAGTTGGGTGGTATTCGTGCTACCACTTGGGGGGTCCATGTTAAGACTGTGAATGAGTTTTTCTCCGGGACGGACTGTCACCGGCGGCAAAGACAAAGGGGCTTGAGGGTGATCAAACGCTGGTGGCTTAAGGTTTGGAGATGAGGACGGAGCACGTGGGATTGACACAAATTCACTAATCGTATGCCGTGTTGGCAACATAGTATTGAAATGTGATGATTTTACTGGTTGGAGAGTTGTTGCAAAATTAATTACATTGTGCTTGACTGCTGAGGCATTAGAAGGACCAACTAGGGGATCGTTAATGAGATTTACAACGGGACGTGTCGCTGAAGGTGTCGTCCTTGTTGAATAAGAACAAGACTGATTAGGTTTAATCATTAAATTAGGATGAGCCATGAGGCTATTAAAAGCAATTTCAATTTTACTTGAACAGGCAGCAAGCACTGGATAATTTAATTTAACAATGGGATGATCATAATGACGTCTCCAAAAATTCTTGTAATCACAAAGTTCATCTCTTACTTTACCAATAAGGGTTTTAAAATGACTTACGGCTTCTGAACCCATGCTGGGAAAATCTACAGAAGCCAGAGCATGAAGTGCTAGGTCTGCGTCCTCACACACAAAGGTGAATGTTAATTCCTGTTCCTTAAGCCTGGCGTTAATCTCCTCGGGGCTAAGCGTTTCCGCCTTAGGCGGTGGAGGGTTGTTTACGTTAAACATGAAGTCCGCATCTTGGAATGACCACGTTTTGATGAACGGATTCGTAAAAGCAAATAAGGGGTAACTGAATTTCAAAAGATCATGAAAATGAAACTTTACCAATTTAATAGCATGGTAATTGAACATTTAAATTTACTCATGATGGGGGAACAAGTTAAATGGACAAAAATATAAATCATGAAATTACTTTAAAATTCAAAGTGACCGGGTCCAACAAAGCAGACGATGCTCGGTCACGTGACAAACTTTACTGAAAGAAATGACATACGCATTTGGCGATAAATGATTGAATCAAGTTATTTATGAGAAGCAAAACATATGAGAAAGCGCTAGGGCTTATAAATGCAAAGATTTAGGTTAAAAGTTATAATAACAGGTCGGGGCTGACACTGTTGTGACGATTTCACGATTACGGGCGCACTAAGGCAGCCACTGATCTATTCAAAATGTAGATAGGCGCACAAGGCAACGACTTTAAAGAGCACTCTCGTGGAGGCTAAACAAATATAAAATTTCCCTCACGCTTAGGTAAAACAAAAATATCCTCGCTAAAGGACAAAAACAACATCTCCTCGCTAAAGGACACAAATAATATCTCCTCGCTAAAGGAAATTGAACGAACTACACGCAGTAATTTACTTACGGTAGCAAACAATTACGCACCCTTAGTTTGGGCTGTAAACAAGATCCGCCATCTCGGAACAAACACGTGGAATGAAACGGACTTGGTGTTAAGTTTCTACGTTACTCGTAAGAAGACTTAAAATTATGATACGCCAATTCGCTCTTTAGGACAAGGACACGTGCTAGGTATACGGTGATGTTAATTAGAAAAGTTAAGGTTGGTTAGGGAAGGTAAACGACACAAAGGAAGGTAGACCAAGGTACAAAATGTTACAAATTAGATGCTTATCTAGCAAATTAGTTGACAGAACGAGTACACCGGCGCTCTAGCTGAGCAGTAAACACGGGCGTCTGAACAACAAAAACCTTAGTTCAAGTAGCTTAGAACTTTCTGGTATAAGTGGATTCCGCCACACGTGGGTGAACGGTTCCGAGACAAAGTGAAGTTCCTACGACAAATTCTAGTCTTTCTGTAGAGAACATTCAAGCAACAAATTAACCTGGTTACGTAGTTCTTTCCTTAAACACGCGGTCGATACAAAAAGATCATGATGATTACAAATTTCTCTTCCCAATTAAAGTCTGGGCATTACACATTCGACAAACTGGCTGTGTGCGTGTGGGTAAGTGATATAGCGAGTTACTATATGCTTAATCAAGCTGATTAATTACGTTAATGCTTCACAAGTCAAAGGTAAAAGATCCGGTTCGAAGGACCACTCGTGTGGAGAATTTTTTAGTGTTATGTTCTGAGTGGGAACTTAGTCCGGGAAAGTCTCCTTATAACAGCTACATAAAGTTCAACAGGGGAGGATAGGAGCACTTACTCTCGGGGCACAAACACCCTGCTAATACTTTACTGTCACAATTCGCTAACCATCACTCTTAATTACAAAAGGGGGAAATTTTACTGTCCAGAGGCCGGAGAACTCCACACGTAGGATTATCAATAATTTATGGCCTACTCTAGCTTTGTCAGGTCTATAGTCATCTCATTCTCAGGCTCTGTTTCGGCTCCGTCCCAGCTACCCCAATGAGATGCTGGACAGTTATTGTGCGTTAATGTAGTTAGACAAAATCCAAAATGGGAGCATTGATGTAAAGTAGTTTAAAAGTTTAAAGATAAGGATCTTTACCTTCGAAGCAAATATATTAATGCAAAGTTTCTCGCTGTTACCACCTATAGACTTACTTAGGTTTTCTCTTTAAATATTGGGTACTTTGTCCCGTGATCAACTATTCATTTCACACATTAAAATAAATGAGGGAGCAAAAATACTAAGGAGGTTTAATTAACCTAATATTGATTTATTCACAAATTTACATCAAAGAAACGGACATCTTAACAAAGACAAAATAGAATCATGAAAATGCAATTCAAAATGATGAAAATTAGTTAGTTAGACACGTGGTCTGCAATAATAAAAAATCGAAATGGGGTCGGACACGTGGCTCATGTGACCCAGAGACTGTGTTAGTCTCAAAAGGCAAAAAATTGTATAGAAAAAAATATATACACACAATCCCAGCGCACACAGTCCGAATAGTGTAATTAGCCAGGTTTCCTATAAAGTTAAAATTAGTCGAAGCTAATAAAAAATGGGGGAAAACTAAATGGCCATTGATGTAGTACCTGCACTCCTTTAAGATAGTCCTATGCCCGTGATAGCTGTTGACCTGGTTGTCGCACTAATTGGCACGTTGCACTCTTGCCTGGCTCACCCCAAAAATTCTCACTTTGGCTGCAACTAGGTACACCAAGGTCCTCTTCTTCTCAATCTCTCCGAACGGCAGCAATCTTTTGCGAGTCGAGTTTTGGGAGAGAGGGGGATGGGGGTGAGCCAGAAGTGCACGGATTCACTGACCAAGTGACCAGGCAGGTCAGTAGGCCAGGGCAGCTTCTTGATGAATGGGGCCGACGCTAAGGTCGAAGAGATCACCTGGCTTCACCTTTCCAGACAGGTGAGGATCTTGATGCGCACAGTAATCCATTGGGGGTGCCATATCGGGACTTAAGGACAGGGCAATATATTGTTGCAAGGAGTGCAGAGGAGGCAGGATTTTGTACTAAATACTCAGATAAATCTTGCTGCTCTGAGGGAGGTTACATATACAACAATCCTACCTATTCTGGCTTGCTAAAAATTAATATTTAAAATGATTAATTAGCAATGGACTGGTGCGATGGGCATACATCTTAAAATTAACAAACCTTAATTGGTATTGAGAAATATAAGATGCATTAATTCAGCAGTATTGGAATTTGTATAAAAAATGCAGTTTAGGAATTTAATCTCGACCCACGTAGTTTAAGGAAAGAACCAACATACGCCGGGGGTTACACTAAGGCCCTCTGTTGTGCGTATCTAAGCTGTGACGTCACGAGCATGGCGTGCGCCACTGTCAACAAGTTTAAATTAGTCTTCCCTATGTTTCGTTAAAGAAAATTGAATGTAGGAGAGAACGTTTAAGGGGTAGCTATAGTATTAGTAGAAGAGAGCTAAAAATACGATTGAAAGAAGAAGAGTGAAGAAAATTCTTCACACCCTGGGGATAAAGGGGAGAAAAAAGGAAGAGGGGCTAGTTCCGGCAAATGTGATTCAACTACTTGTTAGTATGAGCGAGATAAGGTTACTGGCTGAATGATGAGTGAAGTTGTTCTTCACATCATCGTCCGTTTAAAGTTAACAAAACGATGTTAACGTTAATTTAAATCAATTGAATCAAAAGTTATGCTTTCACGTGAATTTGGGGAATATTGAACCACGCAGGCAATGCTTCATGGAAGCGTTAAGTTAAGCATATGATCAATTTTAACTTTAAACGTACGATGCAATGGTAATTAAACGATTAAATATACTCAATTCTTCCCACCCTAGGGGTACGGATAGAGCAAACAAACGTGAGCCAATATCAGTCGAGTTCAGCAACAAGTCCGGCCAATGAAAAATTAAAAATTATGGGGGTGAATCCCAATCCCGGTCTGACACCCAACGTTTTACATGAAATGTCTTTACATATAAAATGACTGGCGTGATGAAAGCTTTGAATTCGTCGCCTGACAAAAGGAGAAAAGTTGCATCCTTCTCGGCGTCAAAAAGTGAAAAGTTATTTGACACTAGCTTGAAAGACAAACCGAGACAAACTAGGTTTATGGGGAGATCGTATTTCTGACAGCTAAGGTCTTGAATGTCATCTTCAAGGGAAACGTTGGAAAGGGGAACATTAAAAACAAAACTTATTTTCAGCACGAGCTGAAGGATGTCAGGGGGATTATAGCAACATGACAAGTTGTCAAGGCAAAAATTGAATTTAGGTTTTAAAGTTAAAGCATGGGATTGACCGAAAAAATGCTGCTGAATGACTTGGCAAAAATAATAAAGGCTTGCAGTTGCGCCATATAAGACTGAATGAAAATAATGAATGGTGTTCAAGGTACCGTTATCCTCAAGCAAGGTGAATCGTAAACAGGCTCTAAGCTCCGGTGCTAGGTCTACATGTGTGACCTTCGCTAAATCCGCCGTCAGTGCACAAGGTTCATTTCTGACTGCTAAGGTCTTAACCTTGCGATCACGTGGCTCTTTCTGAGGGCGGGTTTCAAATCCTGACGGGGATGTTTTAGCGTCAACACGGGTTGGAGCGGATGTTACGGGCTTAAGAATAGGACAATCAGGCAACGTGAGCACTGGTCCATGGGATAGTACAGTTTTAGTTATTATATTTACAACCGGTACAGGCCTCTGCTGGCCATCACGCACACGGTTAAGTTGGGTGGTATTCGTGCTACCACTTGGGGGGTCCATGTTAAGACTGTGAATGAGTTTTTCTCCGGGACGGACTGTCACCGGCAGCAAAGACAAAGGGGCTTGAGGGTGATCAAACGCTGGTGGCTTAAGGTTTGGAGATGAGGACGGAGCACGTGGGATTGACACAAATTCACTAATCGTATGCTGTGTTGGCAACATAGTATTGAAATGTGATGATTTTACTGGTTGGAGAGTTGTTGCAAAATTAATTACATTGTGCTTGACTGCTGAGGCATTAGAAGGACCAACTAGGGGATCGTTAATGACATTTACAACGGGACGTGTCGCTGAAGGTGTCGTCCTTGTTGAATAAGAACAAGACTGATTAGGTTTAATTATTAAATTAAGATGAGCCATGAGGCTATTAAAAGCAATTTCAATTTTACTTGAACAGGCAGCAAGCACTGGATAATTTAATTTAACAATGGGATGATCATAATGACGTCTCCAAAAATTCTTGTAATCACAAAGTTCATCTCTTACTTTACCAATAAGGGTTTTAAAATGACTTACGGCTTCTGAACCCATGCTGGGAAAATCTACAGAAGCCAGAGCATGAAGTGCTAGGTCTGCGTCCTCACACACAAAGGTGAATGTTAATTCCTGTTCCTTAAGCCTGGCGTTAATCTCCTCGGGGCTAAGCGTTTCCGCCTTAGGCGGTGGAGGGTTGTTTACGTTAAACATGAAGTCCGCCATCTTGGAATGACCACGTTTTGATGAACGGATTCGTAAAAGCAAATAAGGGGTAACTGAATTTCAAAAGATCATGAAAATGAAACTTTACCAATTTAATAGCAAGGTAATTGAACATTTAAATTTACTCATGATGGGGGAACAAGTTAAATGGACAAAAATATAAATCATGAAATTACTTTAAAATTCAAAGTGACCGGGTCCAACAAAGCAGACGATGCTCGGTCACGTGACAAACTTTACTGAAAGAAATGACATACGCATTTGGCGATAAATGATTGAATCAAGTTATTTATGAGAAGCAAAACATATGAGAAAGCGCTAGGGCTTATAAATGCAAAGATTTAGGTTAAAAGTTAAAATAACAGGTCGGGGCTGACACTGTTGTGACGATTTCACGATTACGGGCGCACTAAGGCAGCCACTGATCTATTCAAAATGTAGATAGGCGCACAAGGCAACGACTTTAAAGAGCACTCTCGTGGAGGCTAAACAAATATAAAATTTCCCTCACGCGGAGGTAAAACAAAAATATCCTCGCTAAAGGACAAAAACAATATCTCCTCGCTAAAGGACACAAATAATATCTCCTCGCTAAAGGAAATTGAATGAATTACACGCAGTAATTTACTTACGGTAGCAAACAATTACGGACCCTTAGTTTGGGCTGTAAACAAGATCTGCCATCTCGGAACAAACACGTGGAATGAAACGGACTTGGTGTTAAGTTTCTACGTTACTCGTAAGAAGACTTAAAATTATGATACGCCAATTCGCTCTTTAGGACAAGGACACGTGCTAGGTATATGGTGATGTTAATTAGAAAAGTTAAGGTTGGTTAGGGAAGGTAAACGACACAAAGGAAGGTAGACCAAGGTACAAAATGTTACAAATTAGATGCTTATCTAGCAAATTAGTTGACAGAACGAGTACACCGGCGCTCTAGCTGAGCAGTAAACACGGGCGTCTGAACAACAAAAACCTTAGTTCAAGTAGCTTAGAACTTTCTGGTATAAGTGGATTCCGCCACACGTGGGTGAACGGTTCCGAGACAAAGTGAAGTTCCTACGACAAATTCTAGTCTTTCTGTAGAGAACATTCAAGCAACAAATTAACCTGGTTACGTAGTTCTTTCCTTAAACACGCGGTCGATACAAAAAGATCATGATGATTACAAATTTCTCTTCCCAATTAAAGTCTGGGCATTACACATTCGACAAACTGGCTGTGTGCGTGTGGGTAAGTGATATAGCGAGTTACTATATGCTTAATCAAGCTGATTAATTACGTTAATGCTTCACAAGTCAAAGGTAAAAGATCCGGTTCGAAGGACCACTCGTGTGGAGAATTTTTTAGTGTTATGTTCTGAGTGGGAACTTAGTCCGGGAAAGTCTCCTTATAACAGCTACATAAAGTTCAACAGGGGAGGATAGGAGCACTTACTCTCGGGGCACAAACACCCTGCTAATACTTTACTGTCACAATTCGCTAACCATCACTCTTAATTACAAAAGGGGGAAATTTTACTGTCCAGAGGCCGGAGAACTCCACACGTAGGATTATCAATAATTTATGGCCTACTCTAGCTTTGTCAGGTCTATAGTCATCTCATTCTCAGGCTCTGTTTCGGCTCCGTCCCAGCTACCCCAATGAGATGCTGGGCAGTTATTGTGCGTTAATGTAGTTAGACAAAATCCAAAATGGGAGCAGTGATGTAAAGTAGTTTAAAAGTTTAAAGATAAGGATCTTTACCTTCGAAGCAAATATATTAATGCAAAGTTTCTTGCTGTTACCACCTATAGACTTACTTAGGTTTTCTCTTTAAATATTGGGTACTTTGTCCCGTGATCAACTATTCATTTCACACATTAAAATAAATGAGGGAGCAAAAATACTAAGGAGGTTTAATTAACCTAATATTGATTTATTCACAAATTTACATCAAAGAAACGGACATCTTAACAAAGACAAAATAGAATCATGAAAATGCAATTCAAAATGATGAAAATTAGTTAGTTAGACACGTGGTCTGCAATAATAAAAAATCGAAATGGGGTCGGACACGTGGCTCATGTGACCCAGAGACTGTGTTAGTCTCAAAAGGCAAAAAATTGTATAGAAAAAAATATATACACACAATCCCAGCGCACACAGTCCGAATAGTGTACTTAGCCAGGTTCCCTATAAAGTTAAAATTAGTCTAAGCTAATAAAAAATGGGGGAAAACTAAATGGCCATTGATGTAGTACCTGCACTCCTTTAAGATTAGTCCTATGCCCGTGATAGCTGTTGACCTGGTTGTCGCACTAATTGGCACGTTGCACTCTTGCCTGGCTCACCCCAAAAATTCTCACTTTGGCTGCAACTAGGTACACCAAGGTCCTCTTCTTCTCAATCTCTCCGAACGGCAGCAATCTTTTGCGAGTCGAGTTTTGGGAGAGAGGGGGATGGGGGTGAGCCAGAAGTGCACGGATTCACTGACCAAGTGACCAGGCAGGTCCGTAGGCCAGGGCAGCTTCTTGATGAATGGGGCCGACGCTAAGGTCGAAGAGATCACCTGGCTTCACCTTTCCAGACAGGTGAGGAGCTTGATGCGCACAGTAATCCATTGGGGGTGCCATATCGGGACTTAAGGAGAGGGCAATATATTGTTGCAAGGAGTGCAGAGGAGGCAGGATTTTGTACTAAATACTCAGATAAATCTTGCTGCTCTGAGGGAGGTTATAAATACAACAAACCTACCTATTCTGGCTTGCTAAAAATTAATATTTAAAATGATTAATTAGCAATGGACTGGTGCGATGGGCATACATCTTAAAATTAACAAACCTTAATTGGTATTGAGAAATATAAGATGCATTAATTCAGCAGTATTGGAATTTATATAAAAAATGCAGTTTAGGAATTTAATCTCGACCCACGTAGTTTAAGGAAAGAACCAACATACGCCGGGGGTTACACTAAGGCCCTCTGTTGTGCGTATCTAAGCTGTGACGTCACGAGCATGGCGTGCGCCACTGTCAACAAGTTTAAATTAGTCTTCCCTATGTTTCGTTAAAGAAAATTGAATGTAGGAGAGAACGTTTAAGGGGTAGCTATAGTATTAGTAGAAGAGAGCTAAAAATACAATTGAAAGAAGAAGAGTGAAGAAAATTCTTCACACTTGGTGTCCCAAATGCACCATCAACCATCTCACCAGGGTAGCCATTCATTTGTTCATTAATGGTTAGTAAAATGTCTGTGTTTGATAGTTCTTATGTTAATCATCCCAGTTAACCAATATATAATTATTTGTTTGTACATTATAAGATACGGTAGCCTTTCATTTACTCATTTATAGTAAGGAAAATACTTGTGTTTTCAAAAATTCTTATTTTCATGATCCCAATATAAATAAAATCAGAAACAATATAATTATCTACCTTTATCAGTATAATCTCACATAATATGTCTTCGATCGTAGTAAATAACATGAAATAGTAAGATTATGTGGCCCTCCATACCAACAGAGTCGTGACTAGTGGCCCTTTGGGAAAAAAGGTTGCACACCCCTGGTTTGTGTTAATAGAAATCGTGTTAACAGAGCATAATTTCTCCATACAAAATAATGGTAATACTAGGTGTTACGTTCTTGGCAATTGGGAAAGTGTCTGTTTTGGGATTTTGTTATTATGAAACTTGAACAAACACATTGTTGATATATTTGAAGGTCACAGAAACAATTGAAACACAAATTCTTACTCTACTTGTATTTATTTTATAGTAAAATAAGTTATTACCCATGTACATTCACACTATGGCGCATCACTCATCACTACAGATGGCTGTTGCCTGCCTTCCTCCCCTAGTTTATTTGCTGTTGTCTGGACCAAGGTAGTATGGTATCGGCCGCTATTTGTATCTCTCTCTCTCTCTCTCTCTCTCTCTCTCTCTCTCTCTCTCTCTCTCTCTCTCTCTCTCTCTCTCTCTCTCTCTCTCTCTCTCTCTCTCTCTCTCATTTTTTCTTTTAATCTGAGGATTACTTATTTACAATGAATTTTATAATAAGTACATTTTCAAGTTAAAAACACATTAAACAAAACTATTTTAAGTACGAACGCACAATGCTACGACGTATGCATATGAAACACATTGGCGATTTTTTTTTTCATTTCCGTAAATAAATAACATTCGTAACATATTTTTACATCTAGTTTAATGATTATTTATTTAAAAATAATATATCAATAAGTACACATTTAAGTTAAAAATCACAATGAATTGTAGGCTACTGCATGGTGTACGAACACAGTGCTTACAACATATGCATATCATACGCAGGAGCGATTTATTTTTCTACTATTTCAGTAGTGAAATAAAGATCATAACATATTTCTCCTTTTAGTCTAATAATTATTAATTTACAATTAATTTCATATCAACAAGTACATAATCAAGTTAAAAAAAAAATACAATAATCAGTACTTTCTGGTATGTAGAGGCACAAAGCTACTGCGCATATCAAACACATTACCAATTTATTTTTCTTTCATTTCGATAAATAAATTAACAGATCGTAACCTGTTTTTCCTTTTAATGTTATGCTTATTTATTTACAAATAATTTTATATGGCTTTCAAAGATTTCGTTTGAACCTATTATTATTATTAGTTATGTGAATAGTCTCTCTCTCTCTCTCTCTCTCTCTCTCTCTCTCTCTCTCTCTCTCTCTCTCTCTCTCTCTCTCTCTCAGAGGTGCCTTACTATACACACACCCACACAACAGATTTAACAGAAGTCTTTGTTTCTTTAGAAATACTATACTCGATTTCGAATTTTAATTTGCTTAAATCTCTGTTCGATCGTAACCAGGGATTAAGACGTCATTGAATTGCATGTAAAACGAACCAAAGCAACGGGAATTGTTAAGAATATAATTGGTATGTTATATAAGGAAAAGCTTGCACGGACATTGAAGGAAGTAAAGTTTATTATACTTTGTGATGAGTCAACAGATGTCGGGTCGGTGAAATCATCATGTGTAGTAGTGAGGTTTTATGACAAAGATGCTGCAGCTGTTGATTGCAAGTTTTGGGAGTTGTATGACGTTTATGATGTAAAAGATCTAGAGGGTGTCCAGGAAGGTGCGACTGCAGAAAGTTTATTTGAGGGTTTAATGAAAACCTTTAATCAATTTGAAATTCCAGTATCAAATATAATTGGATTTGCTTCCGATGGTTGTAATGTGATGATGGGGTCACACAACTCGGTTGCAAGTCGGTTTCGCCAACAGTGCCCTGGCATATTTATTATGAAATGTGTGTGTCACTCTGCACACCTCTGTGCAAGTGACGCTTGCAAGGTACTACCTAGAAGGTGTGAAGATTTGGCAAGGGAAAGTTTTAACCACTTTAAATGTAGCAGCAAGAGACAATGTGAACTAGTGCAATTTCAGACGTTTCTTGAACTGAAACCTCTTAGAATTTTGCACCCATCACAGCAAGATGGCTATCGTTAGCTAATGTTGTTAGTCGCATTTTAGAAAAGTGGGAAGCCTTTAGATTGTATTTCAGTGACATTTGGTTGTCTGAAAAAGTTGTATCAGCAGAGCTGATATTCAACAGCCTTCACAATCCTTTTATTAAAGTCTACTACCTTTTTCTGGAATGGCTTCTACCAAAATTCACTAAATTCAAAGCATTTTTCCAGTCTGATAAAGTTGTTATTACAGAAATGCATGATAAAGTTTGTTTGCTTTATAAGAAATTGTTATTTTCGTTCATGCAAAGAGAATATGCAGTAAAGACTGATCTTGAGAGGGTTAATCCATCTAGGGAAGATAAATACCTTAAAAGCACTGAAATGTATCTGGGGGTGGGAGTACGGAGTGAACTTGACAAGATACTCAAAAGAAAACAGGTTAGAATTGTCAGACCTTTATAAAAGCTGTAAAGACTTCTGGAGGGTAGCGTGTATGGAAATCAAGAAAAGGTATGACTTTAGTGACAAGATAATCCCTCAGCTAGATTGTTTCATTCCTGAAAATGCTATGTCTAATTTCTATAGGGAAGCAATCCCTTCTTTGTATTCACTCATTGCGGAACTTCCTTTAATTGTGTCACCAGATGACAAATCACTTATACAAAGACTGAATGACCAATGGAGAATTCTCCCAGAATTTAAAGCTTCATTAACTTTTGATAGCAAATTGCCTCCTGGTATATTTTGGACTGAAATATTGAAAAGAGAAGAGGGTGATTTTTCTGATTTGGCAAATTTTGCTCTCTGTGCTCTTAGTTTATCTCACTCTAATGCTGAGTGCGAGAGGGTATTCAGCAAAATAAATTTGAATAAAACAAAAATTAGAAACAATCTCAAAACAGATACAATCAATGGTGCTTTGCTGTATTCTGAATGTATCAAAGAGCAGAAGTCTTGCATTAACTTTAAACCATCAGAAGACATGATTGCTCGTGTAAAAAACAGTTCAGTTCTATATCAAGATGTAAAAGATGATTCTGAAGTAGAGTAAGGTCTTCTCTTTATCTGCATGCATTTTCTGTACTCATTTAAGCTAACCATTTGTGTATGTCAGTCAATTTTATAAGTTGTTTTTCAGTTACTAAAATAATTTCTTGTATGTTTCAGGTTTTTTACTTTACTTTTCATGAAGAAAAAAATCCAAGTATTTCTTATTTTTTCATAAGTATTGAAATATATATATGCTCTTTTTCTGAATAAATGTATAGAAACATCCATATGTAAATATTTATCCCTTATGATTTTGCGAAAGGAAAGTGTCATAATGTGAGAATGCAGAAGTGATATTAAGTAATTACCTAATTATCTAACGTTCTAGTTCTTACTTATATCAGACAGAAACTACAATTTATAGATAAACTGTCAAATATTGCATTAGAAAAAAGTATTGGTGGAAGAACACTATTTTAAATGATAATGCATAAGAATGTGTGCCCATATTCATTTACTCTATATGCTGAAACTGCACAAGAACAATTTCCTTTGGTATTCTCAAAACTAAATTAAGTATTAGTATTAGGTAAATATACGATAATTAATCTCAAGAATCTGATATATTTGTACCATAATTTGGGTAGAAAAACGATAATTTTGAATCAAAGGTACGATAATATGGCCAGAAAAATCTGGCAACCCTGCGTCATTCGATTTCATCAGTATCAGTTGATCTGTAGCTTAGTAGCTGACAACATAACGTATCCTATATGGACTTTAATGTCTAAAATAGTCCTGGTTTTCGATGTTATCTGAACTTTGTTAAATAATTTTTGGACTTTTCTATTAAAAATTGAAGATGTATTTTAACAACAGTAATTACAGATTGTTTTAATTTTGGTT
>NC_090726.1:107918507-107923507 GCF_036898095.1 Palaemon carinicauda | reverse complement strand
GAAAACAAAAGCACTCTGAAAACGGGATAAGCAAAGATACAGTCAGGGATCTTAAAAACAGTTACAGGAATGAACTGTACATTTCCACAAAAAATGAAAATTAGAGCTATATACAAAATTAAGATGCCAATCTGGCAGATGGGTGACACCTCCCCCTTAGAAGAGGAGCCCAACAGAGTGGCTCGTAGAAAAAGAGGCCATTGAGGCGAAGACGGACGATACTGTAGACTGGTGAAGGAGGTATCATGTTAAGAAGGCAGTCGCAATAAGGCATCTGCCATGATGCTCTCGGTTCCTCTGATTTGGCGGATCTGCAGAGGGAACTAATGCAGATAGATGGACCAGCGTAGTAGACGTTGGTTGTGGGACTTCATCTTGTCGAGGAAGGTCAAGGGGTTGTGGTCGGTGAAGACTAGTACCTCAGCAGCACCTAGTAAGTAGCATTCATATTTTTGCAGGGCGAGTACCAAACTAAGTGCTTCCTTCTCAATGGTGCTTTAGGACTTCTGGTGATGCTTGAACTTAGTGGAGGTGTAGCTGACTGGGTGAAGTATACCATCTGACTCTTGGAGTAACACCCCTCCAGCTCCCGCATCACTAGCATCGATTTGAAAGATAAAAGGCTTGTTAAAATCTGGGAATTTTGCTAGAAAAACTTAGTGTTATAATATATTCTATACCGTAGTTTTCTCCATGCAGTACAGTATATCCTATACTGTAAAAATACTGGCTACTGTATATAATATAATGTGCCGGCCGGCACGTACCTTAAATTAGTTCCAAAGTATACTACTTTTAGACTATTGGGTGGAAGAGCGCTGGTTCAAATGTGACACTGCCGGCCGGCAACTAAAATGATAGCACCGGGCTGCCAGCCGCTAATCGTGGCGGCCGGCAGATCTTATGGTGTGCTTCTATTGCCGGCCGGCAAAGGTATGCTACCAATGCCGGCCAGCAGCAGAAAAGAACCAGAGAACTTCCTTCTGCCCGGCTGCCGGCCACTCAGGCCGGCAGTCGGGCTAGGGTACAAACACTAGAAGAGAAACAGAATGGATGTAAGGATAAGAGACGGCACTGCCTCATAGCCTGGCATCCAGAAAGAGTGAACATAAGGAAGGGGAGAATGTAAATTCAGGCTTCCATCTACCCAATGCTGCCTGGCTCTACAGACAGACATGGATGTGAGACCAAGGGTGGTCTGGGGAACACTATAGAAGATAGGCCTTTGCCGGCCGGCACGGACTGCCGGCCGGCAAGGGACTGAGTCAGCTCCACAACCTAACCTATGCTAGGTACAGATGTAGAACGACGGACAGAGATGTAATGGCTTGGCCATCACTAAGGAAAGAGGGGGGAAGGGGGAAAGAGGGTCCTGCAAACTCTGCTTTAGAAAAGATCACCCCGCAGCCAAGAAAGCTCATCCTAGCCTAGGGGGAATCTTAGGAGGGAGGCCGGCAATACTTGCCATCTCCCTCAGAACTAAAACAAGGTTTGGTGTTGTTATTCACAGGAAAGAAGGATCTTATCCTTCAAACCGAGAACAACCACACTGGACTAGTCTGCTAGATCACAAAAAGAAAGGATCAACTCGTACAGAAACCTTCAAAAGTGGTCTAGGGAGGCTAAGCCTCCTGTGTCTGCTCTAGGCCTAGCAAAGGAATCTCATTCTCTATGCTAGAAAGAGACAGACCCAGACTAAGAACTCTGATGTCCTGCCCCCTCCTGAAGCCAGATTTACTGGAAACAGGAAAGAACAGAAACACCCTAATATAGTTATATCTAAATATTAATTCAGATAAATCATTAGGGTTAAGCCCAAGGCTTAAACAGAGGGAAAAGGGATTGCACTTCTTCTCCGAAGAGAAGAGAGCAACCGGGGAGTGTGAGAAAGTATACTAGGGCCCCATAGGCAACTAGCCTAGGCGCGAAGAGAACCGATTACCTAAATCAGACAAACTCTCTCGTATACTATCTTGGAAGAAATATCAACAATACCTTATATGTATAAAACTGCCTAAAGCTTCAATAAATTTTAAAACACTCAGAAATCTGAATATCATGCATGAAAGTACTAGTGCCAAACACCTAGGCTACAAGGCCTAGCGTAGGCTAGGATCGGTAAATCATTCGCCGAAACGGAAATACTAAAGCATCATATAAAGAATTCCTATGTAGAGCTAAATAGCTAAAATAATTAAAGCATAACGGCTGGGAATGTCGCTCTGGCTAACTAAATGACTCATGCATGGTGAGCGACCGCGTCAAAGACGCCTCCGGTAGGCAACAGCTCTTGTAACGAAAATATCGCTATCGAATTATCTTAAAATCACCAAGAGCTTACATTTATACATAGTAGAGATAATACTCAGCTTTCCAGAGGCAGAAGAGGCTGGAGAAAGCATCATGAGGTTGAAAATAATCCAAGATAAGCGAGTAACACAGGGAAAACACCGAGTTGTTGAGCTATGCGAAAAGGAATACAGATGGCGCCGTCGGCGGCGGTATGCACGCATTCGAAGCGAGATAGGAGAGGTGCCTTGCTAGCGGCTCTCCTTTCTTTCTCGTTTTTCGTGTTCTTGCCACTTGACCCCTTCGAAGTGTTAATTCTGTTCGGGGTGCAGATTGCTATGGGGCGTGTCAAGAATACGTCCTCTGATATTACGCAATATCCCTGGTTCATTTAATGAGGGATATTCGCTCCAGGAGTTAGAATTCTGGGTACCTTAAGGTAAATTCTCTGGGAATATCACCGTAGTCATATATACCCAAGGAAGCTACCCTATAGGAACTTCCATCAGGACGACATGGCCTGAGCCCATATATATATATATATATATATATATATATATATATATATATATATATATATATATATATATGTGTGTGTGTGTGTGTGTGTGTGTGTGTGTGTAGGCTATGTATGTATATGGTAAATGGGAAAAATTTAAAATTTAATTGATATGAGCAAATTGACTTACAAGGGTATATATATATATATATATATATATATATATATATATATATATATATATATATATATATATATATATATATATATATAATATATATATGTGTGTGTAAGTCAATTTGCTCATATCTCAATTCAATATTCACCAATTCAGTTTTGGCCCTCTAAAAACACTCAAGTCTATGACGATAACAGTAGCATAAAACATGTCATTAATTACTATATTGTAATAACATACTGTACACACACAAGATGCTATAATAAATGATCACCGTGATATGAAATAAAATGTCGTTTTATTATGAGTTCTTACCTTTGAGACAGATGATAATGGCAGTGTGTGAGGAGGAGAGAGGGAGGGAGGAATGGAAGAGAGAGAAAGAGAAAGAGAGTTGGATAGTAACATATTAATACTGTTCCTTACATATAGCGTAACAAACTTAAAATTAACCGGAACTTTGCCCATGTCTAAACTTTTTTCAATTTGTATTTTTCATTGTTCTACACTTGTGTGAGCTTTTTGCCTCACTTCCTGTTGCCACAGGCTTTTTTTAAAAAAATCTTTTATTATGAGATTTGTTTCTGTCTCCCTTTTAAAATGTGGAAATGAGTCAAGCAAAGTTTCATTAAATAGAGGTGGAGCACAACCAATAGACAAACTATCTAAGTGTTTACTTTCAATTAAATCAGAAACACACTGCTACTTAGCCAACACTTCCTTAATCTCCCTTAAAGAAATAAATTCCTCCAGTTCGTCCTCCTCGCTACTGATCTTATGCAACATCTCCGAATATTGCATCATTTGTAGCTTGATCAATTCCCCAGTCATAACTTTTTCATGATGCTCCTTGACAAGATTGATGACATCTGCCTCTTTTACCTCCAGCCTCATGGACTTTTCTAGAGACACAATCTCTTTCAACACAAGAGGCTCGGGCTGAAGCTGCTGATTGAATCCTTGGAAATCACTTTCAGCTACAGAATCAGGCCACAATTTCCTCTATGCTGAATTTAGGTCTCTTCACGTTACACCCTGTCATGCATTATCAGTAATTTTCAAACAATTAACACTGTTAAAATGGTCCTTTCAAAATCCACAAAGTGTGAGGTTGGTATTATCTGTGATTTCAAAGAATTTTTTGAACAAAGGCTTTGTGTAGCCTACAGCTTTTGGAAATTAGAAATAACCTTTTGGTCCATGGGCTGGATGAGTGGGAGTGGTGTGGGGGGGGGAATATGTCATCTTCAAGACTTCAACTTGGCCATTATTTAAGATGAAAAGACATTTAAAGGGCAGGTTTTTATCCAACAAATATTTCTTGACTGATGGAACAGAGGCCAGATTTACTCAGTCAGTGAAAAAATCCTTGGTAAGCCATGCTTTTGTATTAATTTGCCACATCACCTGGAGCTTTTCTTTCAAGATATTGTGAGTCTTGAAAGCTCGTGGGTTCTCGGAATGACACACAAACAGTGGTTAGATCTGGTAGTCACCACTGACATTAGGACATAAGGCTAGAGTCATTCTATCTTTCATGGGTTTATGGTCCAGCAGTTTCTTCTCTGGAACCATGATGAATATCCTCTGTGGCATCTTTTTCCAAAAGAGGCCTATTTCACTACAGTTGAAGATAATTGGGGCGTTTAACATGTAACCTTTCGCAGCAAAACATTCTGGATACTCCCCATGCCTCACAATCTAGTGGATCCCAGGTCACTTTTTAAAGTTATCGAACCATCTATGACTAGCTTTAAACATTTCCCCTGGCACCGATGTCTCCCTATCCTTAGCTGCTTCCCTTTGTTCCAAATCTTCATAGATTGCGCTGGCCTTCTCACAGATGATTGTCTCAGTAATGTTATCTCCTGCCAGCTACTTCTCTATAGTACACGATAACTGAAGCCTCTCCATCTCGTCATTTGAATTAGTCCGTAACTTAGACACTATAGTTATGTCTTTGTGCTCTTGACATGGTGCTGTTTGAGAATTGTACATATCGTCGATGTACTCGTCTCGTAATAGTGTGCCAAC
>NC_090726.1:107901007-107908507 GCF_036898095.1 Palaemon carinicauda | reverse complement strand
GGCTAGTTCCACATGGGAGACAGATCCCAAGGAGGGTTCAATGGAACTTAAAGGAGAGTTGGAACCAGAGAAGTTCCCCAGACAAGTGGTGCCAGTCCGGCAAGAAACCAGACAAGCCGTAGAGTGGTGGTAGGATCGGTCACACACTCTAAAAGGGATGTCCCTGTCCTCCCAACCTCCAAAATCCGCCAGTTTACGGACGGGTAGAAAGAAGGAGAGGGAACGCACCTCCGGGGAAAAGACAGCGAATGGGACTTGGACAGAAAGGGAGAAGTCCCTGCAAAGCAATGTCCTAGAGATGTGAGCGGTCCAGGAAACCTGCAAATATTTCACGGAAGACTTGGAAGGGAATTCAGTGGCCCTGATGTCGGACAATGCAACCTTGGTTGCATACGTTAAGAAGATACGAAGGGCCCGTGACCATGACTCTCCCCAGCGCAGGACGTAGGAAGTGGTTGGTGAGACGACGACGGCGATGGAGGACTCCGCGTATAGGAGGGTATTCGCCTTGATTAAAGGCTACAATAGCCTGGTGGAACCCGTCCTACAGGGAGGGGAGACGTGGACCTCGGGCTTGAACAAGTTTCTAGCCTACACCGCCCAGAAGTCCTCACTTTCCCTTCCTGAGGCCAGGAACGTGGGAATTGGAAGAACCCACATAGACAGAGTTATAACCCGCAATAGCGATTCCAGCACAGGCTATAGAGCGGCGAAACTCCTGCAGGGACTCAAGGCCCAAAGTAATTACCACACGTGGGAAAGTAGACCAAACGGGACATACAAGACAGGGGAAACCCTGGACATCCTTTGCCAGGGCTTCTCAGACGGAAGGGCGGCATCAGCTGCCACCTTCTTCTCCCAGTTCGAGTCTGCTGTTTCAGGGGTAGGGCTGAGATCAAAAGAGTTGTGCGGTCTGGCCCCTCAGATCCTGGATTGGGAAGGAAAAGAGGAAATCAAGGGGAAGAATAACGTCCTAGCAGACGGCCTCAGCAGAACGGGACAAATAGTTGCGTCGGAGTGCTCCCTGCATCCACAAGTGGCAAGCAACATCATTCAGATGTGGGGGCCCCCGGTAATGGATCGGTTTGCAACAAGGGGGACGAACAACTCCCCGTATTCTGTTAACCTGTCCCAGACCCAAAGGCGGCATTGAAGGACGTGTCTCAACACAGATGGGACGATCTAGACGTGTACGCCTTTCCCCCCCTTCTCCCTAATGAGTCAAGTCCTCAACATGGTGGGGGCAGCAATCAACCTTACAGTGACTTTGGTAGCCCCTTTGTTGGTCGGAGAGAGAGTGGTTCGCAGACCCAATGAGTCTCGCCACTCTCCCTCCCTGGACTCTTCCCAACATACCAGATCTATGGAGACAACCACATTTTCAGTGGTTTCACGAAACCCACAAGCCCTTCGTCTTCGCGCCTGGAGGTTATCCAGTTCCTCCAGAAAAGACAAAGGTACTCAGGCAAGACAGGTAGGAGGATGCCCCTTTACCTGAGGAAATCCTCTACGGCCGTCTACCAATCCAAGTGGACAGTGTCCGTTAAGTGGACAAGGACAAGAAGATAGAACCCTTAGAAGCATCCGTGGCCATTATAGCGGATTTCCTGGTCCATCTCAGTGATAAGTTGGCCATGACAGTCCTAGCGATTAAGGGAGTTCGAGCTGTCCTTGGTAAAGTTTTTTTTTTTTTTCTCCTGAGAGGCATAGTTCTCGGTTCCTCAAGACAGGTGTCCATATATATATATATTTTATATATATACATATATATATATATATATATATATATATATATATATATATATATATATATATATATTTATGTATATATATATTATGTATATATATATTATGAATATATATTTTATATATGTTTATATACATATAATATAATATATATATATATATATATATATATATATATATATATATATATATATATATATATATATATATATATATATATATATACATATATATATATATATATAATATATATATATATATATATATATATATATATATATTTATATTATATATATATATATATAAATATATATATATATTATATATATAAAGTATATATATATGTATATATAATATATATATATATATATATATATATATATATATATATATATATATATAGATATATATATAAATATATATATATTATATATGTATATATACATATAAATATATATATATATATATATATATATATATATATATAATTTATATATATAAATATATATATTTCATATATATATACATATATATATATATATATATATATATATATATATATATATATATATATATATATATATACATATATATATATATATATATATATATATATATATATATATATATATAATTAATGGCATTTTCGCTTCTAGAAAGCTTGAGGTTTAGCAGAAAGGCGAAAGAAAGCAGATACTTCAGCATTTGGACAGTTTATTGGCTAAGCTTTCGGGAACAACATTTCCCATCATCGGAGCTAAAAAAGGAATGTAAAACACATATCAATAGACATTACGTTAGTCAATGAAATTCTGTTAAAAAGGCAAGAATTATAACAAATAAATCGAAATACTTAAAAAATGAAGTTGAGGAAATATACTAAAAAATAATAAATTAAACCATATAAATCAAATTAAAAATTAAAACATTAAAACATTAAATGAATGCTATAGGAAAAGAGCAATATCAAAATCAGAACAAATACACAGAAAACTTTAAAGAAGAATTTACAAAACATCATAAATATGGAAATCAAAACATCAATACACAGAAATAACCTGGAATAAAAGAAAAAGAAAAAAAAAACAGACAAAATAAAATAAACTCTGGATAAGAAAGAAACACACCTAGTATGGAAAAATATCCAAGACTGAGACAAGGAAGGACGGGGAGGTTTAGACGTTAGAGCGTGTAAGTGATGGTTTGAAGATTAAGTGGTTAAGTTGTTAGGCAATATGTAAAGGAACAGGTTGTTGAGTGATTGAGAGTAGGGGATAGCTGTTTAATGAAAAGTGATTCTAGGGTAGGTAGAGAATAGCTATTGGGTGATTGGGCTAGTATTTTGAAATTAGAATAGTTAATTAATTGCTTGCATTGTTGAGCGTGATTACGTATGGAAGAAAATTCTTTTTTATTTAAAATACAACCTGTACGGTGACTGACTCCTCTATGAGAGTCAATGCGGATCCTCAAGAGACGGTTGGAACAACCAACATAGGTTCCTAAATTACATTTAGGACAATTGTATAAGTAAACAATTGAGGACCGCATCAAATCTGGTAGAGTGTCTTTGAATGTGAACATGCTGCCTATGGATAGTGGATTTTTGAATACAAACTTAAAATCAACATAAGGATACAAATTAGAAAGAGCTTTATCAAGTTTACATTTAACATTTTTATAGTTATATATAAATGGTAGAGACACATACATTTGCTTCTTTGGAACGTTTAGTACGGTGGCTTTCGGAATAAAAAAGTTATCTAAAAACTGTTTTGTAAATTTATCAAACACGTCACATGGATAACAGTTCCTAATAAAATATGATTTTAAAAATTTAATTTCCTCGTGAAATCTACCCCAATCTGAAGAAAGATTAAAAGCTCTAAAAATTAATGTTTTACATGAGTTTACTTTAAATGAAATCGGACAGTGACTAAAAAAGTTTAACCCAAGTCCAGTAAAAGTTTGTTTTCTAAAAATGCCAGTACTAAATGCACCATCACAACGTGAAATCTTAATATCTAAAAAGGAAAGTTGATCATTATGTTCGGAGTCCAACGTGAACTTAATATTTGAATGAAATGAGTTTATGTACTCTAAAAACAAAGTGGCATGATGTCTATCTTTAAAAAGAACAAATGTATCATCAACATAACGTCTATAAAATAGGGGTTTAAAGGACACAGGGCACTGATCAATGAACAACTTTTCTAGGTGGCACATAAATATATTTGCAAAGGTAGGGCCCAAGGGAGAACCCATAGCCATACCATCGACCTGTTTGTAGACTGTGTTATTGAAAATAAAGAAAGTTTCTGTTACGGCAAGTTCAAGTAATTTTCTAAAAGAGTTAACGTTAAAACCATGAAATGAGGAAATCGGGTTGGGAAATAGTCTAGTTAAAATAATGTCTATTGTTTCTGATAGTGGAATATTAGTAAATAAAGAGGTAACATCATAACTGACCATAAAACTATTGGGATCTTGCTGGAGAATATGAGGTACAAACTGAGATGAGTTTTGCAAGGTGTAAGCATTGGAAGTGAGATCACTGAGTAAAGGGACTAAAAATTTAGCTATACTAAAATTAGCGGAGTTGTAAGCAGCCAGAATGGGACGCAAAGGTATGTCAGCTTTGTGAACCTTGGGTAAACCATATAAAACGCTGAAGGATGAACCAGTGCTGTACAAGGAACGGTATGTTTCTTCTGATAAAAAAAATTCATCTTTGAGTTGTTTAAGGTTACGGTTGATTTTGTCCTCTACTTTATAAATCAAACTAAATTCTGGAGACCCAATTTCACAAAATTTACTGTTGTCTGAAAGAATGTTAAGCATTTTGTCGGTATAATCCTGTTTATTGAGAAGCACCACACCTTTACCCTTGTCAGGGCGACACAAAATGATATCACTACGTAGTGATAAAGACTTTAGAATATTAAAATCTTCTTTTTTGAAAAATGGAAACCATGTAGGTGTCTTTAAAGAGGCATAAGCTTCAAGGGCAATATTTTGTATTGATTGACGGGCTTTTTCTGTGTATTTGTTCTGATTTTGATATTGCTCTTTTCCTATAGCATTCATTTAATGTTTTAATTTTTAATTTGATTTATATGGTTTAATTTATTATTTTTTAGTATATTTCCTCAACTTCATTTTTTAAGTATTTCGATTTATTTGTTATAATTCTTGCCTTTTTAACAGAATTTCATTGACTAACGTAATGTCTATTGATATGTGTTTTACATTCCTTTTTTAGCTCCGATGATGGGAAATGTTGTTCCCGAAAGCTTAGCCAATAAACTGTCCAAATGCTGAAGTATCTGCTTTCTTTCGCCTTTCTGCTAAACCTCGAGCTTTCTAGAAGCGAAAATGCCATTAATTACTTACGACGCAAATACGATGGATCTACAGTCAGACTCTACCGTCAACTTGAATCCTCCACGAAGAAACTGAAGAAGGCTGAACTGGACCATGAATTTCTTTTGTATTGCAAGATGAGTAATATTGTTCCTAATTTTGTGAAATTTAAACTTTATCGTTCTTCTCTTTATGATACTGATTTCTACAGGTCTGCCGTTTTAAAACTCTTGGATATGGAAATTAATCTAAAAACAAAATCTGTTGCCCGTTTACAGTCCCACGTTTCATCTATAACGTCATCCTTTTATGAACAATTATCTTTACTTGATAAAATGTATTTCAAATCTCTTATAAAACGTAACTTGTCTAAGTTTATTTCTGACACAAAATCAGTACATGAACGTAAACTTTCGAAACTGGGTATTGAAAGGCCGAAGTTCCTTGCTACTAGGGATGTAATTTTTAATTTTTCAGACTATACCCTTTCCAAAAAGGAAGAATTTTTGCTCTCTTTGGGGTTGGAGTTTTGTCTTCCTAATTTCCGACCGAGTTTCTCTAAGTTTTTCTTACCGTTTGAGATGTTTTTTAGTAATATTCGGAACCTCCCTTCTCATAATAATCTAGAAAAAGCCCGTCAATCAATACAAAATATTGCCCATGAAGCTTATGCCTCTTTAAAGACACCTACATGGTTTCCATTTTTCAAAAAAGAAGATTTTAATATTCTAAAGTCTTTATCACTACGTAGTGATATCATTTTGTGTCGCCCTGACAAGGGTAAAGGTGTGGTGCTTCTCAATAAACAGGATTATACCGACAAAATGCTTAACATTCTTTCAGACAACAGTAAATTTTGTGAAATTGGGTCTCCAGAATTTAGTTTGATTTATAAAGTAGAGGACAAAATCAACCGTAACCTTAAACAACTCAAAGATGAATTTTTTTTATCAGAAGAAACATACCGTTCCTTGTACAGCACTGGTTCATCCTTCAGCGTTTTATATGGTTTACCCAAGGTTCACAAAGCTGACATACCTTTGCGTCCCATTCTGGCTGCTTACAACTCCGCTAATTTTAGTATAGCTAAATTTTTAGTCCCTTTACTCAGTGATCTCACTTCCAATGCTTACACCTTGCAAAACTCATCTCAGTTTGTACCTCATATTCTCCAGCAAGATCCCAATAGTTTTATGGTCAGTTATGATGTTACCTCTTTATTTACTAATATTCCACTATCAGAAACAATAGACATTATTTTAACTAGACTATTTCCCAACCCGATTTCCTCATTTCATGGTTTTAACGTTAACTCTTTTAGAAAATTACTTGAACTTGCCGTAACAGAAACTTTCTTTATTTTCAATAACACAGTCTACAAACAGGTCGATGGTATGGCTATGGGTTCTCCCTTGGGCCCTACCTTTGCAAATATATTTATGTGCCACCTAGAAAAGTTGTTCATTGATCAGTGCCCTGTGTCCTTTAAACCCCTATTTTATAGACGTTATGTTGATGATACATTTGTTCTTTTTAAAGATAGACATCATGCCACTTTGTTTTTAGAGTACATAAACTCATTTCATTCAAATATTAAGTTCACGTTGGACTCCGAACATAATGATCAACTTTCCTTTTTAGATATTAAGATTTCACGTTGTGATGGTGCATTTAGTACTGGCATTTTTAGAAAACAAACTTTTACTGGACTTGGGTTAAACTTTTTTAGTCACTGTCCGATTTCATTTAAAGTAAACTCATGTAAAACATTAATTTTTAGAGCTTTTAATCTTTCTTCAGATTGGGGTAGATTTCACGAGGAAATTAAATTTTTAAAATCATATTTTATTAGGAACTGTTATCCATGTGACGTGTTTGATAAATTTACAAAACAGTTTTTAGATAACTTTTTTATTCCGAAAGCCACCGTACTAAACGTTCCAAAGAAGCAAATGTATGTGTCTCTACCATTTATATATAACTATAAAAATGTTAAATGTAAACTTGATAAAGCTCTTTCTAATTTGTATCCTTATGTTGATTTTAAGTTTGTATTCAAAAATCCACTATCCATAGGCAGCATGTTCACATTCAAAGACACTCTACCAGATTTGATGCGGTCCTCAATTGTTTACTTATACAATTGTCCTAAATGTAATTTAGGAACCTATGCTGGTTGTTCCAACCGTCTCTTGAGGATCCGCATTGACTCTCATAGAGGAGTCAGTCACCGTACAGGTTGTATTTTAAATAAAAAAGAATTTTCTTCCATACGTAATCACGCTCAACAATGCAAGCAATTAATTAACTATTCTAATTTCAAAATACTAGCCCAATCACCCAATAGCTATTCTCTACCTACCCTAGAATCACTTTTCATTAAACAGCTAT
>NC_090726.1:107891007-107896007 GCF_036898095.1 Palaemon carinicauda | reverse complement strand
CTACCACCTCGCTGTCTAGAAACAGTCTTATGTGGGTCGAGTGGCGAGGAGAAACTTTCTTTAGTGTCAGAAGTACTGCCATGGCTTCTAGAAAGTTGATGTGAAATGACTTGAAAAGATTGGACCAAGCTCCTTGGACTCTCATCTGATGAGTGACCTCCCCAGCCTTCCTTTGAAGCGTCTGTGTGGATAGTTACTGACGGGGGAGGAGGTTGAAGAAGTATTGATTTCTTCAATTGCTTGGCATTGGACCACGGCTTGAGAAGCGTTCGCAGTTGAGTCGGTAGTGGTCTTATTAGATCTCTTCGCTCGTTTGATGCGTATATTCTCCAGACTCCTGTTGCATCCTTAAGCTGTGCTCTTAGCACTGGATCTGTTATCGAAGCAAACTGTAGAGAGCCCAGCACTCTCTCCTGTTTGCGTCTTGATATGGCTACCTCACCCAAAAATAGATTTTTCGCTTCACTCAAAATCCGTTTTTTGGGCTCAGGCCATGTCGTCCTGATGGAAGTTTACCAGAGCATTACTGTATCTGTGGATTCTCAATCAGTGCCGTACTCTCAAGAAAGTATTTTCCTGGTCCGTCTAGATCTAGAGACCTATGATATTACCGTCATACATCATTTCATCTAAGCATGAACTATGTTAGTGCTTTCTGCCCCCTACAGGGAAGAGTCTTACTAGACTCTGGAAAAAGTCTCGAGGAGTACATAATAATTATGGATGACAAAATGACAAGCTTGTATAGTGGTCTCGCCCTATACAATATAAAGCAAAGTATGTATAAGAGTCACCAATGTCAGTATGAATTTGTGACACCTTCCCCAATGTGACTACTCTTATAAACTATTGGATAATGGTTGTATCCGCATAGGAAAAAATTTTGCCTCTTTGCCACTATCCCGTTAGGGTACCATGTCAACCCTTCCAAGGAAGGGTTAGAGTGAGTGGACTTTTGCTGGAATCTTAAAAGACATACCGTGATAAAAATATCTATATTTTAATCTTAATGCTCAGTACATTTCTAATAAAATGAGTGTGGGAGAATAGTTCACTATGAACTAGTTTATTAAAATTTAATGAACGTACATATCAGATCAACATTTATAAAATTTATAAAATGTGGATGATATGCATCAAAGTATAAAGAAAAACAGTCAACAGAAAATATTGTTTCGTCTACTAGGAAACAGATTTACCACTTCAATTGAATTATTGAAGTGGAACAATGGAACAGTTCGTAAGGACACTTTCGTGGCCCATCGCTCAGTGTGTAGTAACATACAGTGACTACACACGCTCCCTCTTAATTAATCGTCCCAAATTAATTACACTGTTCCTCGCAGATTTAAAACAGAAGGTTAAAGAATTCTACCTGCTGCTACCACAGAATTCTTAACTTGCTCCACTAGCTTCATATAGTGGGTAAAGAACACCTTGGGTGACTACCAGCCGGTGTACAAACAAGGATGTTCAAAGTCCATATAATTAAAGAAATTTTATGGAAGAGGCAACTTTCCTGGGATCATGACTAACGGGTGTACTTTCTGGATCCGTTCTGCGAATAACACTGGTGAGTTTTGCCCTTAGTTATAGAAAACTTTGAACCCAGGGTTTCTCTTCTGAACAGCTGTCCTCCCATAAAGTCTGAAGTTCTATGAAGATAGACCTTAGGCACTCCACTGGACATAGACATGCATCTTCCTTCAGAGGGCAGATTCTCTAGGGACCCCACCTGTTGGTGGGTAGCTTGTTCTTGGCAAGAAACCTTGGGTCTGGAAATAGATTCAATTCTCCCTCCAAGAACTGGACGTGGCCTTCCTCTCTAGAGAGAGCCACTATTTCACTAACTCTGGCCCCAAAAGCAAGTACAAGCAGAAATATGACTTAAAATTCAAGGCCCTCTAAGCGCATTCCTCATTGTTCATTATCTATACACAATGATGAATCTTATCTACTGACCATGCAAAGGGTCCTTTGAGGCGCTGAAGGGCTAAGCCTAGCATGGGCCTTTGTAGTTCATTAAGAACGTCGTTAGAAAGGTCGACCTGTAAGGCATATGGTATCTGTCTTGTCAAGGCAGACTTGAACAAAAGAATTGTGTTGGCTGCTAAACCTTGCCCATGAAGGTGAATGAAGAATGATAAATAGGAATCTGTCTAGATTTCTTTTGGTTTCTTCGCCTTGACAAGGGATATCTGTTTCTTCCCTGAAGCCTCATAATGTCTTCTGGTTTCCTCCAAAAGTCTGAACTGACTTTTAACACCGAATCTTTTTCTCATCGTTAAGGAGAGAAAATCATGAGATGTAGGTTCCGTGTTTTCTGTGATGAAGCGAAGACAGTCGACTTCTGTACTCGCAGAGACAGGGATGGATCCGGTAGCGGTACGAATTTTAGTCATAGTTCCAATGCCAGAGGGAACCACACGCTATTTGGCCACTTGTGGGCCACTATTGCTGCTTTCCCTTTGAAGGATCTCAGCTTATCGAGGAACTTCAAAAGGAGGTTGTGCGAAGGGAACAGATAAATACGGGACCATCTGTTCCAGTCCAGGGACATAGCGTCCACTGCCTCCGCTAGCGGATCCTCGTATGGGGACACGTAACGATCTATTTTCTTGTTGTCTTTCGTCGCAAAGAGGTCTATCTGCAGCTCTGGGACTTGATTTGAGATGAAGGAGAACGATCCTGCGTCAAGGGACCATTCTGACTCTATAGGTGTAAACCTGTATGGAGCGTCCGCTGTCACATTGCGGAACCCTTGAATGTAAACTGCTGACAGGTGCCATTTCTTCCTTTCCGCCAAACGGAATATGGCCAACATCACTTGGTTGATTTGAGGTGACCTCGACCCTTGTCGATTCTTGCATCTCACTACCACCTCGCTGTCTAGAAACAGTCTTATGTGGGTCGAGTGGCGAGGAGAAACTTTCTTTAGTGTCAGAAGTACTGCCATGGCTTCTAGAAAGTTGATGTGAAATGACTTGAAAAGATTGGACCAAGCTCCTTGGACTCTCATCTGATGAGTGACCTCCCCAGCCTTCCTTTGAAGCGTCTGTGTGGATAGTTACTGACGGGGGAGGAGGTTGAAGAAGTATTGATTTCTTCAATTGCTTGGCATTGGACCACGGCTTGAGAAGCGTTCGCAGTTGAGTCGGTAGTGGTCTTATTAGATCTCTTCGCGCGTTTGATGCGTATATTCTCCAGACTCCTGTTGCATCCTTAAGCTGTGCTCTTAGCACTGGATCTGTTATCGAAGCAAACTGTAGAGAGCCCAGCACTCTCTCCTGTTCGCGTCTTGATATCCGTTTGGATTTCAATAGTCTCTTGACAGATCCTGCTATTTCTTTCCTCTTCTTACTAAGAATGGAAAGTCGATGTGACTCCAAATTCCAGTGGATTCCCAACCACTGAAATTTTTGAGCTGGAGAAAGTCGAGACTTTTTTATGTTGATCTTGAATCCCAGATGTTCCAGGAACTGGATCACTATCTTAGAAGCTTGCATGCATTCTGTCCTGGATGCTGCCCACACCAGCCAGTCGTCCATGTAGGCTACTACTTGGACCCCCTTTAGGCGTTATTGATGGATGGCTGCGTTCGCGAGCTTCGTGAAAATCCTTGGGGCTATGTATAGCCCGAAAGGCATGGCTCTGAAGGCGCAAAGTTTTCTATGTAACTTGAACATGTCCATGAACATGTCCTGGTTCTTGGGGTCACTTGCCATCGTTTCTAGTGTCGTTTGCAACGACATCGATGCCGCAAGTCTTTCTTTTATCTCTTGCTCTGCACGCAAGAGAACCTGCGACAGTTTTGGAAGTGCCTCACCGAACTGGCGTTCAGCAATATCAGCTTCCAGCTTCCCGACTGAGAAGGTAAGGTGTACGTCCTTCCAGTCTTCTTGGTCCAAGGGTAAGGTCAGAGATAACGGCTTGCACTCCTCCAAGGAGGTGCATGGTTTCCCTGCCTCCACCGCCTTTAAGGCTGCCTTATATCCCTTTTCCAAGAAGGGGAAGGCTCTGGTAGGAGAGGCCACAAAGGAGGGAAGCTTCTTACTCAAGGCGGGCACTTTTGAGTTATTGAAGCCCCTCTCTTTCATCGAGCTCGCTAGTAACGTCTGAGCTTTACTATGGTAAAAAACTATGACCTCCTTCTGCTCCGTCTCCTCCTTTGAAGACGGACATAGCAGTCCAGATAAGAATCTTTGTTGGGCCAAAATTCCACTTCTTCCAGGGGAATTGCTCCCAACTTTTCTGAGATCACGATCGTCTCGGTTGTCATTGGCATGTGTTTGGCATACCTCCAAGGATTGATATCCGAGCACAAAGCAAGATCCTTCACGCTGAGCCGCTTCTGGGGGCCACGTGATGCTGCAAGTCTACGTATCTCCAGTTTCATTGCAGCTTCCTTCTCATCATTCTTCCTTTGAATTTGTTGGATCATCTCAACAATGGAAGAAAGAGTCCTTCCCAGTTCATCTGGGATAGCAGACGATGTAGAAGGAACAGGTTCTGGGTCCCGAACCGATGTAACGGACACTTCGTCGATTTCTTCCTCTTCTACTTAAGGAGCCTGAAACAGCTCCTCCTCCTGACCTTCTCCTAGAAGGTCCTTTTCAGTAGAATCGGATACCTCCGACATCCTATCGTCCAATTGGATGTCTTGAAGGGCGGCCGAGAATTCAGAATCTACCGGATTCTGGGCAGTTGGTATCTCCACCTGAGGCTGGGGGAAGATTGCATCAGCCGATGATTTAGGGAAAAGGTAGGCCCTCATCTTCTCATTTGGGAGGTAGGGGCCTGAGGTGTTTTTCTGAAAACCCCTCACCCAGGATCGTAACGTTTCCCTGGCAGCATCTGGTTAGAACAAACTGTACAAACCTGGGGGTCCCAATAGCGGAGATCACCTCTGGAGGCTGCGCATGGTGTGTGCCTCCTGCAAAGATGATGTCCACAGAAGTTCTTACTGCAGATATTACAGAACACACTCTCGCACTTCAGAT
>NC_090726.1:107878507-107886007 GCF_036898095.1 Palaemon carinicauda | reverse complement strand
CTTACAAGCAGTCATAAAATGAATGGTTTTTACATTAACACATAGCATTGAATTCAGAAGTCTTGACACTGGCTGAAGAGTTGGATGAATCCCTGTTTAATTAGGCCTATACGTCAATCCTAGGCGTACTGCCGTCGCTGAAGTATGAGCCTTCGTCAGGTGTTGCGAAGGCTCGCGCGATGTTCTAGTCACGCCTCGGTCACTCTGGGACGTCACGCCTCTGTCACTCTGGAACACTCGCCAAACACACTCTGGGACGTCTCGCCAAACACACTCTGGGACGTCTCGCCAAACACACTCACAGTCGATCAGGTGCGGGCGTAATAGTTCTGTTCGTCGTCCTTCGTTTTCAGGGGTGAATGTTTCCCCTCAATTCCCCGGCAGCTAAACGGTCCTGAGTAATTGCCGTCCCTCAGTTTATGAATAGGCAGCTGCCATTCGTTGTACGTCAAGGGGACCGGCAAGTTAAGTAGGTCTTTAGACCTGGTAAGCAGAGTGACTTACTAGGAAGAGAGAGAGAGATTTCCTCTCACAGTAGCTTATATATCGTCTTTCTGGGTGTGTCAAGCTATCCGTAATCATGTGACTTTTTGCCGGCTTCCACGCCTCACTCGTCTGGGCTCCGTGAATCATTCAAGAACGGGTCCTGGCGTTTGGGAGTTGTTTACGGGAAAGATCCCTAGAGTCAGCGGAATTAACTGAAAACATCCTACCTATCTTCTCGTTCACTCTCATGTCTCTCCACAATTCTTTCTATATCTTCACGATTACTACTAACTGCATTTGTCTCTCTATTTCTTATTAACTAATAAAACTCATGATCAAAGGCACTAATAACATACATAAACCTTCTGCATATGAAATTTATCCAAAAAATAAGCATCTGTCTGACACCACTCGGCCAGCTACTAGGATTCTTATAGAATCCTCACACCACAAAATAATAAACTTATTCCTTAAGTTTCCCAGTAATAACTAGTAGTAACTTATTAATCCTTTCTAATTTTCTGAAAATCAAATATTTCACCACATTATATGTTACCACAGCAATAAACACAATCAAAAATACATTACACATAGTCAGAAATGGTGCAACATCTTGCTTGTAAAACAAAACATAATCAGTATCAATTGGCATTGCCACATTTTCGACCACTGTTAATTTGTTTAGCTTAAAATGGTTAATCTTGGTTTCATAACTCTTTGCAATGGAAGACTGATTTAATTTATAATGCAAAAACACACTTGGTACATAATAGAGATAATCAGGTATTACTACTGAACAAGAATCTGCAAATGATTTCAAATTTTCTATCTGAAACGTTTGAGTCTTCCCATTGCAAGTAACTTCTGCAGTTTTAATATTTTGAACATAAACAAAGATTTCATTACCTAAATGTAATGCCCTGTATGGCAAACTGAAAGTTTCAAATTTACACTCTCTCATCAATTCATAATTCTCAAAGAAAATACCTTGAATACATGGAAAATTGCTTATAGGTTGTTTAATTTGCACAAAATTGCACATGGATTGACTTTCACTTATCAATACACATTGTTCTAGTTCACCTTCCTCTAAAATAATCATCAACAATTTATTCTTATCCAATGCTAGACGAACCTTGGGATGGTTCCATATTACTGTTGCATTTCCTATTTTAACTGGGAAAGGATGTATTGTATACAGGTCAAACAAATTCATACCCTTAAAAGGAATCAATACCAACAAATACCCTTTTGTTACCTTCTCAGTGGACATAGTATAATACCAAAATATATCTTCTATCAAAGGCTTGGAATGGCTATTTACTATACACCAATCTATAATTTCTTTACAAGTTTTTGGAGAAATGATAGCAGGGCTAAGTATTCCTTTTTGTGCATTTATTAGTCCGTTCACAGATTCCTTATGATCACTAATCTTAATTTCCACCTCATGAATTAACTTAAACACTTGCTCTAGGTCATCTATCTTATTAGAAACATTCACATTAACTTGATTAATAAATTCCACCGTCTTTTTTATGTTTTCTTCATTCTTATTATTATTTTCTATTAGAGTACTTATAAGATTACCTTTCTGGTTAGCCCATTTCTCGATTAGTTCTACACGATCAGTTAAACCTTTTACATCGTTTTCTGTAGCCACTCCAAACAAAGCACTAAATGCACTACCTACAAAGGGTAATAAATATCTCTTGTTTCTTTGAGGCCTGACAATGTCTTCAATTTTACCTTGTAAGTTTCTTAATAATTCTACAAAGGCAGAATCACTATGGGTTAGTATGCACGTTCGTAGTTCTTTATCTAACTGGTTCAAATGTTCTTCCCTTTCTAATATTGAATTGACATTGATCTTTACTACAGCAAAATCCGTTAACAGTTCACCTTTTCCATGTGTTTGTATTAAGGCCCCACTTTTAATGTTTATTTCGCAAGTGATACCGACCACTAGGGGTAGGATCAGAAGGAAGTTTTTCCATCACTTCCTGTAGAAGTTGAAAGGACCATGGATTAGTTTTTACAACCTTTATATGATTCCAATGGGGATACCTTATATCTAAATTCTGTTCATGTATCAGCTTAAATTTATTATTCTTTTCCCTTTCTAACACTCGATAAGGACCTTCAAATTTGGGAGACACCTTTTCATTTGGTCCTTCCTTTACATGTACCTTTATATATACTTGTGAGCCTATCCTCAGGTCAGTATTGGAACTAGTTGTGTCATAGTATTTCTTATTTACCTGTTGCCCTTTTTCTAAAGATTGTCTGGTTTGTCTTATTATTTGAAAGGTTCTTTGCAGTTTCCAAGCTACATAGTCCTGGTAATCATATGTGTGCCTAGGAGGTTTTGCGTCATCTAACAATGAGTTTGGCAGTCTTTTCTAATAACCATAAAGCAAAAAGTGTGGGGTTTCTCCTACTGTCTCATTCACTGTGTTATTCAAAGTAAACTGAACATCCTCTAAAGCTATATCCCAATCTTCTGTAGTTGGACTAATGATAGTTCGCAGTACATCCAGTATCTTCTTATTGGCCCTTTCTACTGTCCCATTTGAACTCGGCTTATAAGGGGTTATCTCGCATTTCTTAATCGCAAAAAATTCGCAAAGCTTTTTCATTACCTCACTGGTGAATTCGGGTGCATTGTCTGACAAAAGTACCTCCGGACACGAATGTCTTGTGAGTATTCTGGTTTTTAAAGCTTCTGCAACCGAAACAGCAGTTCTATCTTTAACTGGAACAAATTCTAAGTACCGAGTCAAATAATCAATGAAAACCAGTATATACTTATTTCCTCTCAAAGTTTTTGGAAAGGGTCCTATATGATCCATCTGAACTACCTCAAAAGGGTTTAAATTACTAGGATATTTTTCTAAAGGAGCTCTGACATTTACATGACCTTTATGCCTATTACAAGTTTGACATTCATTTACAAATTGCCTTGCTTCTTCACTGCACTTAGGTCAAAAGTAATTTCTACTTATTGTTCTCAAGAGTCTTTTTGATTCCTGGATGTCCTGCCAACTTGTGGGTATGTGTTATAGCTAATACTTCCTTAGTCAGTGTGTCAGGTACATATAGTCTAGAACAAGCACTCCTATCCTGAGCTTTCTTATATAATATCCCATTTATTAATTCAAAATCTGACCTAGAGGTTTCATCTTGTCGCAAATCTCCTATTATTTTCCTGATATTTGCTTGTTTCTCTTGTTCTATTTTTACTCTTTCCAAATCTAAGTCTACGACCTGTCAGCTGAAACAAAAAGTGTTAGTCGTGATAATTCTTTCAGTATCCTGTTGTGCTCTAGATAATCCATCTGCCAAAGTATTAAACTTAACTGGAATGTATCTAAATTCTGGAGCAAACTCTAGTACACTAATAAACCATCGATTAAACTTTAAGTTATTAGTGAAAGCTCTCTTCTTAAATAGGTCACAGATGGGTTTATGATCAGTAAGTACATTTACTTTGTGTCCTAACAAAATGTGCCGAAACTTTCTCAGTGCCCAATAAATGGCTAAACATTCCTTTTCTGTGGTATTGTAATTCCGTTCGGCCGCATTTAAGACTCTACTTGCATAATATACTACCCTCATTCTGGTTTTTGCTTTCTGTAACAAAACTGCTCCTATTCCTGTATTTGAAGCATCACATACTAAGTAAAATTGCTTGCTAAAGTCTGGATACACTAAGATAGGATCTTGGATTAATTTCTCCTTCAACTCTCGAAAAGCCTCTTCTTGTTCTGCCTTCCATTCAAACTCTACATCGTTCTTAGTTAATTCTGTCAATGGTTTAGCTATAGTAGCAAAATTTTTGACAAATGGTCTATAGTATCCTATCATTCCTAAAAATCTTCTTACACCTTTCAAATTTTGTGGAGCAGGATATTCCACAATAGCCTTTATTTTTCCTTCTTGCATGTGCAATCCATCAGCACTAATCATGTCCTAAATATTCTAAAGAATTCATCAAGAACGGACATTTCTTAATCTTTATCTTTAATCCTGCCTGTCTTAACCGTTCTAAAACGATTTCTATTGTTCTGAAATGGCTCTCCATATCTTCGCTAAATAAAATGACATCATCTAAATAGACTGACACATTCTCTATGTCTCCTAAGATCTGTAACATTAATCTTACAAAAGTCAGTGGAGCTGATGTTAGTCCAAATGGCATTACCTGAAATTCTAAGTGTTCTTTATGTGTGCTGAAGGCAGTTAATGGCTTAGATTCTTCGTCTAAAGGTACTTGCCAATATCCACTTAGTAGATCTAAGGATGAGAAGATCTTTACTCCTCCTAATTGAGCCAAAACATCATTTATTACAGGCATGGGCATTCTATCAGGAACTGTGTTCGCATTCAACTTGCGATAATCAATCGCTAATCTGTAACTTCCATCTTTCTTCAGAATCAACAACATGGGAGTATTATAAGGTGATTTAGAGGGTATGACCACTCCTTCTTCCTTCATTTCTTCTATCATTTTATCTACTATTGGACGTTGGCTGATAGGTAATTTATAATTAGGTATGAAAAACGGTTTGGCTCCATCATCTAGGATTATCTTATGTCTTAACACCTCGGTCCTACCTAACCTATCACCCGTAATTGCTATGCCCTGCCTATATTTATTTAAGGTTTCTATTAATCTTTTTCTGTACTCAGGAAAATCTGTGTTATCTATCTCCCTATCTATTCCTGCATCAATGTTTCCTATGGTAAAGAATGCTTCCTCCTCTAACGGAATCATCTTATGTGTAACTTCTATTCCTGTACAAAATTCGGTACCCGCTAACAATTGGAGTCTTTTATGAGAATAATTCATGACATAAGTAGTACAGGCTAATCCCTACATTTGAACTAGTGAATTATCCATTCTGACATATTCTGGCAAACTTTCTGGGGTCAATATTACATCCTTATTTGTGTGTAGGCGGGTTATCAAATATACCCTAGTAAGAGTATTGGGCAGTAGTACTACATCTCTAGCTAGCCTATATCTTATTTTGTTTGCATCTGCTGTGCTGATCAGACTTATTTCCCCAGTTTGTACTTGATTACAAAAACATGAATCTTCATCTCCTCCGTTATGAGATTCTGTGTCTCTTAAGTGTCTTAACTCTTGTGAGTTCAATGTGCCTAGCAGCAAAACTTCTTGGAATTCCCTTTTATCTATTCTCACAGATTCTTTGTCGACATTTCCTTCCTCAGTATGTGTGCTGCCTTCACAAGAAGTAATTTCTCCCTTTTTAGGTGCAATTGCTAAATTCTCTTCTTCCTCACTTTCTTCTGATTTTACTTTGATTTCCCTTTCTCTTTTTGAACCGGAGTGTGTTTCAACTATCGAAGCAGTCCCCTGCAAATTGGCCAAATTTGTAGAGGACTTGTCATCGACAAGTTGGAAACAGACTTCCTGACTATTTCCATTTAGAATTAGTCTTCTGTCTTGACAATCAAAAACTATGCCAAAATCTTGCATTGTTGCAAAAGAAATCAAAGCTCGAGCGGGAAATGCTACTTCTTGCAAAACCAAAAATGGCACTTGGCACTTCTTCTCTAACATTTCAATGTTTAAATCTATGGCTCCTACATTGTTAAGCTAATTGCCAGTTATTCCCTGAACTAATGTATCCTCACTCCTAATCGCGGAAATAGGTATATTCAAATAGTCAGTTGAGGTGTGGAGCCCTATGAGATTTACAGTACTTCCTGAATCTAACAAACTAAGACATTCTTTACCTTCTATCTTGATATTTATTTTAGGTAATGATTGCTGTCGGAAGGATAAATATGTTGCTGGCAACGTGGATGTACCTCCGCTACCTGCAACATCCTTCCATTCTTTGGTTTCCCTATTTCTTGGACTCCTATCCTGCTCTTGTAGTCACTTTCTGTGACCTTGTTTTTCTTCGGAGTAATTAGTAGGGTTTGAGTTATCCTTTGCCTGTGCCTGAGGAGTAATTTTGGAGGGTTTATTATGTTTCTTACCTTAGTACCAACATTCTTGGTCTGTGTGACCTCCTCTTTGACAATATTGGCAATACCTATTCTTTGGTCTAGCTCCCTTATGATGATAATTCCCTCTAGATTTATATGTTTCATTATAACTTCCTCTGCTTTGTTCATTTGACTTGTAAGGGGGCTGGTTATTTTGATAATTTAATGGTAATGTTTATTCCTACCGGTCTCGTTATTTTTATCTTCCCTGTAATACTGATACCTCTTTAGTTTGGTATTCGCCGAAAAAGTGACCTCGTCAATTTGGGTCTCGTTTTTCTGTATAATTTCCTGAATTTGGCTCAACGTTTTTGTGAGTTTCTGGGCAGGATCTAACTTTAAGTCTTTGAAAGCCTTCCTTTCCATTTCACCAAAGGCTGCATACAATGTACCGTAGGCTACATAAGTCAGAATTTCATCTAAATCTACCAGTTTGTTATTATCTTCACTAAACTGCATTCTGTCTCCTACCGTGATTGTGGGTAATGACAAAATGTCTTCTCTAACTACTCCTAAATGATTCAGAACCTGGGTATACAAACTGGGCATGGAATCACCTTCAAATTTAGCTGAGGTAAACCTATACAAGTTCAACAACCGATCGGTCTCCTTGGCCGATCGCCACAATAGTCTGCATTCCTCCTTGAACTCGTTGAAAGTTGTAATGTTTTCAAAAGCCTTACCGTTTAATGTAGGGTGAGCATCCCCTACGTCTACGTTGACTAACAACATGGCCTGTTTGATTTTTGCTACTTCATCAGTTATTTTAAAACTAGCGATCCTATTCTCTGTGTCCGCTAACCACTTATCTACACTGTATTTCTCTAATCTTTGTTTGTGGGGATTATCCCTACCTACATTTCCACAAAACCGTGTGGTTTGTGTGATCAGCCCAGCGGAATTCATATCGGCGATATTTGCTCTTAAAGGACTCGAACTTCGGTTACTCAGATTAGTATTTCTAGTCAAATTTTAACGTCTTCCTACACT
>NC_090726.1:107858507-107868507 GCF_036898095.1 Palaemon carinicauda | reverse complement strand
CATCACACCCTGTTTATTGCGTCACGGCAGGTGGGCAAAGTGCAACATTAAACCCGTGGGACGTGGATGGTACTCAGGTACGTTATATAAAAGAAAACGAGCACGTCACTTAGCATATTGTACTCTCGTCCGATTGATCAATTTTAGTTCATTTTACATTTCATTCGCAACAGATTTCCAACCTTATCAACCATGATGAACATTACCAATACCAACGAAAAGGTAACCGATGCAGTCAGTGTTGTAATTATTGAACTATTCAAGTAATCGATTGTTTTCCAGAACTTTTGATTGAAATTTTAGCTTACGAAGCCGCTTTCGTCGTGCGGTGGATGTAAATAAGAATTTAGAATAAAAATAAACAAATTGAATTTCATGTAGGACATAGACGAATTAGTATATAAACGCACGTCTTTTAGGCCATTTTGATCGGTGATAGTATTACCAGAAACGTTGACTTCAGGGAGGTAGCAACTTTTCCGGGTATCAATGTGCATCGTTTACTGTTTGAGGTAAGTTACTGTTTTAATTCAACCTTTTTTCCTTGTGTGTCGTTTTCTTTACTTCTAATTCTTCTCGTGTCTAATAGAAACAAACAAATAAACACACAAATATAACGAACATTTAGTTATACTTACAGTAGATGTATTTCAACAAAAATAATGCCCAATTATAATCTTATGCTGTTTGAGATTTTGTTACTAATAATCTGGTCTCTTTTAGTTCCCAACTACTCAATTAATACGCTTGCGCAAAAAAAGAGTGATATTTAACCAATAACCGATAAATCGGTTGGAACCTTTGACCGGAGACGCCTCTCCATGTCCTAAAATAAAACAAAGAAAAAATGTTCATCTTTTCAATTGAGCGTCTGAAAGAATTGATATAAAAATTTTGACCGGGTGTCACCGGTCGCTTGCTTTTGACATTACCCATAGTCATGGCAAGGAGTTGCCAAATTTTGAGAGAAGGTAGTAATGGTAATTGACTTATCTTTCATGTCAGTCACAGGACTCGGCGTTAAAGACTAATGTAGATCACACGGTAGCGTGTAGCATGTAGGTACGTCTTGTAGGAACGATAAGTTACTTGATAGATGTCCATGTTGATGTATATTATGATGAGGGGGAATGCGGTTGATTGTAGAGATTAGGACGTAATACTAATAGGTAAAAAATTATCATAAGTTGTAGATAGGCGGTCAAGGAATGGATGTAGGAGGTACAAGGTAGATAGTGAGGGAGGAAAAAGGTAAACAAATTTTTAGGTAAACATATAAGGCGTGTGATAAGATGTAAAAGTAAATCTAAAGGTAAGTAAGAGGTGACGGGTAACGGGTAAGAAGTAGGAGGTATGCTAGTGAATTAAGCGTTGAAAGGTAAGAAATGAAAGAGGCAGGGTACAAAAGAAAATGTGTAGAAAAGGTAGGAGGTAAAAGGTAAGAGGTAAGAGGGAGGAAGTAGGAAGTAGAAGGTAAGAGGTAGGAGTTAAGAGGTAAGAGGTAAGATGTAGGATGTGGATGGTAGGAAATAGGAAGTAGATGGTAAGAGGTAAGAGGTAAGAGGTAGGATGTGGATGGTAAGAAATAGGAGGTTGGAGGTAAGAGGTAGGAGGTATAAAGATCTAGGATGTAGGATGAAAGATGTAGGAGGTTGAGGGTAGGAGGTAAGAGATGTACCTCTTATAAGAGGTAAGCGGTAAGAGGTAGGAGGTAAGAGACAAGATGTTATGTAGGAGGTAGGAGATAAGAGGTATGATGTAGGAGGTAGGAGGTAAAAGATAGGGGGTAGGATGTAAGGGGTAGAAGGTATATATTATATAATATATTTATTACATATATATATATCTATATATATATATATATATATATATATATATATATAATATAAATATATATATATATATATATATATATATATATATATATATATATAATATACTGTATGTTTAATATATATATAATATATATATATATACATATTGTATATATATATATATATATATATATATATATATGTATACATATTATATATATATGATATATAAAACAAATATATAAATATATATATATATATATATATATATATATATATAACGGATTTTGAGCGAAGCGAAAAATCTATTTTTGGGTGAGATGGCCATGTCGTCCTGATGGAAGTTCCTATAGGGTAGCTTTCTAGGGTATATTACAACTACGGCGATATTCCCAGAGAATTTACCTTAAGGTACCAGAATTCTAACTCCTGGAGCGAATATCCCTCATGAAAGGGATATCGCAACATATCAGAGGACGTATTCTTGACACGCCACATGGCAATCTGCACCCCAAACAGAGATTACGTATCGAAGGGTTAATTGGCAAGAAACGAAATCGGGAAGGAAAAAGGGGGAGCCGCTTCCAAGGCTCCCTATTCTCCAGTTTCGTAAGCGTGCCTGGCGCCAATCCTGTCGCCATCTGTATTCCTTGTAGCGTACACGAGGTGCTACAGATACGGTATGTAGGGAGGGGTCCTACAGCCCTTTCATAGAAAGGGAAGGGCGGGGTCCATCAGGACGACATGGCCATCTCACCCAAAAATAGATTTTTCGCTTTGCTCAAAATCCGTTTTTTGGGCTCAAGCCATGTCGTCCTGATGGAAGTATACCAGAGCATTACTGTATCTGTGGATTCTCAGAACGTGCCGTACTCCCCGGAGGTAATTTTTCCCCCGTCGACTAGACCTAGAGACCTAAGATGTTACCGTTATACATCTTTTCAACTAACTTTAAACCATGTTAGAGCTTCCTGCCCCCTACAGGGAAGAGTCCTACTAGACTCTGGAAAAGTCTCGAAGAGTACATATACCTATGTATGAATACCAGGCAAGCTAATATAGTGGTCTCACCCTATATTAAGTAAAGCATAGTTTGTAAAGAACCACTGCGTCAATATGAAATATCGACCAGTTCTCCGCACAATAATTGTATTGGACAAAGGTTTATATCCGCATAGTAGGAAACTTGTAAAACCGCCACCGTCCCCTTATGGGACGGAGTCCTCCCGTTAAGGGAAAGCATAAACCAATGCAACATAGCTTGCATAAAGGAATAATTCTATTAGAATTATCCCAGATAAAGTACATAGAATGAATGCTCAATTATACCAATAAATTGACACAGGTGAAGGAGACGCAAGGTTCTCAAGAACAAGTTTATTGACAGACAATAAATAGACAGGTTAACAACAATTATATATATATATATATATATATATATATATATATATATATATATTATATATATATATATATATAAGAAGAGGATAACCCAAAACTTTAAGCATAAGTATGATAGTAAACAGAACTTGTTTATCTGAAAGAAAAAACATTAATGCCACTTTTAAGATACCGAGGTATCAAAGTCATAAAAGTCTGTATTACAAATCAACCACATTAGCGTTAGAAACGCTCGGCACACATGTCTGCACTTATGCTAGGTTCACCTTTGGAAATGGAACAGTCTAAGTGGGCAACTCAGTGCCCTCACTTAGTTTGTAGTACAGTATGTAACTACACACTCACCCTGGAATTAATCGTCCCAATTAAAACCACTGTTCCTCGCAGAGTTAAACAGTAGGGTTAACGACGCGACCCACTGCTACCACAGATCTCTTTAGTTCCTCTACTTGCTTCGCATAGTGGCGAAAAAACACTCTGGAAGACTTCCAGCCAGTGTATGAACGGAGATGTTCAAAATCCATACAATTAAAGAAATTTAAGGATGAGGCAACTTTCCTCGGATCGTGACCTGCGGGTGTACTGTCAGGATCCGCTCTGCGAATAAAATATGTGATTTTCGCTCTGAGTTGATTCAGAGATAAATTTGAGCCTGATGTTTCTCCCCTGAATAGTTGACCACCCTTGAAGTCTGAAGTTCTATGAGGATAGACCTTTAGGCATTCTACTGGACATAGAGATGCATCTTCTTTCAGAGGGCAGATTCTCCAGGGACCCCACCTGTTGGTGGGTAACTCATTCTTGGCGAGAAACGTAGGATCCGGAAACAGGTTCAGTTCTCCCCCATCCAGGAACTGAACACGACCTGCCTCTCTCGAGAGGGCTACAATCTCACTAACCCTGGCCCCGGACGCGAGTACAAATAGGAAAATAACTTTTTGTGTCAAATCCTTTAACGCACACTCCTCATTGCTCAACAGAGAAGCGAAATGAAGAACTTTGTCTAAAGACCATGAAATGGGCTTTGGAGGTGCTGAAGGTCTGAGCCTAGCGCAGGCTTTCGGAACTTTATTAAAGATCTCGTTACCTAGGTCGACCTGGAAGGCATATAGAATGGGTCTTGTCAAAGCAGAATTACACGCCGAAATCGTGTTAGCTGCCAACCCTTGACCATGGAGGTGGATGAAGAAAGATAAGCAGAAGTCTGTCGAGATCTCCTGCGGATTCTTCGCCTTGACAAAGGCCACCCATTTTCTCTCCAAGATGACTCATATTGCCTTCTAGTAGATTTGCACTTATATTCCTCTAGGAAGTCTATGCTGGCTTTCGAAATCCCGCAACGCTTTCTCACCGCTAGGGAGAGAAAATCATGAGCTGCAGGGTCCGGGTTTTCTGTAATGAAGCGCAGATAGTCGACTTCTAGACTCGCTGGGTCAGAACTGGATCCGGTAGCGGTACAAACTTCAGCCGCAGTTCCAATGCCAGGGGGAACCACACGCTGTTCGGCCACTTGTGGGCCACTATTGCCGCTACCCCCTTGAAGGATCTCAGTTTGTTGAGGACCCTCAACAGAAGATTGTGAGGAGGGAACAGATAAATCCTGGACCATCTGTTCCAGTCGAGGGACATCGCGTCCACTGCTTCCGCTAAGGGGTCCTCGTACGGGGACACGTACAGGGGCAACTTCTTGTTGTCTTTCGTCGCAAAGAGGTCTATCTGCAGTTCTGGGACTTGATTCAGAATGAAGGAGAATGATCCTGCGTCTAAGGACCATTCCAACTCTATCGGTGTGAACCTGGATAGAGCGTCCGCTGTCACATTGCGGACTCCTTGAAGGTGAACTGCCGTACAGGTACCACTTCTTCTTTTCCGCCAATCGGAAGATGGCCAACATCACCTGATTGAGAGGTGGTGACCTCGATCCTTGTCGATTCAAGCATCTCACAACTACCTCGCTGTCCATCACCAACCTTATGTGGATCGAGTGACGCGGGGAGACTTTCTTTAAGGTAAGGAGCACTGCCATAGCTTCTAGATAGTTTATGTGAAAGGTCTTGAATAGCTTGGACCAAGTCCCCTGGACTTTTTTCCGATGAGAGTGACCTCCCCATCCCTCCTTCGAGGCGTCTGAGTGAATCGTCACCGACGGGGGAGGTGGCTGAAGAAGAACCGACTTCTTTAGATGTCTGGCTTGGGACCAAGGCCTGAGAAGAGTACGTAGCCGAAGCGGAACTGGTCTTCTCAGATCTCTTCGCGCGTTTGATGCATAACTTCTCCAAACTCCGGTTGCATCCTTTAGCTGTGCTCTCAGCACTGGGTCTGTCACCGAAGCAAACTGAAGAGAGCCCAGTACCCTCTCCTGTTCGCGTCTTGATATCCTTTCGGAATCTAGAAGTCTCTTGACAGAACCCGCTATCTCCTTCCTTTTCTTCGCCGGGATGGAGAAACGGTGTGACATTAGGTCCCAGTGGATTCCCAGCCACTGGAACTTTTGAGATGGAAAAAGTCGAGACTTTTTTCTGTTGATCTTGAAGCCTAGATACTCTAGGAATTGGATCACTTGACTGGAAGCTTGCAAGCATTCTGTCTCGGATGCTGCCCACACCAGCCAGTCGTCCAGGTAGGCTACTACCTGAATTCCCTTTAGGTGTAATTGTTTGAGAGCTACGCTCGCAAGCTTCGTGAAAATCCTTGGGGCTATATTTAGCCCGAATGGCATGGCTCTGAAGGCGTATAGTCTTCGTTGTAGCCTGAACCCTAGGTAGGGGGAGAGTCGACGGTTGATTGGAACGTGCCAATAGGCGTCTGACAAGTCTATAGAGACGGAAAATGCCCTCTTGGGCAGTAAGGTCCTTATGTGTTGCAGTGTTAGCATCTTGAATTTGCAATTCACTATGAACTTGTTGAGTGGCGACAAGTCCAGAATGACTCTGAGGTTTTCCGAGTCTTTCTTGGGAACACAAAACAGCCTCCCTTGGAATTTGATGGACTTCACCCTTCGGATCACTTTTTTCTCCAACAGTTCTTGAACGTACTCCTCCAGAACGGGGGTGGAGTGTTGGAAAAACCGAGGGCACGGGGGTGGAGTGTTGGAAAAACTGAGGGCACGGGGGTGGAGTGCTGTACCAGCTCCAGCCCAGTCCGTTCTTGAGTAGGCTGTGGGCCCAGGGATCGAAGGTCCACCGAGCCCGAAAATTCTGAAGTCTCCCTCCTACCGGCATCATCTCACTTGGACTGTCGTCCTGAGGTCTTGCCTCCCTGACCGCGACCACCCCTGAATCCCCTTCCCCTTGAGGGGCGCCTAGACGAGCCTCTGGCTGCTCCTCTAGGCTTTGCTCGAAAGGAAGTAGACTGCCCTTCGAACGTTGGGGTGAATGCCGTGGACTGTGTCGACACAGCCTGGGGTACCCACTGGAATGTGGTCGGGGTTTGTGCCACCATCTGGGGCACTGAAGGCAATGGCAATTGCAGTTGCTGTTGCTGTCTAACAGGCTTTGCTGGCCGAGACGGTAGCCTAGTCCTCATAGTCTTCCTCTTTGGTTGAGGACCCTCATCCGGGGAAGACTTTCTTTTGATAGCCAGGCCCCACTTCTGGAGAAGGTTTCTATTCTCCGAGGCGGCCTTATCAACAACTTCTTTGACCAATTCGGTAGGGAAAAGGTCTTTGCCCCAAATGTTGGAGGAGATTAGTTTCCTTGGCTCATGCCTCACCGTAGCCGAGGTGAACACGAACTCCCTACAAGCTCTCCTCGCCCTGACGAAGCTATAAAGATCCTTCGACACTGTGGCCAGATGAGTCTTGGCCACTACCATGAACATTTCATGGACCTTGGGGTCACTTGCCATCGTCTCAAGAGTAGTCTGAAGAGACATTGAGGCAGCCAGTCTTTCTTTTGTCTCGAGCTCTCTCCGCAAAAGAAAGTCAGACAGCTTAGGGAGGTCCTCGCCGAACTGACGTCCGGCAATATCAGCCTCCAACTTCCCAACTGAGAAGGTAAGATGGACGTCCTTCCAGTCTTTGTGGTCCATAGGCAGGGCCAGCGACAAGGGTTTACACTCCTCCAGGGAGGGGCAAGGCTTGCCAGCCTCGACTGCTTTTAGTACAGCCGCAAACCCTTTCTGTAAAAAGGGGAAGGCTCTAGCAGGAGAGGACACAAAGGAAGGGAGCTTCTTACTCAATGCAGCTACCTTTGAGTTCGAGAAGCCCCTCTCTTTCATCGAGGATGAAAGCAAAGCTTGAGCCTTAGCATGGTCCATCACTATGACCTCCTTCGGCTCTGTCTCCTCCTTTGAAGCTGGTTCCTTCCTCAGCCGGACATAACAGTCCGGATATGACCCCTTGCTGGGCCAGAATTCCACCTCCTCTAGGGGAACTGAACCCAACTTATCCGAGATGTCGATCTTACCAGTCGTCATCGGCATGTGCTCAGCATACCTCCATGGGTTAACATCAGAGCACAAGGGAAGGTCTTTCACATTGAGCCTTTTCTGGGGCCCATGTGATGCTGCAAGGCTCTGCATCCGCAGTTCCATTGCAGCCGCCTTCTCCTGATTCTCCTTCTGCATTTGTTGGATCATTCCAACAATGGAGGAGAGGGCCTGTCCCAGCTCTACTGGGAGAGCGGACGATGTTGAGGGAATAGGCTCCGGGATCTGAACCGGAATAGCCGACACCTCGTCGGCCTCTTCCTCTACAATGTCTGGGGCTTGAGCTTCATCCTGGCCTCCTGCCAGGAGGTCTTCCTCCAGACGTTCGTCCACATCAGACATCCTGTCATCCAACTGGATGTCTTGCAAAGCGACCGCGACTTCAGCATCCACCTGGATCTGAACTTGGGGATCTCCTCTTGAGGCTGGGGAATCACTGCATCAGCTGATGCCTTAGGGAAAAGATACGCCCTCATCTTCTCACTTGGAAGATAAGGTCCAGAGGTGTTCTTCTGGAAGCCCCTTACCCAGGTACGAAGCTTCTCCCTTGCTATATCCCTTGATTCTGCCGTCCTAGGGGAATCAAAGGCCTCAGTAATCAGGTTAGTGCACACAGTACATACCTGAGGGTCCCAATACTGGAGATCACCTTTGGAGACAGCGCATACTGCGTGCCTCCTACAAAACTCATGTCCGCAGAGGTTCTTACTGCGGACGTTGCAGAAAACACTTCCGCACTTCGGAGGGTCCTCCTGTAAAGAGAAGAAATTTCCATGAGTATCAAGTGAACTACGTATCACTGGATATGCACAGTTTAGCATAACAATTCAGAAAGGAAAGACACACATTTGTGTTTCCTTCACAACCAATTGTTGCAGCCTTCCAGATAATAAAATCGTATGGTTAATCTCTTCTAGAATAACCAACGAAAAGTTTCCAGAGGAAACAGGTGTAGCTCACACCTAAGCAATGATTTTAAAATCCTGGATAATAGACAAGAAAGAACTCACTTTCTTATCTGTAAGGCAACAGCAAAGGGCTGTGCAAGACAACACAAAAGTGTTAGAACACACAGTGCTGTACCAAAACTTATACTATAGTTTTCTTCTTACAGTATATGTTATAATGAAGAATACTGGTACAGTATAGAAGGTTATGTGCCGGCCGGCACACAACATACTAGCTTTAAAGTATACTACTTAACAGCTATAAGGCGGCAGAACGCTGGTTCAAATGCATGTGCCGGCCGGCAACAGCCAATGTCGGCCGGCAATGACTGCCGGCAATGACTGCCGGCCGGCAACTACACAAGGTAGTACCCGGCTGCCGGCCACTGCTCATAGCGACCGGCAGACAAGGGCTGACATTAGCCGGCCGGCAAAGGTAAACAACCGATGCCGGCCGGCAGCAAAAGAATCAGAGGACTACGACTGCCCGGCTGCCGGCCTCATAGGCCAGCAGCAGGTCGGGTACAGCAGTAGAAGAAAACAGAATGGATGCCGGGATAAGAGCGTAAACTACCTCCAAGCCTGGCAATCCGAAAGAGTGCATATAAGGAAGGGGAGAATCTAATTCAGGCTTCCTGACCAATGCCGTCTGGCTCTACAGGCAGGCATGGATGAGGGACCAAGGGAGGTCCGGGCAGCACTCAAAGTAGAAGACCCTTGCCGGCCGGCAGACTCTGCCGGCCGGCAAGGGACTGAGTCAATTCCACATCCTAACCTATCCTAGGTCCGGATGTAGAATGACGTACAGTACTGTAATGGCTAGGCCATTACGGAGATAGAGGGGGAAGGGACAAAAGAGGGTCCTACCAACCTTGCTTTAGTGAAGGATCACCCGCAGCCAAGAAAACTCATCTTAGCCTAAGGGAGATCCAAGGAGGGAGGCCAGCAATACTTGCCAGCTCCCAAAGAACCAAAGCAAGGAAGGTGTTGCTACTCCCAGGGGAAGAATCTTATCCTCCCCCGAGAACAGCAACAAGGACTAGTCTGCTAGATCACAAAAGAAGGAATCATCTCGTACAGAAACCTTCGGTAGTGACCTAAGGAGGCTAAGCCTCCTATGTCTGTGTCAGGCCAGCGAGGGAGACTCTACCCCAAGCCAGACAAACACAGACTCAGACTAAAAACTCTGTTGTTCTGTCCCTCTCTGAAACCAGACTTACTGGAACAGGAAGGTACAGTAACACCCCAGTATAGTTTTATCGAAAGTTAATTCAGATAAACCACTTAGGGATAAGCCCAAGGCTTAAACAGAGGGAAAGGGATTGCATACCTTCTCCGAAAAAAAGAAAGCAACCGGGGAGTATGAGAAAGTATACTAAGGCTCCATAAGCAACTTAGCCTAGGCACCAA
>NC_090726.1:107840608-107845608 GCF_036898095.1 Palaemon carinicauda | reverse complement strand
CCCTAGAGTCAGTGGAATTAACTGAAAACATCCTACCTAACTTCTCGTTCACTCTCATGTCTCTCCACAATTCTTTCTATATCTTTACAATTACTACTAACTGCATTTGTCTCTCTATTTCTTGTTAACTAATAAAACTCATGAATAAAGGCATCAATAACATACATAAACCTTCTGCATATGAAATTTATCAAAAAATAAGCATCTGTTTGACACCACTCGGCCAGCTACTAGGATTCTTATAGAATCCTCACACCACAAAACAATAAACTTATTCCTTAGGTTTCCCAGTAATAATTAGTAGTAACTCATTAATCCTTTTTAATTTTCTGAAAATCAAATACTTCACCACATTATATGTTACCATAATAATAAGCACAATCAAAAATACATTACACAGAGTCAGAAATGGGGCAACATCTTGCTTGTAAAACAGAACAAAATCATTATCAATTGGTATTGCCACATTTTCTACCACTGTTAATTTGTCTTGCTGAAAATGGTTAATCTTAGTTTCATAACTCTTTGCAATGGAAGACTGATTCAATTCATAATGCAAAAACACACTTGGTACGCAATAGAGATAATCAGGTATTACTACTGAACAAGAATCTGCAAATGATTTCAAATTTTCTATCTGAAACATTTGAGTCTTCCCATTGCAAGTAACTTCTGCAGTTTTAATATTTTGAACATAAACAAAGATTTCATTACCTAAATGTAATGCCCTATATGGCAAACTGAAATTTTCAAGTTTACAATCTCTCATCAATTCATAATTCTCAAAAAAAAAAAATACCTTGAATACATGGAAAATTGCTTATAGATTGTTTAATTTGCACAAAATTGCACATGGATTGACTTTCACTTATCAATACACATTGTTCTAGTTCACCTTCCTCTAAAACAATCATCAACAATTTATTATTATCCAATGATAGACGAACCTTGGGATGGTTCCATATTACTGTTGCATTTCCTATTTTAACTGGGAAAGGATGTATTGTATACAGGTTAAACAAATTCATACCCTTAAAAGGAATCAATACCAACAAATACCCTTTTGTTACCTTCACAGTGGACATAGTATAATACCAAAATATATCTTCTATCAAAGGCTTGGAATGGCTAGTTACTATACACCAACCTATAATTTCTTTCAAAGTTTTTGGAGAAATGATAGCAGGGCTAAGTATTCCTTTTTGTGCATTTATTAGTCCGTTCACAGATTCCTTATGATCACTAATCTCAATTTCCACCTCATTAATTAACTTAAACAATTGTTCTAGGCCATCTATCTTATTAGAAACATTAACATTAACTTGATTAATAAATTCCACCATCTTTTTGATGTTTTCTACATTCTTATTATTATTTTCTATTAGAGTACTTATAAGATCACCTCTCTGGTTAGCCCATTTCTTGATTATTTCTACACGATCAGTTAAACCTTTTACATCGTTTTCTGTAGCCACTCCAAACAAAGCACTAAATGCACTACCTACAAAAGGTAATAAAGATCTCTTGTTTCCTTGAGGCCTGACAATGTCTTCAATTTTGCCTTGTAAGTTTCTTAATAATTTTGCAAAGGCAGAATCACTATGGGTTAATATGCACGTTCGTAGTTCTTTATCTAACTGGTTCAAATGTTCTTCCCTTTCTAATATTGAATTGACATTGATCTTTACTACAGCAAAATCCGTTAACAGTTCACCTTTTCCATGTGTTTGTATCAAGGCCCCACTTTTAATGTCTATTTCGCAAGTGATACCGACCACTAGGGGTAGGATCAGAAGGAAGTTTTTCCACCACTTCTTGTAGAAGTTGAGAGGAACATGGATTAGTTTTTACAACCTTTATATGATTCCAAAAGGCATACCTTACATCTAAATTCTGTTCATGTATCAGCTTAAATTTATTATTCTTTTCCCTTTCTAACACTCTATAAGGACCTTCAAATTTGGGAGACACCTTTTCATTTGGTCCTTCCTTTACATGTACCTTTATATATACTTGTTAGCCTATCTTCAGGTCAGTATTGGAACTGCCATCATTATTCTGGAGAAATGATTTGGAGCAGTTTTTAACACCAAAAGGAATAAAATTAAACTGAAATAATTGATCGTTAGCTATAAATGCCGTTTTACATTTACTGTCTTCCAATACAGGTATTTGATAGTATCCAGACTTTAAATCGAGAGTTGCTAAAAATTTACTATCCCTCACCTTCACAAGTAAATCTTCAATCGAGGTCAATGGAAGTACTTTATCCTTAGTGACTGCACTCAACTTCCTATGATCATCACACAATCTTACTGCGCCATCCTTTTTCTTAACAGCTACAGTTGGAGAAGCCAAGGGGGATTCGTTCTCCTTGATTATCCCTTGTATCCTTAACTTACTAATTTCTCTTTCTATCTCTCCCTGGAAATGAATGGGTACCTTATAAGGGAAATCGATCAATCCTCTCGGGTGGCTCGTCTCCAATTGCAATTATATCGAAATAATTATTAACAATATCACTAACTACAGGTTGATATTCTGGGGGACATAGCTTTCAAGCTTGCATAATCAAATTCTGAGTGTGCTCGTCTGTGCGGGCTGGAGTTGTGGCTCCCAAAATCCCATTATTAGCTATTTCACATAACTCTAATACACACACAGAATCATCTCCTAACACTACTATTTTATTTGACAAATTAACTATCGTTATAACAGCTATTTTCTGTTTTATTTCTGCCAAGCACTCTAAGACTATGTGTGCCAGCTGTCATGGGGTTTAACAACGACCATGGTTCCTTCCGTAAGAGGCTGACATGTAGTCACTGATATGCTCGAAAGTGTCTGAGGAGACAACACTTCTCCTCTTTCAGGTACAGATGTTACCTTACTTAATCGTCTCTCCATGCCCACACAGGCACTTACTCTCTCATGAATTTTTATCGGAAAAATGTACCCTCTTACTTTTACTGTTATGTTATCTTTTTCCCCAAAAATGCATATTTGATTACTACTGATAAAATCCAAGCCTAAAATAGCCTCGATTCCTGGAATTCCCAAGGTGGGCTAGACAAAAAAATAATGTGTAAACTTCACAGATCCCACCTTAAAATTGACGATCGTTGTATGGCATGCATGTAGTTTATTTCCTTCTGGAGTGTCAAGGATGATGGATGCCACTGACTGTAGTGAGTTTGAGGAGAATCTTTATTCAGTCACCAAAACGCGGGATCCTGTGTCGATCAACGCTAGAATGAACTTATCTGGTCGGTCAATCCTATCTAATAACATTTCTAGCCGCCCCCTATGATATATGGGGCATGTGCCAACGAACTCACCTGCAATACCACTGCCCCCTGCTTCTGTCCCTAGTGCTGCGGGGGTGAGGTCAGGGGTACCGATGGAGGTCACAATGCCTGCTCTACCAAGTCCATCGTATTCACTGCCTCAACTGCTGATTCTGTATTCATAGCAGGGGGTGGGCATCGATCTTCCTTGTCTCTCCCTTCCTCTGTTTCCTTTTCCTCGGATGTTGGGTGGAGGTTGGTGTCCATATGCCACAGCCCGCCCGCCATCTGCGTTTTTTCCTGGCCACTCTCAAGATAGATTATCGTAGGCCTGACAAGTGTAACAACGGGGGGATCCTTTGGTGGGGCACTCCATTCATTGGTGCCCCTATCCCCCACACTGCCAACATCTGAAGACTCTTCTCACCTGCTGACTGTGTTCTCCCATCTCCCACTTTTGTGGTTGGTGAGTCATCTCATGGCTGCCACCTTCTTGGAATCGGGGGCAGTTATTCTTAGTCATTTTTTTTTCGGGCAAACTGTCTAGAATGCTTTGTATCGTAATAACTTCGTCTGCTAATGAGCTATTGTCATCGTACAAATAACACATAAAATATGGGTTTACTAATCTGCGAATATGTTTACAGGCAATTGGTTTTTTTATTGCCTACTGGGAAATTGGCACTCCGGGTAGCAAACAAATCACAATCCCGAAAAATGCGAGTTACAAAACTAAGAACGGATTCACCATTCCATATTTTGGGTTTGTAATTTTCCTTTTCTAGCATCGGGTAAGGCATATTTCTCAATTAAACATCGTTTTTTTTTTTTCAGTATAACTACTTGAACTGTCTTATGGTTAACACAGTACCTCCATTGCCAGAGCAACTTTCAGCAACCTAATGACCTAAATTGCTTTTTCTCTTCAAGACCACCCATATGTGGCTACCTCAAAGTCTCTCAAAAACACTTTGATTGATTGAAACCCTTTAATTAATCACCTTTCATTCAAAGGCCTATCACTTGCATGAAATTTTGGCAATTTTTGAACAATGTTTTTGTATCTTCAATCGTCTGAGCATGTGTACTTTACCTTGTGTGTATTTGGACTTCGCTTATGTATGTCGGATATGCTGTGGCTGTACGCCGCTCCTCTTGCGTACGTTTTTCTCGTCTATATTCTTCATTGGCATCACTATAAGCAACTTTTCCTCCATTTTCCTCTACTGCAGCAGCAGCGTCTGCTATGTTACCGGATTAAAGAACAACTTTGCTCACATCATACACAAACAGTCGTATTTTTATACCTGACACCAATATGCCCCATGTTAACAGATAATGAGACATCGGACCATCGTTTTTTATTTTTTTTTTTATTTTATTACAGCAAAGTTTGTGAATACACTTGTACACAGCCGATACTTTCAAGTGAGTACCTTGTCTAACGATTGCTCTAATTGTACTGACTAACCCTCTGCAAGTAAGACGCAATGCTGCCCCATCAACATGCTGAATTGTTAGGTTCGGTGGAATTCTACACTGTGATGGAAATATACTGTCAAACATATCACCTTATAATTCTAGGAACACGTTACTTATAACAGAGTTCCGTGACTGCACACTCCAATCTATGATAATCATTGTACTCTTAAAATGTTCATTAAACTCACTATATAAAACACACATTTTGCATACAAGGACAATGATTCTTAA
>NC_090726.1:107828108-107830608 GCF_036898095.1 Palaemon carinicauda | reverse complement strand
TATTGAACACCCCCATCATAAAAGAGAAAATAGAGAACGGGATTAGAGTTCTCGCGATGCGCATGCAGATGACGGAGAGAGAGAGAGAGAGAGAGAGAGAGAGAGAGAGAGAGAGATAGAGAGAGTCGACACGGGAGTGAGAGACGAGCGATAAAGATGAATATATGTGGGTGACCTAGGTCATGATGAGTGGTGTCCAGAATGAATGACCTGATGATGCAGGTTTGACTGACTTGGGAGGTAGGGACATGAAAGAAGTTCGAAAGGGACAGAAAAAGAGGAATGGAGGTAAAGAGTGCGAGCAATGATTAATGGGGAATCAGAGATTTATCCGTCATTTCTGAATGTGCCTCGTAAGAAATTTTATATTGAAAATGATGTCTTATATTGTGCTTACAAGAAGTGGAGAGGGAATTTAATTGAACGAGCCATCCACATTGTGCATGCAAGTTCGTATGCAAGGCATTTAGGGATTGATAGAACATTAAGGAGAGCACGTAAATCCTTCTTTTATTTAAGAGTGAAAAAATCTATAGCGAATTATATAAAAGGTTGTCATGCTTGTAAATGTTTCAAAGAACATAAAAACCCTATACCGGAAGCCAGAAAGTGGCGTGTGGTTCCTATTAAATTTTATAGAGTGCATATGGATGTAGTAGGACCATTTCCTACTGGTTTAACACAACATAAGTATATATGTGTATTTGTGGATGCATTTACTCGGTACAGTCATACTTACGCAATGTTCTTTCATTACTAGGTTTGGTTGGCCGAGAATTTTGATAAGTGATAATGGCCTTAAGTTTATAAATAAGGTGGTGAAATCGGTCACGGACTTGATGAAAATTTAACACTTCAGTGACCGCATATAGGCCTTCAGCAAATGAATTAGTACAATCGTATAATAAGGAAGTAGTGCGAATTTTGTGTCACTTAGTGGCTGATGAACCCCTTCATTGGCACTCCATGCTTCCTCCAGCTGAGCTAGCTTTGGACATTGCATATAATGCTTCACTTTAGGACACGCCTTTCTTTTTATTTTTTGGACAGGATCCTGTGTTACCATATACTGTACTCTTTAATTCGCAAAAATTGCAAAATTATTCAACTGAGCAATACCGTTATATTTATCAAATCTATTGAGGAGAGTAATGAACACCACTGAAAGGTTTTTGAAAAGAGCTAATGAAAATCACAGCTCAAAGTATGATGGTCGGTTCAAAACTGCACCGGTAAAAGTATTTGTGGGCGATCGTGTGGATTTGAAACGGTTACAACCTAGGAAACGCAAACTAGAGCCAGCGTATTTGGGTCTATACCGAGTAAAGATGGTTAAGTCTAACACAGTTGTGATACAAGCATTGTTAATAGCGGTGTCTGAACATCATCAGGCACACATACATATGGTACCTTAAGAGGTAGTTTTCAAAAGTGTTCCTCCTTAAAAAAAAAGTTTTCCTTGCTGTTGTTGTTGTTTGAATAGACCCCATTTATTTTATTGACGTGTTTTAAATAAACTTGATGAAAACAATGTGTTCTTATTTTCATGCTAAATTTATACGTAAAATGTTGTGATAATTTTGATGAGTGTGGAAAAGCGTATAACATTGCTGAGTGAACCTAAAAGCAATCAAAGGTTAAATAGGTCATGTATTTATATGATTCCTGGTTGCTGGAGCTGGAGCAGTTCCCAAATGGCAGGTGGCTCTGGGATTAAACTTCATCCTTGAGGATAGGCAGTGTTAGAGAATGTGTATATTTGAATACCTTATATTTAACCTTATAAGAGAAGGGCGGGAAGATGAATAATTTTCTCGGGAAAACGGCTAGTGGCCACCGGTTGAAAGTTGCAAGTGCCAGTGATGTAGTGATTTATATAAATGGTGAAACGGTGGTGGTGAGTTTTGTTGCGAAATTGTGCCGTAAACCCGGACAAGTAAAATCAAGGGATGAAGGAATATTTATTACTACCCCTGTCCCGCCCATGAAGCATGTATTTGTCCGTAACTGGAGGGAGGTTATTGATAAGGTTATGTAAAACTGATGTTATACTTTTTTTTTTCATTTAGGGTATTTTGTGTTTTGGTTGCAAAGGTCTTTAGAAGAAATGAGTGGAATTATATATATTGCATTGTGTACATGTTTATATGCAATATTTCATTTTTGTGGTGGAAGATGTGTTATTTTTTGTGGTGATTTATATATATATATATATATATATATATATATATATATATATATATATATATATATATATATATATATATATGTATATATATATATATATATATATATATATATATATATATATATATATATATATATATATATATATATATATATATATATATATTATGTTGCATTTCTGTTTAGTACATGCCATGCCCATTCTATGTCGGAGTGTCCTTCATATATCATACGCTAGTGAGAGCGAGTGCACACCTCCTCCCGGAGTAAGGAGCTTGTGGGGGAGAGTAAAGCCATAATTCATGTATATATG
>NC_090726.1:107782214-107812214 GCF_036898095.1 Palaemon carinicauda | reverse complement strand
AATTGTTTGAAAATTACTGATAATGCATGACAGGGTGTAACGTGAAGAGACCTAAATTCAGCATAGAGGAAATTGTGGCCTGATTCTGTAGCTGAGTGATTTCCAAGGATTCAATCAGCAGCTTCAGCCCGAGCCTCTTGTGTTGAAAGAGATTGTGTCTCTAGAAAAGTCCATGAGGCTGGAGGTAAAAGAGGCAGATGTCATCAATCTTGTCAAGGAGCATCATGAAAAAGTTATGACTGGGGAATTGATCAAGCTACAAATGATGCAATATTCGGAGATGTTGCATGAGATCAGTAGCGAGGAGGACGAACTGGAGGAATTTATTTCTTTAAGGGAGATTAAGGAAGTGTTGGCTAAGTAGCAGTGTGTTTCTGATTTAATTGAAAGTAAACACTTAGATAGTTTGTCTATTGGTTGTGCTCCAGCTCTATTTAATGAAACTTTGCTTGACTCATTTCCACATTTTAAAAGGGAGACAGAAACAAATCTCATAATAAAAGTTTTTTTTTTTAAAAGCCTGTGGCAACAGGAAGTGAGGTAAAAAGCTCACACAAGTGTAGAACAATAAGAAATACAAATTAAAAAAAGTTTAGACATGGGCAAAGTTCCGGTTAATTTTAAGTTTGTTACGCTATATGTAAGGAACAGTATTAATATGTTACTATCCAACTCTCTTTCTCTTTCTCTCTCTTCCATTCCTCCCTCCCTCTCTCCTCCTCACACACTGCCATTATCATCTGTCTCAAAGGTAAGAACTCATAATAAAACGACATTTTATTTCATATCACGGTGATCATTTATTATAGCATCTTGTGTGTGTACAGTATGTTATTACAATGTAGTAATTAATGACATGTTTTATGCCACTGTTATCGTCATTGACTTCAGTGATTTTAGAGGGCCAAAACTGAATTGGTGAAAATTGAATTGAGATATGAGCAAATTGACTTACAGGGAGATAGACACACACACACACACACATATATATATATATATATATATATATATATATATATATATATATATATATATATATATATACCCTTGTAAGTCAATTTGCTCATATCAATTAAATTTTAGATTTTTCCCATTTACCATATACATACATAGCCTACACACACACACACACACACACATATATATATATATATATATATATATATATATATATGTATATATATATGTATATATATATATATATATATATACATATATATATATATATATATATATATATATATATATATATATATATATATATATATATTTGGGCTCAGGCCATGTCGTCCTGATGGAAGTTCCTATAGGGTAGCTTCCTTGGGTATATTTGACTACGGTGATATTCCCAGAGAATTTACCTTAAGGTACCCAGAATTCTAACTCCTGGAGCGAATACCCCTCATTAAATGAACCAGGGACATCACGTAATATCAGAGGACGTATTCTTGACACGCCACATAGTAATCTGCACCCCGAACAGAATTAACACTTCGAAGGGGTCAAGTGGCAAGAAAACGAAAAACGAGAAAGAAAGGAGAGCCGCTAGCAAGGCACCTCTCCTATCTCGCTTCGAATGCATGCGTACCGCCGCCGACGGCGCCATCTGTATTCCTTTTCGCGTAGCTCAATAACTCGGTGTTTTCCCTGTGTTACTCACTTATCTTGGGTTATTTTCAACCTCATGATGCTTTCTCCAGCCTCTTCTGCCTCTGGAAAGTTGAGTATTATCTCTATTATGTATAAATGTAAGCTCTTGGTAATTTTAAGATAATTCGATAGCGATATTTTCGTTACAAGAGCTGTTGCCTACCGGAGGCGTCCTGAGTCATTTAGTTAGCCAGAGCGACATTCCCGGCCGTTATGCTTTAATAATTTTAGCTATTCAGCTCTACATAGGAATTCTTTATATGATGCTTTAGTATTTCCGTTTCGATGAATGATTTACCGATCCTAGCCTACGCTAGGCCTTGTAGCCTAGGCGTTTGGCACTAGTACTTTCATGCATGATATTCAGATTTTTGAGTGTCTTAAAATTTATTGAAGCTTTAGGCAGTTTTATACATATAAGATATTGTTGATATTTCTTCCAAGATAGTATACGAGAGAGTTTCAGTGATTTAGGTAATCGATTCTCTTCGCGCCTAGGGTAGTTGCCTATCGGGCCCTAGTATACTTTCTCACACTCCCCGGTTGCTCTCTTCTCTTCGGAGAAGAAGTGTAATCCCTTTTCCCTCTGTTTAAGCGTTGGGCTTAACCCTAATGGTTTATTTGAATTAATATTTAGATATAACTATATTAGGGTGTTTCTGTTCTTTCCTGTTTCCAGTAAATCTGGCTTCAGGAGGGGGCAGGACATCAGAGTTCTTAGTCTGGGTCTGTCTCTTTCTAGCATAGAGAATGAGATTCCTTTGCTAGGCCTAGGCCAGACACAGGAGGCTTAGTCTCCCTAGACCACTTTTGAAGGTTTCTGTACGAGTTGATCCCTTCTTTTTGTGATCTAGCAGACTAGTCCAGTGTGGTTGTTCTCGGTTTGAAGGATAAGATCCTTCTTTCCTGTGAATAACAACACCAAACCTTGTTTTAGTTCTGAGGGAGATGGCAAGTATCGCCGGCCTCCCTCGTAAGATTCCCCCTAGGCTAGGATGAGCTTTCTTGGCTGTGGGGTGATCTTTTCTAAAGCAGAGTTTGCAGGACCCTCTTTCCCCCTTCCTCCCTCTTTCCTTAGTGATGGCCTAGCCATTACATCTCTGTCCGTCGTTCTACATCTGTACCTAGCATAGGTTAGGTTGTGGAGCTGACTCAGTACCTTGCCGTCCGGCAAAGGCCTATCTTCTATAGAGTGTTCCCCAGACCTCCCTTGGTCTCACATCCATGTCTGTCTGTAGAGCCAGGCGGCATTGGATAGATGGAAGCCTGAATTTACATTCTCCCCTTCCTTATGTTCACTCTTTCTGGATGCCAGGCTATGAGGCAGTGCCGTCTCTTATCCTTACATCCAATCTGTTTCTCTTCTAGTGTTTGTACCCTAGCCCGACTGCCGGCCTGAGTGGCCGGCAGCCGGGCAGAAGGAAGTTCTCTGGTTCTTTTCTGCTGCCGGCCGGCATTGGTAGCATACCTTTGCCGGCCGGCAATAGAAGCACACCACAAGATCTGCCGGCCACCACGATTAGCGGCCGGCAGCCCGGTGCTATCATTTTAGTTGCCGGCCGGCAGTGTCACATTTGAACCAGCGCTCTTCCATCCAATAGTCTAAAAGTAGTATACTTTGGAACTAATTTAAGGTGCGTGCCGGCCGGCACATTATATTATATACAGTAGCCAGTATTTTTACAGTATAGGATATACTGCATGGAGAAAACTATGGTATAGAATATATTATAACCCTAAGTTTTTCTAACACTCTTGTGTTGTCTTGTACAGCCTTTTGTGAAACCATACAGATGAAGAAAGTGAGTTCTTTCTTTATTAACTATCCAGTATTTAAAAATTACTTATTTTGGTGTGAGCTACACTTATTTTCCTCTGGAAATACCTTATCGGTAACTCTAGAATAGAATAACCATAAAATTTTATTATCTGGAAGGTTGCATCAATTGACTGGGCAGGAAATACAAGTGTGTGTCTTTCCTTCTTTCTTTTCTAGCTTAGTTACTTTAAGCTGTGTATGCTTAACATTAGTTATCCAGTGATACGTTGTTCACTTGATACTCATGCAATTTTCTTCTCTTTACAGGAGGACCATCCGAAGTGTGGGAGTTGATTCTGCAACGTCCGCAGCAAGAACTTCTGTGGACATGACTTGTGTAGGAGGCACGCAGCATGCGAAGTCTCCAAAGGTGATCTCCGGTATTGGGACCCGCAGGTATATACTATTTGCACTAACCTGATTACCGAGGCGTTTGACGCCCCTAAATCGGCGGAGTCAAGGGACGCAGCAAGGGAGAAGCTTCGAACCTGGGTGAGTGGCTTCCAGACGAATACTTCTGGCCCCTATCTTCCAAGCGAGAAGATGAGGGCTTACCTTTTCCCCAAGGCATCAGCGGATGCAGTGATTCCCCAGCCTCAAGCGGAGATACCGTTGGTTCAGATCCCAGTGGATTCTGAAGTCTCGGACGCCCTGCAAGACATCCAACTGGACAATAAGATGTCTGAGGTGTCCGAGTACACTGAAAAAGACCTTCTGGCAGAAGACCAGGAGGAGGAGCTGACCCAGGCTCCGGACAATGAAGAGGAGGAATTCGACGAGGAGTCGGCTACCCCGGTTCAGGCCCCTGAACCTGTTCCCTCAACATCGTCTGCTTTCCCAGAGGATCTGGGAAGGACTCTTTCTTCCATCGTTGGGATGATCCAGCAGATGCAGAAAGAAAATAATGAGAAGGCAGCTGCAATGAAGTTGGAGATGCGAAGACTTGCAGCATCACGTGGGCCCCAGAAGAAGCTCAACGTGAAGGACCTTTCCTTGTGCTCAGATGCCAACCCTTGGAGGTATGCCGAGCACATGCCTATGACGACGGGAAAGATCGTCATCTCGGAGAGATTGGGCTCAGTCCCCCTCGAGGAGGTGGAATTTTGGCCCAGCAAGGAGTCGTACCCGGACTGCTACGTCCGCCTTAGGAAGGAACCAGTCTCAAAGGAAGAGACGGAGCCGAAGGAGGTCATAGTTTTTGACCACGCTAAAGCTCAGGCTTTGCTGTCAAGCTCGCTGAAAGAGAGGGGCTTCACAAACTCAAAGGTACCCGCTTTGAGTAAGAAGCATCCTTCCTTTGTGGCCTCTCCTACTAGAGCCTTTCCCTTCATGGAAAAAGGGTTTAAGGCTGTTTTGAAAGTGGTCGAGGCAGGTAAACCATGCCCCTCCTTGGAGAAGTGTAAACCTCTGTCCTTGGCCTTACCCATGGACCAGAAAGACTGGAAGGACGTCCATCTTACCTTCTCTGTCGGGAAGTTGGAGGCCGATATTGCCGGACGTCAGTTCGGTGAAGACCTCCCGAAGTTGTCTGATTTTCTCTTGCGTAGGGAGCAAGAGACAAAAGAAAGACTTGCCGCCTCAATGTCTCTGCGAACGACTCTGGAGACGATGGCAAGTGACCCCAAGGCCCAAGAAATGTTTATGGTAGCCGCCAAGACACATCTGGCCACAGTGACGAAGGACCTTTACAGCTTCGTCAAAGCTAGGAGGGCTTGTGGGCATTCCACTGGACATACAGATGCATCTTCTTTCAGAGGGCAGATTCTCCAGGGACCCCACCTGTTGGTGGGTAGCTCGTTCTTGGCAAGAAACGTTGGGTCCGGAAAAAGGTTCAGTTCTTCCCCATCTAAGAACTGAACACGACCTTCCTCTCACGAGAGGGCCACTATTCCACTAACTCTAGCCCCCGAAGCGAGTGCAAACAGAAATATAACTTTTTGGGCCAAATCCTTTAACGCACACTCCTCATTTTTCATCAGCGAAGCAAAATGAAGAACTTATCCAGAGACCATGAAATGGGTTTCGGAGGTGCTGATGGTCTGAGCCTAGCACAGGCCTTTGGAATTTTGTTAAAGATGTCATTAGAGAGGTCGACCTGGAAGGCATATAAAATAGGTCTTGTAAAGGTGGATTTACACGTTGATATCGTGTTGGCTGCTAAGCCTTGACCATGGAGGTGGATGAAAAATGATAAGCAGAAGTTCGTCGAGATCTTTTGTGGTTTCTTCACCTTGACAAAGGACATCCACTTCCTCCATGATGACTCATATTGTCTTCTGGTGGATTTGGACTTATATTCCTCTAAAAAGTCTTTACTGTATTTTGATATCCCAAAACGCTTTCTCACCGCTATTCGAGAGAAAATCATGAGCTGCAGGTTTTGGGTTTTCAGTGATGAAGCGCAGACAGTCGACTTCTGAACTCGCTGGGTCAAAACTGGATCCGGTAGCGGTAGAAACTTCAGCCAGAGGGAACCATACGCTGTTCGGCCACTTGTGAGCCACTATTGCCGCTATTCCCTTGAAAGATCTCAGTTTATCGAGGACCCTCAATAGAAGGTTGTGAGGAGGGAACAGGTAAATCCTGGACCATCTGTTCCAGTCGAGGGACATCGCGTCCACTGCTTCCGCTAGGGGATCTTCATACGGGGACACATAGAGAGGTAACTTCTTGTTGTCTTTCGTCGCAAAGAGGTCTATCTGCAGTTCTGGGACTTGACTCAAGATGAAGGAGAATGATCCTGCGTCTAGGGACCATTCTGACCCTATCGGTGTGAACCTGGATAGAGCGTCCGCCGTCACATTGCGGACTCCTTGAAGGTGAACTGCTGACAAGTGCCATTTTTTCTTTTCCGCTAGCCGGAAGATGGCCAACATCACTTGGTTAAGTGAAGGTGACCTCGATCCTTGTCGATTCAGGCATCTCACTATCACCTCGCTGTCTAGTACCAACCTTATGTGGATCGAGCGGCGAGGGGAGACTTTCTTCAATGTAAGAAGTACTGCCATGGCTTCCAGAAAGTTTATGTGAAATTTCTTGAATAGGTTGGACCAGGTTCCTTGGGCCTTCTTCCGGTGAGAATGACCTCCCCATCCCTCCTTCGAGGCATCTGTATGAATAGTCATAGAGGGGGGAGGTGGCTGGAGAAGCACCGATTTCTTCAGTTGTTTGACTTTGGATCATGGCCTGAGAAGTGTACGTAGACAAGACGGTACTGGTCTTATCAGGTCTCCTCGCGCGTTTGATGCATATTTCCTCCAAACTCCGGTTGCATCTCCGAGATGACGATCTTTCCCGTCGTCATAGGCATGTGCTCGGCATACCTCCAAGGGTTGGCATCCGAGCACTTTTATAGTGGCGAGTGAGCGTTAAAAAAAAATTAGCCACTAGCGAAAAAATAATATTAATAATTGATATGAATGAACACAAAACGTTTTGGTCACAATATATAAAGCCACTGACTGCCACATCAACAACACCATTGGGGTTACCAACACAGGAGTAGACGACATGGTACATTCATATCCTGCAGGTGGTCAACTTGTACGTTCTTTGGTCCGTATACCATTAAGTGGCGGTATTGACCGTGAAGCGAAACCAACAATTATCGACTTGGGAAATGTGTCAAGTATTGCAAGTAAAGTTTTTGTACCTAGACAAATTCCTACTTGGCTTTGGAAAAGACCATATGAAGGATCACATATTGAAGAAGAATCTAAAAGGAAAAAGAAAGATAATAATTCCCAGGTGCAGCATTTGTCAGAACAACAGTTTATGAAAAAACTACAGCAAAAAGAAGCGATTGAGAGGAAAGAGCACTCGTCCGAAAAAGGAGATATTCCATCGCCTCAACCAAATGTATTTTACATTGACTTATCAAAAGGTCCACAGGTGGTTATTATTCCATCTAATGATAAAAAATTCATATCATGACAACATGTGAATTCCAACGTTCAGAAATGGAAAAATTTAAGAAAGAGTATGAAAATTTAAAGGCAGATAATATTAGATTAGAGTCCAGAATTATGATGTTTCAAAAATTATTCAAGAACAAAAAAGCTCTTGAATATGTTATCAAAAAGATAAATACAATAAATACATGAAGCACGCGGCCTTTTTTTATCAACCTTCAAATATATTTTTTGTTGTTTTTTCTTTCCATTGATCATGATTATTACCAGCTTTTTTTTTTTTTGTCTGGAGAATGGCACACCATATAACCATTCTTGTCGACTGGTGATGGTGGCAATTTAGTCAACCATGAGGTTTGTTAGATAGTGTACATTCTATTTTTGGGAATAGGTAAGATATGCCTTTGGGAACGGTATATTCATAAATAATGCAGATAAGCAGCTGGGTTGTCCATCAATAGAGAAAAATCCAGGCATAGGGATACATAATTGTATATGGTTGTGAAATGTACAAGTGCTAAGATCTGCAAGTTCCAAGTAATATGCATTATCTAAACTTACAGCTAAATATTTTTATTTTCTGTTTGAATTTTCTCTCCTACGTTATTATTATTATCCTGTATACTTTTATCATTTATTAAATGGTTTTAACAAAAAATAGATTTTACCATTTTGTTTTATTTTTAAAAAATCTAGTTTTCAGTATGAAAGTCAAAATGGGAAATAAAAAATTGTTTCATTCATTTGTCACCAATATAAATCTTATGGAAACCCAGCCCGAAAAATAAAAAATCAATAAATATAGAGTCCATATTCTTCCGTGGGAAAGAGAATTTTTTTTTCAAAATCATTTATATAATATGAGATTATATGAACTATATTGTACTGAAGAAAATGAAGATTATTTACAAATTTTATTTGCTTTAAAATCCCATTCAACTTCACATATTAACAAATATCTTTTTGGTATTTGGCAGTATGATAAAAAACTTTGTATCCTAAATGCATTCCTTATTTATAATGCTGAGATTTATGCAGCATTAATCCACAATGTATTTAAAGTACCTCAAGATCACCTCGTTCTATTTACATTTTATAGAATGTCTGTTAAAATAGACCGCCCCTCTTTATTTGAACAATACCGTCAAGAAGCTGCTTATCCACTTAATGATAATAATCAGTTATGGAACGATTTAGCTGAGCTTTTAAAGTTAAATATTAAGTCTTTGGAATATAAACGAAATGGAAAGTTTACAGAAAATCTCGCAAAATATATTGTTTTACGTAGAGATGGATGTTTAAGTCTTGATTGAGTCACTAAAATATACATATCAATTTACTAAAAAAATAATAATGTTTTTCACATTGTTATTATTTACAGTTTACATAATTTTTACATTTTATATAATTAGATTGCTGTTATCTAATCTATACAAAAATGATATGCCATCCATGGATTTTAATTGCGCCCTTCCAAAAGTTGAAAATATTTCTGATTATTCTTTATACAATATGACAGTTTACAAAATGAAAGAAAATGTATTAGCTGAACATATGCTTATGATCACTTTTTCCCCTCAAAACTACACATTTTTTTATAGATAATAGTAAAGGTTATATTGAAATAATTTATCATCCAAATAGCTCTAAAATGGATGAATATTATTTTAAATGTAAAAATAGTAAACACTACAATATTGCATATTCATTTCTGATAGAAAATCCCAAAAATGTTAAATCGATATGTCATAGAAAACTCGATTATCTTAAACTAATTTATAATGAAAAAATATATTTCAAGACTTTTAATTCATTACAAACCCCATTGGTTGCTATTAAATCTTTTATTTCTTTCTATTATAGTCCAGTCATATTGGAAAAGATAAAACAAAAAATGAAAGAAAGAAATAGGACACAAAGTAATAGCGACAGCGAAAATAACAATAAAAGTTCAAACAGAACTTTATCTTCCATTATGAAACGCAAATCTGAATTATTAGGTACACTTAGACGTTATACTATCTTATTTAGTGCAATGTATTTAATTTATGCTCAACAATCAAATAACGTTAATATAGAAAATATATTGAAGCATGTAAATATGACATCACTTGAATTAAGCCTCCAAAATAAGAAAATGAGCAAGGAACTAAATTATGATGACATAACAGACGAAAAAAAAAATATTATATAGGTGACTTGCTGATTAATAATAAAAATTCACAAAAAGATCTTTCGTTAAATACTAGATAAGATATCTTAGAAACGAAAATAAACTATATATTTCATTCCCTAAACTATAATTATATAATAAAAGCCACACCAACGATTACTTTAGTATATGCGGACATTCATAAATGTCAAAAACGTAATTTGACTATTTTTACATATAAGAATAGAGGAGAATCTAAGTTATTCTGGCAAAGCATATGTAAGAGTAAAGCAACTTGGTCGTGTATTCATTTTCCTCCGAGAATATAGGGAAATGAGACATTTTAAAATTAATAGGCTTTTTCGAATCAAAACAAGATCTAAAGGTGAAATATTTTAATCTGTCTATGAGAGCTGGGCAATTTTCCGGAAAAGTAGGTTTATTATTACCAAATATTAAGATAGTAGGAGAAAGTTGAACATTACGGCCACTTGTGTAGTTAGCTCTAAGAAATAAATGGGAATTACCAGTTATTTGATTCAGGAGTTGTCGATTGAAGTATGTTTTAGGAATTTCATCCATATACCAAAATCGAGCATTATTGCAATTTTTAGCTAAATCATGATTTCTATCTAATATAGATTTTTGGCATAGAGAATATGAAGACAAAATACCTCCAACATTACCCAATACTAATAATATTTGGGCCAAAAAATATGTTTTTCCACTATTGGTTTCTCTCAAAAGAAAATAAATAGATTTTTGCCTAAGATAACCAATGTCAAGACATAGACTCATAAGAATTAAACTTAAAATATAAAGCATAGAAGATATATCATAACTAAATGTTTGTAAAAGACTTATCAATACTTGACTCGTAGCACAATCACACAAGGGCTCAGTCATTTCCTCTATGCCAATATCTGGTAATAATCTAGAACCATAAGGATGGTTATCCATAATTTTTTGCAGAATTTCAGCTAAATTTTTAAGTTTTTGTTTTTCATCTTCCCCTTGCGATAAAGTTGATACCATGTGTCTATCATTAAGTGGTAATAATTGTAATATATTTTTCAAGTCTCTTGGGTTGTCTAACAAACGTTTAAGAACATTATTTTGAACAAGTTTTATTAAACCTATAACGTTTTGATCTTCGCATTGCTCTAAAGTTAATTTCATATTATGGTTCCATTTTGTCGTTAAATCGTATGGGGTACTAGAAGGATTAATTTCATCTGGGGGGAGTAAAAAATTATGATAGTCATTTTCCTGAGGTATTCCAAAATTCATTTCTTTAAATATTCTAGACGCTACAATCGAATCACTGTCCTCTTGCTCAACCGCTTTTAATAATTGATTATCGATATACTGTCTTTCCATTTGAAGGTTTTCATTCACTTGCGAGTTATTTTCTTCCAGAATATTATTAAATATAGGGAATAATTGTTGATTTAAGAATGGACATTCTTTATGATGATGCATTGTCTGATTCAAATGTTGTAGCGTCTGAAGATTAGCTTTTTCATTTGTATAATACATAGGTATTGGTAATATATTCAATAATGAACCTCTTTCTTTAGGATGACATATACCTAAAATATTGAGAAAACTTTCATAACAAAGGAGGACTTGGATAAGGAGTAGTTAAAGCCCAATAGAGTTGAATGTAATCAACGATAGAATTTATTAAAGCATTATTATTATTTATTCCTTTTAAATTCTTAGCGGTTTTTTTAGGAATATTACCATCATTATTATTTTTTTTTGTTTTTTTTCTTTTTTTGAGAAAATTCGCCAGTTTTGTCCTCGTTATTATTTCTATTATAAAATTCACCTTCTCTAAAATCTTTTAATTAATTCATAATATTTGCAATGTGATATAATTCTGGAAATTGCTGAGAAATATTCACTTTATTATTTCCATTTCTTCTACTATTAATATCAGAATTGTTATTGAAACATACCCAACTCGAATCACACCATACCAATAAGGTATTATTCTTGTTACTACGATTTTTATTTAACCTATCCTTTTTAAAAGTTGGGCTAACAGTTTATATTTGATTATCATTATATAAAACAATAGGTCTGTATAGAGACGATAGATTCGCATGCTGCTGTCCCGGCCGGCATTTACCCCCATAAACTTCAAAGATATACTACCTTTAACTAATAGTCGGCAGGTCACTGGTTCGCAAATGTATGCCGGCAGCTGAAAACACCAACATCCGGCTGCCGGCCGCTAATCATAGTGGCCAGCAGATTTCGGGCTGTGTTTCCACTGCCGGCAGGCAAAGGTAGCAATACCTATGTCTGCCGACAGTGGCTAAGAACCAGAGAACTTCCAACTGCCCGGCTGCCGGCTGTTAAGCCGGCAGCCGGGGTAGGGGAACAAAACACTAATAAGAGAAACAGTATGAATGTAAGATTATAAGGCGACATTGCCATACAACCGTCCATCCAGAAAGAGTGAACTTATGGAAGGGGAGAATGTAGCATTCAGGCTTCCAAAGAATCCATAGCTTGCCGGACTCTACCGGCAGACATGGAAGGGAGACCAAGGGAGGTCTGGGGTTCACTCTGCAAAGAACAAGGGGTCTCTTCCGGCCGACACGTAATTGCCAGCCGGCAGAGAGCTGAGCCGGTCCTCCATCCTAACCTACACTAGGTACGGAAGTAGGACTGTGGCCAAAAGATAATAAAAGAAAGAGAGGTGGGGAAGGGATAAGGGTCCTATAAACTTCGTTCTAGCAAGAGACACACTCAGCAATTAGGGAAGCTTATCCTAACCTAGAGTTGTCTATTAGGGAGGAAGACTGGTAATACTTGCTATCCTCCTCCCAACCAGAACAAAGTTAGGTGAAGTTATTTCGCTGGGCAATGTAGAAAACTCATTCTCCAGCCCGATAAAAACAACACAGGACAGTCTGCTAGACCACTAGAGGAAGGATTCATCTCATACAGAATCCTTCAGACGTGGACTAGGGAAGCAAAGCTTCCTGTATCCGCCCCTAACCTAGCAAAGGAGACTCATTCTCTATGCTAGGAAGAAGCAGACCACAGACTAGAAACTCTGATGTTCTGCCCTAATCCAAAAAACCAGTCACTCTGGTTATCAGGTCAGGACAGACATATCCTAGAATAGTTATACCTGAATTATTATACAGACAGAACCGCTACGATTAAGCCTAAGGCTTACTCAGAGGGAGGGAGGGATTGAACTTAGCCTCCGGAGGAGAAAAGAATAATCGGGGATGTGCGAAAGTATACTACTGTACCTAGGTTACTAGCCTAGGTGCGGTGAGAATCGATTACCTAATTCACCGAAACTCTCTCGTATACAATCTTGGAAAGAACATTCAACAATATCTTACATGTATAAAATATTTGCCTATAGCTTCAATAATATAACACTTGGAAAAACTTATATCATGCATGAAAGTACTAGGGTCAGACGCCTAGGCTACTAAGCCTCGCGAAGGGCAAGATCGGTTACCTAAATCACCGAACTAAAAACTAACGGCATTATATAAGCATTCCTAGAGGAGCTAAATAGCTAGATTATTAAAGCATAACAAACCGGGAACGTCGCTCTAGCTAACTAAATGACCCATAAATAGCGAGCAATAGCATCCAGGATGCCTCCGGTAGGCAACAGCTCTTGTTTACGTTAATATCACTTTTGATTTAATTCAAACCAACAAGAGCTTACATTTATACATAGTGAAGATAATACTCAACTTTCCAGAGGCAGAAGAGGCCGGAGAAGTCATCAAAATGTTGAATTAAATCCAAAATAACGAGAGAACACAAGGAAAAACACCGAGTAGTAGAGCTACACGAAAGGGAATAAAGAGGGCGCTACCGCCTTCATCAGATACACACTGGAAACGGAATAGGAAAGATGCCTTATGAGCGGCTCTCTTTTCATTCTCGTTTCAGATTCTTGTCATTGTAACCCCTCGAAGCGTTAATGCTGTTCGGGGTGAAGATAGATATGTGACGTGTCAAGAATACGTCCTCTGATATTATGCGATATCCCTGTGAGATTATTTAGGGATATTCACTCCAGGAGTTAGAATTCTGGATACCTTAAGGTAAAATTCTCTGGGAATATCACTGTAGTCAAATATACCCTAGGAAGCTACCTTTTAGGAACTTCCATCAGGACGACATGGCCTGACCCCAAAAATATTATATATATCACATATATTATATATATTATATATATCATATATATTATATATACATATATATATAATATATATATATATATATTATATACATATATATAATATATATATATATATTATATATATATTATATATATTATATATATCTCATATATATATATTATAAATATTATATATATAAATACATATATATATATATATATATATATATATATATATATATATATATATATATATATGTATAATATATGTTATATATATTATATATTATATATATTATCTATATATATATATATCATATATTATATATTATATATATATTATATATATATATATTATATATATATTATATTATATTATATAAACATATATAATATATATATTATATAAAAATATAAATATATTATATATATATATATATATATATATATATTTTATATATATATATATATATATATATATATATTTGTATATATTAAATATATATATCATATATATATTATATGTATATTTCATATACATTATATATATATTTTATATATTGTATATTATATATATTTTATATATTATGTATATATTATATATATTATATATATTATATATATATGTATATATATATATATTACATATATATCTTATATATATATGTATACATATATTATATATACATATTTCATATATATATATATATATATATATATATCATATATATTATATATATACATTATATTTATATATATATATATATATGTACATATATATTATATATATAGCCTATATATTATATATATATTTATATATATGTATATATATTATATATATACATATATATATTATATATTATATATTATATATTATATATATATATATTTCATATATATATGTATATCGTAACATAGTTGTTATATATTTCTAAATTATTTAAGTTTTTACATGTGTAAGGTTAAGTATAGACGTATTGTTTTCTTTCTTTAATAGTTTGTCTTTTCACTGGTGGTTATGTTAGTGTTTATAATGGACTAACGGCTGTTTTATTTTCAAGTGGTGTAGATTACGTGGCTGCGCTCTTGCGTGAACGGAGGTATGAATGGACTTGTTGGAGGAGGGTTCCTTAGTGTGTTTCTGAGCCTCCAACTTTGAAGGGCACGACAATTGCTGTTGGAACTATATTTATTCTTCACCATCGCAGAGCTACATTGTGAAGCTGTTTAGCTTTTTTGGATATCCTTTCTCTGCAGCAAGGACGTTTAATCCTGCATTTTGTGTACTGCCCTTGGTTCAGTAAAAGCCAAGGGGACCTCTCTTTCCCAAGGCATTAGTAATTATACCTGTATTAAATAATCGTGATCACGACCTGTGATAATCAGCCAGCTGATGTCATTTGTAGAGCTTGTGAAAGCCATTCAATCAAACCAGCCATCGTCAAATTGTTAGGAATAGTTAGATTGTATTTGTTAGGGTGTTCTTACTTTTCGTTTGCCTCCTCCTTTCTGGACCCTCTCCCCTTTTTGTATGCATGTGTTGATGACCTTTCTTTAATTGTGTAATTGTTTTCTTTTACAGGGAGTTTAAGAGTGAGTGTTTATCATTAATTATTGTATTGTTGAGGTTCAGGTGTTATTTCTGTTTGAAACTTGTATACTAAAATTAAGTATATTTTTGTGGTATTTTCTTTGTCCCCTTGAATTGACTTTGCACTAGTATTGAAATTGGATACTATTCCACCTTTTGTGGACTTAGTATGGCATTTTAGTGAATACTATTTGATAAAAGTTTAGTGTTTTGTGTGGTGGTCAAGCCAGCTATCACAAAAATGGCGATCGTGACAGGACATTTTCGTTCCTAAGTCTTCACCAGTTTATGTGCAAAGTTAATTCTTGGGGTTATTTTTCAAGCAGCATATTTTTACCTCCCCGTGGTTGTCTTGTGTAAATTTAGTATTCTGTGTGAATAATAGTGGTCATTATGGTTAATATACTAGAACTCCTTAGCGGAGAGGGGTGGCAAGAAAGGCTTGCAGAGTTGAATAGGGAAGATTTGGAAATTGTAGCGCAGCATTTTTAATTGGAATATGAAGTGTCCGTAAGAAAGGGTGTATTGCTATTGCTAATTTATGAATGTGTTAAAACTGTAAAGGCTGGTGGGGAACAAGTGAAACCTGATAAAGCACTGTTGTCTGTAGAAATTTTGGATAGGCAAATTGCTCTGAGGCAGATGGAGTTTGAAATAGAAAAGTTTAAGGCAGGGGAAAGAGAAAAGGAGAGGCAGCATGAGATTGCCATGAGAGACACAGGTTCCTCTTCTTCCTCTCCCCCTTCCTCAAATAGGTCAGTAACGCCTGCTATTAATTTAGCGCAGGCTCTCAAATTTGTGCCTAAATTTGAGGAAGACAATGTAGCAGAGTTTTTTGTGTCATTTGAGAGGATTGCAGCAAGGTTGGAGTGGCCCCAAGAGTATTGGACCACTCTTATACAAAGTAAATTGATTGGAAGAGCTCAGAGGGTGTATGTGTAATAATTAGAATAGTTAATATTACATGTTTAAAACACATGACGTAATATGTCATGTTGGTTGAAGGAGCTAGCCGTGGGACTTGCTGTAGTCATTCAAACCATAAACAGGACGTACAATGCAAACCTCGACAATGTGACATTCTTCTTAAACGTCAACACATTGTCTCAGCGTGTGAAAGTTTGTGACGTCACCGGATGCAGGTGTCTTCTGAGTTTGTGAAGAATCTAATATAAACTAAGCATACGATATCTGTGATATCGATAAGTTAGTCAGTTCATATCTATACTTCACCAGAATTGGTCATCTGACCAACCCAGCTTCCTCCAGTGATGGAGATGTTTAACTCTGTTGTTTTTATAGAATAAATACTTTAAAGCTAATAAGATGTATTCTGTTATCCATTTACATACATCTGAAACAACACATACTCAATGTGTGCTTATAACAGTAGCACACCAATAAATGGTGGCAGCGGTTAAACTCTAAGAACCAGAGAAAGATCTTCAAGACTTCAAAATAAAAGCTGTAAAACCAGAGAAAGATCTTCAAGACTTCAAAATAAAAGCTGTAAAACCTGAGAAAGATCTTCAAGAACTCAACATTATCTACATGAATCTACAATTTTGACTAAATATTATAGTCCAACGGAACACTTAACATTAACAAATGTTATGAATACCAATTGAATCTTCAATCAACATCCTAGGAAACCCAAGGACTGGCGTTCAACAATTGCAAAACATACCCAGGAAGCACTACATTCAACAAGAAACTCGAACGATACATCGCTAACAAAACATCAAGAGAGAGAGAGAGAGAGAGGACGTGTCGACATCACGCAGATCCATATATAAGCTAAGTACAGATTTTTTGAATTCATTCCAGTTTGGGCAGTGAAGTGTAGTTATCACGAGTCGTTAGTCAATTATTACTGGGGTGAGTGAATTGCTAATCTTTGTAAAAGGAAACTCTGAATTCTCATTTAGAATTTCTCTTTCTTTGTGCTAATTCCTTTTTCTTTCAGAAATTCTCGGGGAATGTTATGGGATTAGTGACATTATTTGGGGAATTTTGTTATACATATGCGTTTACGCAGTGGGCGTCTGTACTCATATAGATATTTTGATAGAATTGCAAGGGGTCGAAGAGATAGGAAAAAAAATACAGCAGTCATGACTCCTCCTGTCAGCCCTTCCCCTGGACCTAGTGGTGTAGGCCAGACTAATCCTCCTCCAATTGTGACGCTTGTAAATGCCAGGTCAGCAATCCTTCCTTTTCAGGGTCGAGTCAACGGGTTCTTGCCACAAAATGTGGAGTCATGGATTTCATCCGTCGATGCCCATTTAAATGCCAAATAAATCGTAGACCCTTTTGTACAATTACAAGAAGCTAAAAGTTTTATAGATTTTTCTAAGGGGGATGCGAGTGCGTATTTAAGAGGTGTTTCATTTCAAGAAGCAGTTACTTGGGATGATTTCAAAGTTAGGTTATGCGCGATCTATGGGGGTGAGGAAGCCTTGGATGTAGTATTAACGTTACGAAATACACTTAATCAAGCCACTATGAATCGGCTTAATGTTATTGAGAGAGCAGCTCTCATAGCTGATAGGCTTAACGAATATCCGGACATTTTAGGTCATTCCACTTGGGTTACTAACGATAACATCTCCGTGAAAGATTTTTTACGATTAATGTATTTGACTTGCATGACACTTATGTTGCCTGAAGCTTTAGTGCGGTGTTTTGATAAGAAGTTAACGCCTGCAAGTACGGAATTGGATGTCTATTAACAGATAAAGAAACACATGTCCAAGTGTCCAGATCTCGATCCTGTGTTAACTCAAGTTTTTGCAAAGAATGAAACAAAGCCACAAACAGTGAATGTAGTTAGCAGTCCAGTAGCGGGAATGACGTTTTATAACTGCAAACGTCAAGGTCACATAAGCGCAGACTGCAGAACGAAATTTTGCTCAATTCACAACATTGCAACGCATTCATATAGTCAATGTTACTCGCGTAAGACACAACAATATCCCAGAAATACACAGTCAATTCCGCAGTCAGTTCCATATGGAAATAAAAAGAAAAATCCTCATTTTAACAATAAGAAGAAACAACCAAATGTCAATGCAGTTCAGAGTCCAAAACAAACAAACACTTCTTCAAATATCGCTGAGCCTGGGCCGTCAAACCAGACCTCGCAAGGTCAGACTAATTTTCAGAATGTGCAGAGCAAAGCAAATACCACATAGTTAACTCTAGAGGGGAAGAGAGTGATGTTGGGTCAAGGTCATTCATGTCAACATCAATAGTATTGAATAATCAATTTAATGTTTTATCAGATAATTGTGAGACAATAGATTTTCCTATGAAACACACGGCCGAATTAAGTAAAACAGTGCATGCTCCCGTAGATTTGCAACGAATTCATACGATAATAAGCCAAAATGAGTTACGGCCAACCTTATATGCTGTAAATTTAGAGCACAAATCCTTTACGTTATTTTTTGACTCTGGTAGTCCACGTAATATCATGGATTTGAAGACACATCATTTGTTGTTTTCGAACTTTCCGATTGAAAAATCAGGAATTAGACTTTCAGGTATAGGAAATAATGAATTAAATGTCTTAGGCATAACTCATGTTCAGTTCAGAGTCGGTAATCGCACGTTTGCCGATACATTTGTTGCTGTAAAAAACATTAATATGTATCCAGCTGTAATTATAGGATACCCATCTATGGGAAATCAAAACATTATCTTAGCTCCTGCCAAGCACGGCGTGTATATCAAAGGGAAATTCTATAAGTCTTCTAATACCTTAAAATCAGTTTTGGATAAAAAGGAGACGACAAATGTAACCGTAACGTACGTTGAAGAACCAATAACTTGTCTCACTAATAAAGAAATAATATACGCGACCCAGCAGAATTCTCGTTCACCCGTAATATCATCTTGCACGCAATCTATCGAACCAAACATACCTTCGAATTTAATAGTGCAAATAAAGAAAACACTACCGGGATCTGAAATATTAATCCTTTCCGATACTTTGAAAACTAACGGATTGTCTGTCACACAAGCTATTTATACAGTAGGCTCACATCAGCAATGTAATATCGAAGTCTGTAATCATTTAAATAACACTTTAGTAATTCACAAAAATCAACATATCTTGGATGTAGAAGTTTATAAACATCGTATTCTTACCGTTGCTGAAATCAATCACTCTCAATCAGTTGCGGATGAATCCCTTTTGCGATCTATTAAAAATAAAATCAGTAAGGACATTCAAGACGAAGAAATTCAGCAGAACATTTTTGAACTTTTAACTAAATATCAAGATGTTTTTTCCACTACGGATGGATCCTTAGGAAAAACAGATGTGATCGAGCATCAAATAAGGTTAAAGGACAAGCAGAAAATTATTTATGTACCCTCGTACAGACTCCCTATGAAATTCCAGAATGAAATAAATGATGAAGTAGGTAAAATGCTAGAAGAAGGAGTCATTAGGAAATCAAACAGCCCTTATAATTTTCCTTTAATAGTTGTACCGAAAAAAGATCGAACATGGCGTATCTGCGTCGACTTTCGTCGTCTAAACGAGGAAACGATCCCTGATCGATTCCCAGTGCCATGTACTGACGATATTTTGTCTTTGTTAGGTCAGAATAAATATTTTACCAGTTTGGACTTACTTAAAGGCTTTCACCAGATATCATTAGAAGAAGATAGTATCCCATACACAGCCTTCAGCACAGCCAGGGGACATTATGAATTTTTACGGATGCCTTTTGGTTTACGTTGTGCTCCTATAACATTTACAAGAATGATTAACATAATGTTTGGAGACTTGTTAGGGGATATATTGCATGCCTATATGGATGATCTTGTAATCTTTTCCAACACCTTAGAAGAACATCTACGTAAGTTAGAACTAGTACTACAGAGATTAAGACAACATAACTTAAGGGTAAAGATTAGTAAGTGTGAATTTTTCAAAACAGAATTAATATATTTGGGTTTCATGGTGTCAAGCCAAGGTCTTAAAGTAGTCCATGATAAGGTGTCGGCTATACGTAATTTTCCCATACCTACTAATGTCAAGGGAATACAGCAATTTCTGGGTTGTAGTGGATATTACAGGCGTTTTATACGCAACTATTCAATAATAGCCGCTCCTTTAACTGATCTTACGAAGAAGGGTGTAGATTTCATATGGTCTGAGCAACATCAACAGGCGTTTAATACTTTGAAAGATGAACTGTGTAGTTCTCCTATCTTAAAATTTCCTGATTTCGGTAAGGAATTCTTCATTGCAACAGATGCCTCAGACTTAGGAGTAGGAGGGGTATTGCTTCACCAATATGATAAACAATTTTTCCCGATAGCTTTCTATTCTCGAAAATTGAGAACTTCCGAAAGTAAGTATGCAGTAATAGACAAGGAAGGGCTAGCTATTGTTAATTCGCTAGTGCATTTTAAGTTCATAATTTACGGTTATCCCGTTAAGGTTCTTACTGACCATAAACCACTAAAAGAGTTCTTTAAAGGCTTCAACCACAGCCCTAAACGAACTCGGTGGCATTTGATCATTCAAGATTTTGGCGCAAGAATCGGGTATTTACCTGGGAAAGCAAATATCATTGCGGATGCATTATCACGCAACCCTGTGTCATCTTGTACGGAGCCTTTAGCTGAATTAATAGATATATCAACATCCATGCCTATTGTAAAAACAATATCTGAACAAGAAGATTTAGGCTGGAGCGCTGAATTGTTACAGACTGAGCAAAGAAAAGATCAGAAAATAGAAACAATTATAAATGCTTTGAAAGGCAATCATAAGGAAAAGGAATATATAAAGTATAAGCAGCAGAATTATATAATCAAAGATAATATTCTGTGTAGGACTGTGACAAGGAAAACCCGCAATACACCACATGTAACTAACGACCAGGTAGTAGTACCAATCTCACTTATTTCCACTGTCCTGAATTGGTTGCATTCAAGTCCATTACATGGACACCCTGGGTTCTCATTAATGTCACAGAAAGCCAAATCATTGTTTTATTGGCATACAATGCTTACAGATATAAAAAGACACATAGCTAATTGTCGCACATGTCAGGAAAACAAAGGGCATACGGAAACACCTGTCAGCCTAGTAGCTTATCCTGTGCCCAATCAACCCTTTGAAAGAATACATTTAGATTTGTTAACAGGATTTTACGAGTCAGACAGAGGAAATAAGCACCTCTTAGTAATTATAGATGCTTTAACTCGATATACAGAACTAATAGCGCTTAAAACTAAAACTGCGATTGAATGCGCTAGGAAGTTTTACGAGTGTTACATTTGTAAACATGGAATTCCACACATGATAATCTCAGACTCGAGTGGTGAATTTAATAATCACTTTCTTACCTCATTGTGTGAATTCCTCAACATAAAGAAAATAAATACCATGATATATCACCCAGAGTCGAATGGGCTAGTGGAAAGAGCAAATAGGAAAATATTAAATATATTGAGGGTAACACTAGGGGGATCAGACCCCAACTGGGATATTGCAATACCGGCGGCACTGAGTACTCTGAATCATTCATATCATATATCAATTAAAATGTCACCGCATGAAGCATTGTATGGTACCCCAGTTAGAACGCCTTTCCATGTATTAACGCCTACAACTAATCTATCAAATCCTTTAAAAGAATGTATAAATGCAAGTATAAGTCGATATGATATCCTTCGAAAGAATTTAGAAGAATCACAAATCATAATGAAAAGGAATCATGATAAAACAGCGAAACCAACTAAAACATATACCGTGGGTGATAACATATATATTCAAATCAATGTACGAAAAGGGCTCAATTATAAACTAACACCTAAGTTTGAAGGGCCATTTAACATTTTGGAAACATTAACGGCCAATAGGTTTAGAGTTCAAAACGTATCCCAACCCACGGATGAGAGAATAGTACCATTGGCTCACATAAGAAATTAAAAAGAAAAGAGAGGAAAAGAAGTGAGGGAAAATTTTTTTTTATTTTATGTGATTAAAAGTTTTCTTTTTAATACAAAAGTAATTACATATATTTTTTCTCGTTACAGGTTTCCAAGATGAATTTTTTGTTGTTGGGAGTGATATTGTTCGCCCAGACATTTTTCTCGTGTGGGATGAGCTCTAAAACTAAAAATATATATTTTAAATATGGCAATATAGTTGAAAGACAAGAAGACATTTTTATTACATCAACCAACGTAATTGTAGAAGTGAATATGCAAGCAATTTTTCTTCAAGAGAATGATGTCACTAGCTTAAGAACCGCCATTTCAAGGTTTTCTGCATCATTGGATGAGTTGTATAGAAGACATTTTCATTTGACTACAGAGAGTTTGCTTGGATCAACATTAAAAGTTGCAGAGATGCTATCTGATGACTTGAAAAATAAGACTGGCGAGACAGGATCTTTGGCTTATGACCTTTTGATGTGGACTGTAGGACACGAACATAAAGAAAGACGGAATCCGTTTATTTATGCTGCATTAAGCATCTTTGGGTCTGTTGCAAGTTTAGGTTTAGGAATTTCCAATCGTCTTAAAATTAGTAATCAAAATAAGAAAATTGAGTTCTTGACTCATAAAGATGAATTGATTATGTCAGAACTAAGGAATCAGTTAGCTTCAATCAATAAAATTATGGATTTAGTAAATGAACATTCAAATAATATCGTTCAAATTATGGAAGTACAGGATTTGTTGGCAACATTAACGTATTATGATTCAAAGATAGATCACATACATAACAGAATTGCACATTTCATTGAGAAATCCAAGGATTATGTAGAAGCTATCACGTTAGCAACTAAAGGTGTATTGTCGCCCCATTTGTTGCCTATAAGTTACTTAAAGTTAATTCTGGAGAACGGAAGGGATAAACTAGGCTATGTTCCTTTGTTAGACGAACATAGGTTAGAATTTTATTACAGTCTAATTACAGTAAACGTAGATAATAACAAGATTATGATTACAATTCCCTTTGATTCTTCTGATGCCTGGCAATCTTGCAGGATATCACCATTTCCGACTTTCATGACGAATCACTCAAATCCAGTAATATCCAGTTTGACAGGACACGTATTGATTTCCCCAGACAAGGAAACATATACGGTCATTAAAGACTTAAATCAATTAACTCACTGTTCAGACGCAATGGATAGAAAAATATGTACAGCTGACTCATTTGAATTCCATAAAAACTTAATGGATTCATGCGAGTTAGGTATAGTGCTAGACGGTGCTCTCTCCCATACAAGTGAAGATTGTCTGGATAAGCTTTATCCCTTTGACAATAATGAGTTCAATTGCAGACTGAACAATGGCTTGTGGATACGATACGACAAGGACGGCTTCAATGTATCATGCCCTGACGGATCCACGTCCTTCACCCACATCTTCGTCGCAGCAGATGGTTGTGTCGGGACTTCCCCGAATTCCATGGTGACTGGTCTACGGACACTCATCAGAGAACGAGCCTACTTCGCGAACTTCACGTGGACCTCTACAATGCCAGCACTTCCTCTCCCGTACAACAGACATGTGGCAAAGCGGTTGATGAAACTTACCGAAAGGGACCACCTGTCACCGACTTATAAGGAAATCCTTCACCACATACTACTAGCAGGATTGGCGTTTACGGGGGTGATATTTATCGCCGTGAACATCCTTGTTTGGCGTAGGTTACGGCACAGCAAGCAGCTACAAAGGAACGATTCGCCTAGTCCCGACAATACTCCATACTTGATTCAATTCAAAGCCGTTTGAGTGGCCACCTCATTCGCTCAAGGAGTAAATTGTCGGGAAGTGTTTGTAAGAAAAGCTGTTAGTACGCTAGTAATATGTAATTGAGGAAATTTTCTAACAACATTTAAAAAAAAAAAAAGATATAAATCATTTTTTCTCTCGGCATCTAATAAAAATATATAAGCCGGAATGTTAAAAAAGAAAAGAGAAAAAAAAATATATAACAGAATCTATGGGCATCTAATAAAATATATCAGCCCTATATATAAATATATATATATATGTACGAAACCGTGGTACGTGTACGTACCAGGAATTCGTGTTTGTGCACTAAAAAAATGAGTATTATGTTTCTGACAGAGGTAACAATTATTCTTTAACAAGTTACCGAATCATATGTAAGTCAGAAGTTTTTTTTTGGTACCATATAATCATTTGCTAGCAATGTACCATATATGGGATCTTTATTTTATCATGCATTTTTCTTTTTGCTTTGGTAATATCTTTTTTATATGCATTATTGTTATTATTTTTTAATGTGCCTATTTGGACAATCGTCCTCGGTTGATTATGGCTAAGGTTAAACAAAGAATAATACATGTGTCCAGTCACACCTAGTAACCATGTTTTGGCTTGTTGTTAAATTTTTTTGAAAAAATTGAGATAGCTGGCCGAGCTTATGTAATAATTAGAATAGTTAATATTACATGTTTAAAACACATGACGTAATATGTCATGTTGGTTGAAGGAGCTAGCCGTGGGAATTGCTGTAGTCATTCAAATCATAAACAGGACGTACAATGCAAACCTCGACAATGTGACATTCTTCTTAAACGTCAACACATTGTCTCAGCGTGTGAAAGTTTGTGACGTCACCGGATGCAGGTGTCTTCTGAGTTTGTGACGAATCTAATATAAACTATGCATACGATATCTGTGATATCGATAAGTTAGTCAGTTCATATCTATACTTCACCAGAATTGGTCATCTGACCAACCCAGCTTCCTCCAGTGATGGAGATGTTTAACTCTGTTGTTTTTATAGAATAAATACTTTAAAGCTAATAAGATGTATTCTGTTATCCATTTACATACATCTGAAACAACACATACTCAATGTGTGCTTATAACAGTAGCACACCAATATATGTAACGCTGGAGGAGGATCTGTCATCAGATTATGAGTGTGTGAAGGCTATTGTCTTGAAGGCCTATGAGTTAGTCCCTGAAGCCTATAGGCAACGCTTCAGGAACTTAGAAAAAAGTAGGGAGCAAACTTTTATTGAATTTGCAAGATTGAAGGAACAATATGCTAGTGATTGGCTCAAGTCCAAGGAAGTGGTAAATTTTGAGAAATTGAAGGAATTAATGTTGGTGGAGGAGTTTAAGAGGTGTGTCCCGGATAAACTGAAGGTCCACCTCGTAGAGTTAAAACTAGAGATCATTCAGGAGGTAGCCATCGCTAGTGATGAGTATTATTTGTCTCATAAGAGTGAGTTAGGGGGAGTAACGAAAAATGTGAAGTCTGGTTGGGGTAAAGTAGGTAGGAATAATAATTCTAACAATAATAATGCAGGGATGTTTACTAGAAATAATTATAGAGGTAATTATAGAGGTAATGATTAGGGCAATGCCAATACTAATATTAATTTTTCTCCTAACAAGGGTAATAGACCTAAAATATATAATCCAGAGAAATTGAAGACATTGACGTGCTTCTTTTGCAATAAAAAGGGGCACGTAAAGAGCATGTGTTATGCGTATAAAAAATCACAAAATGCTAATGTTAGGCCAGTGATGGGTGTGGAAGAGAGAGAGAGAGAGAACCTACCCCAACAACGTCCGCTGATCAATGACTACATGGTTGTTTTAATAAGTATTTGTCCTTCGGTAGTGTCTCTTCCGCAAATTCGTCCGAGAAAAGACGAGTACGTATTTTGCGTGATACTGGAGCAGCTCAGTCTTTGATCCTTAGGGAGGCATTGCCGTGTAATTTTGTTCCTGAAAGTGAGGAATTCGTGGTATTGTCTGGATTTCCTGATACTGTAAAGTCGTATGCTATTGAAAATTTTAATTTCATTTGCCCTTCCTTTGCAGGGAATTTGAAATTGGCCATCGTTGATAAATTTCCGGTTAAAAATGTTGATGTTGTGATAGGGAATGATGTTGCTCTTAAGAATAATACCTATCCCATATTAATAAATCCTGATAGCGAGGTAGCAGCAGTTACTCGTTCTAGTGCTAGAATTGTTGACGCTGCAGAGTCAACAATTGATCTAGATTTAAGTAGTTTAGAACGTAGAGATAGCGTAGTTGTAGATCTTGGGATTTTGAAGGACAAATTGAATTGGACTACTGAAGAGCTTGTCAAAGCTCAGAAAAAGGATTTTCGGGATCTCCCTATTGAGTCAGGTGAGGTGACTGATATAACTGGTCCCAAATTTAAAATAATTAATAATATTTTATATAGGCTGAGTAGGCCTATGGAGGCTGATAATATTGATTATGAAATTTTGAAACAGATAATGGTTCCATTTGTTTACAGGAATGAGTTGATATCATTGGCGCATGAAAGTGGTTTGGCCGGACATTTTGGCATTCATAAGACTTCCGGCAAGTTGCTAATGAATTATTATTGGCCGAAGACGAAGGAAGACGTAAAGAAATTTGTCAATAGCTGTGATGTTTGTCAGAAGGTCGGTAAACCCAATCAGCTTATTCCAAAAGCGCCTCTATGTCCTTTTCCAGTGATTTCCGAACCTTTCAAGGAGGTCATTATTGATGTTGTTGGACCATTACCAAGGACTCGTAGTGGAAATGAATACATTTTGACTATCATGGATAGAATGTCTCGATATCCCGAGGCAATACCACTACGTACTATAAAAAGTGTTAAAATTGTAGATTTACTAATTGACTTTTTCACCAGGTTTGGGATGCCTAAAATAATTCAATCGGATTGTGTGTTAGCAGGCATTTCAGAGATAAAATGGCTGAGTTAAATATAAAAATGTGACCTCTTCTCCATATCATCCAGAAAGTCAGGGAGCTCTGGAGAGATTTCATCAAACCCTGAAATCTATGGTAAAGAAATATTGTTTGATTAATGGTTCTGAATGGGATAAAGAATTACCTTATTTGTTGTTCGCTTTTCGTTCTGTCCCAAGTCAGTCTTTAGGTTTTTCTCCTTTCAGCCTTGTGTTTGGCCATTGTGTTAGAGGTCCTCTCCATGTTGTTCGAGAGTCCTGGGAGGGAGACGTCCCTGAGATCAATTTATTAGATTGTGTCTAATCTAGGTGATAAGTTAACAAAGGCTTAAAAATTTGCAGGTAAAAATTTATTGTGTAGCCAAAAAAGAATGAAGTACTTTTTTGACAGAAGGTCTAAAGCACGTGACTTTGCGGTTGGCGACAAAGTATTGGTTTTGTTACCCATTCCAGGAAATCCATTGAAAGCTATTTTTCAGGTCCTTGGAAAATTCTGAAAAAAATTAGTGAAGTTAATTATTTAGTAGAGACTCCCGAGAGAAGGAAACCTTTTCAGCTTTGTCACATAAATATGTTGAAGGCTTATATGGAACGGGAGAAAGTCATTCCCGTGGCAACCATAGGGAATGCTGTAGTTTCCGAGAACGATAACCTTTTTTCTTTTTCAGAGGGTGAAAGTATCGATGATAATTGTTTTAATGAAAGTGAATGGCGTTTAGATAATAAGAATTCTTTGAAAAAAAATTTCTGGAATCGTTTCTCATTTAAGCAATGAAGAACAAAAGTCTTTAAATAAATTGGTATTTAATTATAAGGAATTATTTTCGGATGTACCGAGAAGGACTAATGTCCTTGAGCATGACGTGGACGTAGGTAGTGCCACTCCTGTGAAACGATCTCCTTACAGGTTGAATCCCTTCAAAAATGAGGTTGTAGCGAAGGAAGTTGATTATATGCTAAAACATGACCTAATTGAACCTAGTCAAAGTCCTTGGTCATCACCAGTTGTATTGGTAAAGAAACCCGACGGTGATTTGAGGTTATGTTTTGATTACCGTAAATTGAATGAATTGTCTAAGTCTGACTGTTCCCCATTACCTCGAATTAAGCATTGTATTGATCGTATGGGTAAGGCCAAGTACATTAGTAAATTCAATTTGCTGAAAGGTTATTGGCAGGTTCCTTTTTTGAAGCGGGCAAGGGCCCTGTCTGCTTTCGTAACACCACAGGGACTGTTTAAATGTAAAGTGATGTTGTTTGGTATGATGAACGCGGCTACCACCTTTCAGAGGTTAATGAATACTTTAGTCTATGGTTTAGAAGGGTGTGTTGTTTATATTGATGATATTGTTATTTATAGTGATGATTGGGAAACACATTTAAAACGTATTAGGGCACTGTTTGAGGTTTTGAAGAAAGCAGGTTTAGTAATTAATTTAAAGAAAAGTGAATTTGCAAAGGCGAGGGTTGTATATTTGGGTCATAAAGTTGGTAATGGTAAAGTTGCTCCTAAGCAAGCGAATATCGAATGTATTGAAAAAATGTTAATCCCTAAGTGCAGGAGGGATGTCAGAAGATTCCTTGGGTTGGGTGGGTACTACCGAAGGTTTGTTAAAAAAAATTCTGACATCGCCGATCCTTTGACTAATCTCTTAAGAAAGAAGGTAGCTTTTGTCTGGACTGATGAAACACAAAGGACTTTTGATAATTTAAAAAGAGTATCAATTAATTTCCCTGTCTTGAGAGCTCCTGATTTTGACCTTCCTTTTTCTCTTGCCACGGATGCAAGTGATGTTGGTGTAGGAGCGGTGTTGTTGCAGAATGACGAACAGGGAGTTTCTCATCCTGTCGCATTCTTTTCAAAAAAGTTGTCCTCCACCCAACGTAGGTATTCCACGGTGGAGAAAGAGACTCTTGCTTTAATATTTGCTATTAACCATTTTCAGGTTTATCTCTCCTCCTCAGATACACCTATTAAGGTCTTGACGGATCATAATCCCCTGACCTTCATCAGCAGATTCAAAAATAAAAATCAACGATTAATGAGGTGGAGTCTTATGCTGCAAGAGTGGAATTTAAAATTTTCCCACATCTCAGGAAAAGATAATATTGTTGCCGATTTTCTCTCAAGCAGCGTTGAATATTAGTTTATTGGCAGAGGGCTATGCAGTTATTAAAGGTAGTATCTGTATCGTTCTAATTATGGTGTGTGTGCTGTTGAAGTGGGCACGTAGTGAGTAGAAACAAATGTATATTTAAGATTTATTAATCATGGTTTCTTTACAGAAGACGATAATGTTTTCGGTGTAGTATACAGGATATTTAAGGTTAAAAGGTGAGGGTGATCACTGGTACCTGCTAATGGTTGATTAATTAGGTGGTCTAAGGTTTTGAGGTGTCAGGTATGATAAGGTTTATAATAAGCTAAGAAAAGAGGTAGGCACTAATCCGGTTATTCTGTATTTTCAGGCTAATAATTTCGCTTCATCGATTTTGTGTGTTTGTTTGCGCTGGGGAGTCTGATGGTGGTCTTTTCTGTGTCGTTCGGTGTGTGTGTATGTATTGAACACTATGGTGATGAGTGTGATATAACACTGAAATAGACAGTGGTTTTTGAGATCAAAATTTATTGAAAGTGAGTGAAGTGTATCCCTGAAAATGAACAGTGTATTGAGTGTGGAAAAGGTTATTGCCTTTGGACTATAAATACAGAATCCGGTTGTTAGTGCAATGACTCTTTATTAAGTTTATTAACGGTGTGAATGATGTGAAATTCTTAGGTGGGGTATCTATTTATCGAATGGTGATGTTTTGAGTTTCTGGTTTTGGAAAGTTTTCCTGTGATTAGTATTAAGTTTAAGAGGTTGTTAGTATTTGTTATATATTGCTATTCTTGTGAGCTGCAAACCTTGCTACTTGCCACCCTCTTTACTTTTGTTTGTCATGTTTTTGCAGTTTG
>NC_090726.1:107767214-107777214 GCF_036898095.1 Palaemon carinicauda | reverse complement strand
TACATTATTAGGTATGATGTTATTTACGATTCTGCTTTCAAAAAATTCCATATATAGATTGCTCAATACTGGGGATAAAGGGTTTCCCATAGCCATACCAAAAGTTTGTGCATAAAATCTCCCATTGAATTCAAATTTACAATCTTTTATACATAATTTAATTAATTCTATTAAAGTGTGTATGGAGAATGGTAGATTCAATTGTCTATTATCTAATGTTTCAGATAAAAATTCCAACATGTCATCAATAGGTACTTTTGTGAATAGTGAGACTACATCAAAACTGACAAGCCTACAGGTACTGTTGATCTGTACTTCATTCAGTTTGTTAATCAAGTCTACATTATTTTTTATATTTGAATATGAGATGGTGCCAACTAAAGGATTGAGGATATTCACAAGGTACTTAGATAATTTATATGCTGCTGAACCTACAGAGCTAATTATTGGCCTAGCTGGATAATTTGGCTTATGAGTTTTAATAGTTCCATACATATATGGCAATGTTGGTGATATTGTACAAACCTTTTTTATCAGATCTTCATTCCCTTTTAATAACTCTTTCACTTTTTTGTTGTAACTACTATTCACAAACTCAATTGGATTTTTTCTTAATTCCATGTATGTGTTTTCATCACTCAAGAGGTTTTCCATTTTTTCTATATAATCATTTTTATTCAAGATTACCAGTGCTCCAGATTTATCGGCTTTTGTCAACTTAATATTTCTATCTTGCTTCAATTCGGCAATTGCTCTCTTGAATCTTTTTGGGCAATTTGGAACCACTGGTTTTTTCATATTGCTGTATATAATACCCTTAATCATATTTACTTCTTCTACAGAAATATCACTGGATTTCTCCAGGTTACACACTCCATTTGTAATTTCTTCACTATTCACTGCACTTGATGACATCGAGAAATTTAAACCGTATCCCAAGGCACACTTCACATTTTTATCTAGAATTTTATTTGACAAATTAACCACACATTCTGGATTAACGTTTGTAGTCCACGGGCTGCTTTCTATCAGTACATTGAGTTTCGTGTCATGCTTTTGTTTGAGTTTTCTATACACTTTTTCGTTCATTTCTCCATAGCAGAAACCTCGAAGTGAGTCTTTCCAATCCGTTGGTATTGAGGCTTCAAAATGTCTCCTTTTTCTTGTTAGGTCTTCAAACGCTCTTCGGTTTTTAATTTTCATTGAATTTATATGCTTTTCTAATATACTTCTCTGTATATCACCAAATGGTTGATCTTCTATTTCCAATAGGGACTTCGTTATCATGCATTTCGGAATGACTTGTTCCTCCCAGCATTCACGAAGAAACCGCAGGTGTTCTTTAGTAGTATGGGCGCGTGTGAGGGCGTCTGTAAATTCTCTAATAATATATACCAAGATAGGGAAAGTCTTACAGAAAGTCTGGAAGGAGTACGTGGTATCCATTTATGCGTAAAAATCATAGGAAAACGTGATGCTCAGATGCAGAAGAACCACAGGGAAAAGGAAAATACAGAATATACACTTGAGTCCTGACTAGTTTCGTGATACTTCCTCAGAGGACTGATTTATTGAGAGTGTCATTGTTCTCTAAATCTCTATATGTATGTTCGTACTTTTGCTTTCCCTATAAATTGTAAGAAACCTCTCTCAATAAATCAGTCCTCTGAGGAAGTATCACGAAACTGTAGGCTTGTCAGTTTTGATGTAGTCTCACTATTCACAAAAGTACCTATTGATGACATGTTGGAATTTTTATCTGAAACATTAGATAATAGACAATTGAATCTACCATTCTCCATACACACTTTAATAGAATTAATTAAATTATGTATAAAAGATTGTAAATTTGAATTCAATGGGAGATTTTATGCACACACTTTTGGTATGGCTATGGGAAACCCTTTATCCTCAGTATTTAGCAATCTATATATGGAATTTTTTGAAAGCAGAATCGTAAATAACATCATACCTAATAATGTAAAATGGTTTCGATATATTGACGACATAATATGTGTGTGGCCAGGAAATGAAAATTTAGATAACTTTCTTCTTAGATTGAATAGTTTGGTACCATCAATAAATTTCACTATGGAGCTGGAGAATAATTGTACCCTACCTTTTTTGGATTGTCGCATACATAGATGTAATAATAGTCTCAAGTTCAGTGTATACAGAAGTCTCAAGTTCAGTGTATACAGAAAGCCAACGAATATCTCGGCATATGTCCATTATTACTCAAACCAAGGCAACAAAGTTAAGAAATCTGTATTTACTTCTATGTTTTTAAGAGCATTCCGAGTCTGCAGCCCTGAATATATTGATGACGAAATAAATGGTATTAGAACAATAGGTAAAAAACTAAAGTATCCTGAAATTGTGTTAGATGATGCCCTAAGAACAGCAAAAAAGACTTTTTTCGGTAATGATAACAGAAAAAACTATAACACACAAAATTTACTTGTACTACCTTATTGTGATTCATTTAAAGAAATTCCCCAACTGTTAAAAAATTTCAATGTAAATGTAGCATTTAAGAGTAAAAATACAATAAAAACAGCCTTAATAAAGAATTCTCCTGACATTACCAAGGGATGTGTATATCGTATTCCATGCAATGCTTGTGAAAAATACTATATTGGTCAAACTGGTAAAGCCCTAGAAAAGAGAATTGAACAACATAAGAAAAGTGTCAGGTATGCTCAAGATAATAATGCACTCTTTGCCCACGTTAGAGATAAAAATCACCCTATTAATTGGTCAGGTGCAAAGAAATTGGTTCATTCAAATAACTTAGTAGAAAGAAACATCATAGAGTCCAGTTTCATAAAAGAAACCTTTGAAAACAACTTGAATATTGGTCATGGAATGTATAAACTCGACGCCTTTATATGTAAAGAGATTTGTAAATTATATAAAAAAACATTAACCACTTAATGTAGAATTGAATGTATTGTGAATAATTAACGTCGGTGTGAAATTAATATTTAGACCTAAGCTACCATTCATTAAAGGAAACAATTATTTTATATAGTATGCATAAGTATATTGGCACTATATAGTGTTATGCTAGATATAAGTATTGATATATACATGATTATATGTTAATGATATTAATGTTGTATACATATAAATGTATATATGCATAGGTATGTATGTGTATATATGTATATATGTATATATGTATGTGTATATATATGTATATATGTATGTGTATGTATATGTATGTGTATGTGTAAGTATTTATGTATATGTATATGTATTTGTATCTGTATGTATGTATATATATGTATATGTGTATGTGTATGTATATGTATGTGTATGTGTGTATATATGTATATATATGTATATGTATGTATGTGTGTATATATATATGTATATATATATATATATATATATATATATATATATATATATGTATATATGTGTATGTATTTGTATTTTTGTGTATGTTTTGCTTATGTATTTATATAGATAAGGCTACCGCATTGACATATAAATAACTGTAATGAAAGTAAAATAAGAAGAAAACAAGAATATACCCGCCACTAGAAATGACCCTTTTTAGCAGGTGTCTAACGAGCTTGCGGACTCCACCTCCTCACACCTGAGTCAAGCCCAGGTAGCGGGTAAGGGAGTGTCATTGTTCTCTAAATCTCTATATGTATGTTCGTACTTTTGCTTTCCCTATAAATTGTAAGAAACCTCTCTCAATAAATCAGTCCTCTGAGGAAGTATCACGAAACTAGTCAGGACTCAAGTGTATATTCTGTATTTTCCTTTTCCCTGTGGTTCTTCTGCATATATATATATATATATCATATTTGTATATACATTATATGTATTTATATATTATACATTATATAATATATATATATATATATATATATATATATATATATATATATATATATATATATATTATATATACAGTATATTATATATATTATATATATTATATATTATATATTATATATTATATATATTATATATATCATATATATATTATATATATATTACATATATATTACATATATATTACATATAATATATATATACATATATAATATTTAATATATATATCATATATTACATATATATCATATATATATGTTATATGTATATTTCATATATGTAATATATATATATTATATATATATTTTATATATATTATATATATATATTATATATATGTTATATATATTATATATATTATATAAATTATATATTTTATATATAAATATATATAAATATATATATATCATATATTATATATATTATAAATATACATATATATATTATATATTATATATATATACATATGTTTATATTATATATATATCATATCTATTTAACGGATTTTGAGCGAAGTGAAAAATCTATGTTTGGGTGAGATGGCCATGTCCTCCTGATGGAAGTTCCTATAATTAGCTTTCTAATGGAGATTTGTACTACAGTGATATTCCCAGAGAATTTTACCTTTATGTCTCCAGAATTTTTACTCCTGGCGCGAATATCCAGCAATTTTCTCTTAAGGATTTCGCATAAGATCAGAGGACGTATTCTTGACACGCCACATAGCAATCTGCACCCCTAATAGCGTTTACGCTTTGAGGGGGAAAGTGGCAGAATTAGAAGGGGAGCCGTATCAAGATTACCCTAGTTCCCATACTACTATTGAGTATCACAACAGTGCCATATCCAAGATGGCGGACATTCCTAATTTTGTAGCGATTTAGGACGGTGGTGTTCCCTGTTGATCTGACAATTTCTATCGTTTTTCAAGGATTATTATGCAATCTCCAGCTTTTTTCGCCTCTGGAAAGTTAAGTATTGAATATTTACAATGTGTCTAATTTAGCTCCAGTCTCACAGTGAAATTTGAGTAATTTATTGTGTTTAGGAGCTAGGCCTGTTACCGGAGGAGCCATGGGTGCTGTCGTTCATTAGGCATGTGTTATTTAGTTAGTAGAATGACATTCCCGGTATAAATAGCATTAATAATTTATTTACGGAAGCTATTTAGGCAATTTATACTTGTAGAGATATTATATGCATAATTTTCCTTTTTCTATGTCGATCGTATATGTCAGAATTTCGGTGATTTAGGTAACCGAGATCTCGTCTTGCCTAGGTAACATAACCTAGGCAGCATAGTATACTTTCGACATTTCCCCTGTTACCCTCGTGCATTGGTTATCGATTCATCGGAGATAGATAACTCCTAGAATTATTATATAACAGATACACTTTTCTAGTAGAGATTCAAGGGTAATCTCTATTCCCTCTGAGTGTAGCCTTAGGCTACAACCATAGTGGGTCGTGCCTCGAGTTTTCATTAAGGCATGACTAGCCTAGGGTTTTTTGTCTCTTCCCTTAACCGCAGTTGGCTGGTTTTTGGATTCGGTCAGAACCTCAGAGTATTTAGTCTTGTGCCGACAGTCGGCCGGCAGGGTGAATAGTCATTCACCTGCCGGCTAGGCTGCCAACTTAGGAGGCTAGCCCTCCCTAGGCTACACCTGAAGTGGTTGTATGATGCCGCCACCTTCTCCCTGTGGCCTAGTAGACTAGTCCTGTGCTTGCAGACCCTAGGCTGAGGAGGAGTTAAACTCGTGAGGCCTAGGATGACGCTGGCACTGGAACTCTGTTTCTCCCCTGTTGAGAGGAGGCGGCACTGCTGCCGGCCATTTAACTCTATTGGCAGACCCTAGGTGGGAGAATAGATGATTCTCCTGCCACCTAGGATGGCGCCAATACTGAAACAGAGTTTCTCAAGGGTGTGTAGGACCGGCATTTGCCGGCTCCTTCACACCTCATTCAGGACTCTTTTCCCTCCCCCTCTGTTCTTTTATGATGGCAGAGCCATTGCCTTTCTTTGAGCCAGCGTTCTGCTACCTCACCATTGCCGGTGGGTTACGGGGACCGGCTAGACTCCCTCTCTGCAGCTGTTGTCCGGCTGTCGGCGGCTATGTCAGCTGCAGGCAGCCATGACAACTGCCGGCGGCCATGTTGGGTGCCGGCGATCTTGTGTTTTACATATCGTCGGCAGTTATGATGACTGCCGGCGGCTATGCAAGCTGCTAGTAGTCATGCCATCTGTCGGCAGCCATGACGGCTGCCGGCAGCCATGATGGTTGTGGGTGGGAAGTCCCTTATGTCACTAGGTTCTTCAGTTTTCCCTTGGACTGCTGGCCACAAGTTCTGTTATCGGGGTATTACTCTGTCCAGCGGTAGGCCGGCCAGGCTGGCACAGATAGGTGCTGACTCAGTCGGCAGCACGCCGACTGTACTAGCGCTGCTGGGGGCTAGCCAGCCAGCTAGGTACCGGCTGGATTCTGCTGGCGATAGTACTGTGGCTGGATGGAAGCCTAAATGTTACATTCTCCCCTTCCATTTGAACCTTCTTTCTGGAGAAAGGTAGTAAATTATACTTTTACATCCTTAATTACTGTATACATACACAGTAATAAAGCAGCCTTCACTCCATGTTGTCTCTCTCCCTTTAGCTAGAATGCTGGCTATGCCAGCAGAGCTAGCTATGCCAGCTATATGCCGGCTGAATTACAGTATGTGTTTATACAGGTAGTCAGTATATTTGCAGTATAGGATACACTGCAGATAGAAAACTATTGTATATATTATACTAGTAGTTATTTTCCAATATATTTTGGGTATCCTTGCCCGGGTGTTTGCTGAGACCATTACTATATTGAAAGAATAGAATTTCTTCAATATTCTGATTAGAAATCAGTTTTCTTTTACTCTGTAATATTAAATATTTAAAGGGCTGGTGGTATTACAGTTCTAACCCTAAAAGGGTAGAACCCTTATCCTTGAGTTTCCCTGATCAAGAAGCTCCATGATTTAATATTGTAAGGGAGATCAAAGAAAATGTGCTGGGTGGGATACACAAATATATGTCTTTTTATTCTTCCTAGTACTTAGTAGGCCGACAGCCGGTAAGCTGGCGACAGCCGGCGGCAGGCGAGCTGCCGGCCACCATCACAGCTGAACTGTCCCTGGTGCTAACCTTGCCGGCAATATGCCGGGTAGAACACAGTATATGACTATACAGTAGCCAGTATGTTTTTTTTGATAGATCATACTGCAAACAGAAAACTATGGTATATATTATACAGTAGCCTATAATTTTCCAAAATTATCTTGGGTATCTTTGTGCAGGCTTCTGCTGGTACCATTCCTATATTGAAAGAATAGAATTCCTTCAATAATCTGATTAGAAATCAGTCATCCTTACCCCACAGTGTTAAGAATATAAAGGGGCAGTGATTTGTTCACTTCTCTACCCCTAGGGGTTAGAACACTTTCGTTGGAGTTCCCTTGATAAAGGAATCTCGTTATAGTTAATACTGAGGTAACAGCATTTGTTTGCAGGGGATACGCAAGTATGTGTTTCCTACTATCCCTTTCTAGCTTATTATCCTAGGCTATTTTAGTTAAAAGATGACTTTTACATATTGCTTGTCAGTGAGACAATCTATTGTATACTCATTTGGCTTTCCTTTCTTTACAGGAGGAACCCCAGATGACATGTGTTGCAGTGTCCTGCAATATCAAGAGTAAGTGTTTTTACGGTCATAATGCATGCAGGTTTCATGCCCCCTGCAATGTTATTTCTGAAACCCTACATTATTGGAACTCGCAGGTTTGCAATGTATGTCGGACCTTAATGTCCGAGGGTTTCGAGAATCCCAAGTCGATAGAGTCTAGGGATACAGCTCGTAACAAATTACGCAACTGGGTGAGAGGCCTCCAGAAAATCTCTCCGGGACCATACCTACCTAATGATAGGATGCATAATCTACTATTTCCGAAAGCAAATGAGGAAATTTTGGTGCCCCAGGCACGATTCACCTCTCCAGACGGCCAGACAGCCTTTGGGACGGAGGGCAGGAAGCCCCCACGGGAAGAAGGGGAGAATGTCGTGCCGGAATTGTTTCCGTCTGTGCCGGCTCTAGAGCCATTGGCATCGACATCTTCACCTCCTACCCCTCTATTAGATGGAAAGGACCAATTATGGGCCCAAGTGAATAATCTAATAGAAAACTTTCGCAAACAAGACAAAAGACAGGAAGCAAAATGCAAGATAGAGCACTGTGAAGCTCCACTTGTCGCTCCCCAAGGGTCATACAAGACCTTCCGACATGCTCCAAAACCTATCCCTGGAGGTTTGCGGAGCTGATGCCGATTCTAAACGGCAAACTTTACATTTCGGAGAAGATGGGTGCTGTTCCTTTGGACAAAACCCAGTTTTGGCCAAGCTTTGACGCTTTCCCTAATTGTTACGTTCGACTGAAGTATAAACCAATGTCAGGAAAAGGAACGAAATCGAAGGAGGTCATGATTCTCGACCATGATAAGGCACGGGCTATCCTGTCAAATCGCCTGAAAAAGGCAGGTTACTCGATGACGAAGGTATTCACACTAGGTAACAGGCACCCTTCCTTTCTTGCTCCTGCTTCAATTTCATTCCCCTTTACGGGGAAGTCATTCAAATCTTTTGTCAAGGCAGTGGAGGCAGGTAGACCATGTCCTGTACTCGAGGAGTGCAAGCCTCTGCTACTTGCCTTTCCCAGACAGGAGAAGGACTGGAAGGAAGTCCACTTAACCTTTTCAGTAGGAAGACTAGATGCGGATGTCGCCAGTCGACAGTTTAACGAGAATCTCCTTAAACTATCCAAGTTTCTCTTGTTTAATGAACAAGAGACAAAGGAGAGACTTGCAGCCTCCCTATCCTTACAAAACTACATGGAGTTGTGTTCAACCCATCAAAATACCCCAGACATGCTCATGGTCTTAGCCAAAATGCATATGGCTACCTTAGTAAAAGAACTTTATGCCTTTATGTAGGGAGTTTGTGTTCGCTGCCGCAACAGTGAAACACGAAACAAGGAAGCTAATATCTTCCAACATCTGGGGTAAAGACCTCTTCCCAGACAAGATAGTTAGAAAAGTGATTAAGAACGTCACCACGTAGAACATAGGACTTCTCCAAAAGTGGGGCATTCTTTCAAAGAGAAAGTCTTCCACGGTTGTGGGTCCCCAACCTAAAAGGAAGACGGAAAAATCTGGATATATACCTCGGGCTGTTCAACAACATCCCACAGCTGCAATGACCGCGGTGCCACAGGCAGGTGGTCGAATATATAAACCTACTGATCATTCGAACCATAGAGATGCTTCTGGTATGAGGGAGGTTCCTTCAGGATCGCTGGTCCTTCGATCCTTGGGTCCAAGGCCTAATCAAGATGGGACTAAGATGGGAGGTAGACATGTCTCCACCATCATTTCCTCAACTCTTCCTACAATCCAAAACCCTCCTGGAGGAGTATACATTAGAGCTCTAGAGCATACAGGTGGTGACAAAACTATAGTCCATCGAATTCCAGGGAAGGCCCGGGAAGGCCACTCAACAAGTTCAAATAAAACAGCAAGTTCAGAATGTCAATCCTTCTGAACATAAGGGCCCTGTTTCAAAAAGGGGTGCTCGTAGTCTTGTCAGACCTGAAAGGTGTCTATTGGCAACTTCCAGTCAGTCACCCCCTCCCCTCCTATCTAGGATTCAAGATACAGAGGGTAACGTATATCCTAGGAAAGATACTTGTCGGACTAGACACAGTCCTAAGTATCTTCACAGGATTGGCGACACAGTCGCGCAAAAACCAAGCCTAAAAATGGTTCAGGCAACAATGTACCTGGACGAGAGGCTGGGGTGGGCAGCACCCGAAGTGACTGGTCTAAGAACATCCAAGGAAATGAACCAGTTCCCGGAACATCGTGGATGCTAGATAAGCTTCAAGAAGTCTCGATTCTCTCCAGCTCAAAGGCTTCTATGGCTAAAAATCCATTGGGAATGTAAAAGGAGATTGCAGGGTCGGTGAAGAGACTCTGGTAATCAGTCAGATTTCCAAGACGCTAACAGTGAGGAGCTCTGAACTCTCTCCAGTTTGCAATAGTGACAGACCCAGTGCGAAGAGCA
>NC_090726.1:107731197-107734214 GCF_036898095.1 Palaemon carinicauda | reverse complement strand
TTAAGAACACTTCTAGCTAACTAAACTATCGCACTATAATCAAAGATAAATAATAAATTGTTCTATCATTCACAATCACGACAAGCAAAGATAAACAAAACTGTACTTACTCAGAAAATCAATCAACACTTCCACGCTGGTAAAATAATGAGAAATATAATCCAGCATTACACACGCAACTGCCTTAAGCTGCAGTCAAATCAAAATAAGCATTCACCCAAGACATTCACCACTGTCGTAACCTAACTAAAACATAACAAACAATCTCATTTAAACCAACAGTCTTTCTCACAACAAACAATCGATACACAAACTACCTCTCTCTCTCTCTCCCCTCTCTCTCTCTCTCCTCTCCTCTCTCTCTCTCTCTCTCTCTCTGGATTTGGCAAATACAAAAATAAAATAAAACAAAAATAAATCCTCCACAATATATATACTGTTTATATACACATATAATTATATGTATACCACACGTATCTATAATATATATATATATATATATATATTTATATATACATATATGTACATATATATATACACATATATACACATATATATACATACATCACATATATATATATATACATATGCATATGCGTACATATATACATATATATAAATTATATATTATATATATACATATAATATACATATTATTTATAATTACATATATATATATATATATATATACATACATATGTATATATATATATACTATATTATATATATATATATATAAATATACATATATATGTATATATACACTTATATATACAAATATATACAAATATATATATACACATACACACACACACACACTATATATATATATATATATACATATATATACATAAATATATAAATATAAATCCATATATTTATATATACATAAATATATGTACACACAGTATGTATATATATATATATATATATGTATATATATATATATGTGTGTGTGTGTGTGTGTGTTTATATATATATATATATATGTATATATATATATAAATATATTTACATATACATATATTTATATATTCATATATGTACATATATATACACGCTATGTATATGCATATATATGTATATATACATATATATATATATATATATACACAGATATATATACATATATATACATACATTTTTATATGCATATATGTACACATACATATACATATATATATATATATATATGTATATCATATACACACATAAATATGCATATATATATATATATATATATATACATATATACAATTATATACATATATACATATATATACATATAAACATATATACATATATATACATATAAACATATATACATATATATACTTATATATATATATATATATATATACATAATATACATATATATACAATAACACACACACATATATATATATATATATATATACATATATGTACATATAAAATATATTATTATTATTACTATTATTACTATCCAAGCTACAACCCCAGTTGGAAAAGCAGATGCTATAAGCCAGGGGCTCCAACAGGGAAAAATAGCCCATTGAGGAAAGGAAATAAGGAAATAAATAAATGAAGAGAACAAATTACAATAAATCATTCTAAAAACAGTAACAACGTCAAAACAGACATGTCACATATAAACCCATTAACAACATCAAAAACAAATATGTCATAAATAAACTATAAAAGACTCATGTCCGCCTGGTCAACAAAAAAGCATTTGCTCCAACTTTGAACTTTTGAAGTTCTACTGATTCAACCACCCGATTAGGAAGATCATTCCACAACTTGTAACAGTTGGAATAAAACTTCTAGAGAACTGCGTAGTATTGAGCCTCGTGATGGAGAAGCCTGGCTATTAGAATTAACTGCCTCCTAGTATTACGAAACAGGACAGAACTGTCCAGGGAGACCTCAATGCAAAGGATGGTCAGAGTTATGAAAAAATCTTATGCAACATGCATAATGAACTAATTGAACGACGGTGCCAGAGATTAATATCTAGATCAGGAATAAGAAATTTAATAGACCGTAAGTTTCTGTCCAACAAATTAAGATGAGAATCAGCAGCTGAAGACCAGACAGGAGAACAATACTCAAAACAAGGTAGAATGAAAGAATTAAAACACTTCTTCAGAATAGATGATCACCGAAAATCTTGAAAGACTTTCTCAATAAGCCTATTTTTTGTGCAATTGAAGAAGACACAGACCTTATATGTTTCTCAAAAGTAAATTTACTGTCGAGAATCACACCTAAAATTTTGAAAGAGTCATACATATTTAAAGAAACATTATCAATACTGAGATCCGGATGTTGAGGAGCCACCGTCCTTGACCTACTTACAATCATACTTTTGAGTTTTGTTAGGATTCAACTTCATACCCCATAATTTGCACCATGCACTAATTCTAGCTAAATCTCTATTAAGGGATTCACCAACCCTAGATCTACATTCAGGGGATGGAATTGATGCAAGAGAGTAGCATCATCTGCATATGCAACAAGCTTGTTTTTTAGGCCAAACCACATGTCATGTGTATATAGTATGAAAAGTAATGGGCTAAGAACACTACCCTGTGGAACACCGGATATCACATTCCTATAATCACTATGGTGCCCATCAACAACAACTCTTTGAGATCTATTACTTAAAAAATCAATAATAATGCTAAGAAACGACCCACCCACTCCCAACTGTTTCAGTTTGAAAACAAGGGCCTCATGATTAACACGGTCAAAGGCAGCACTAAAATCAAGGCCAATCATACGAACTTCCCGACCACAATCAAGGGATTTCTGTACAGCATTGGAGATTGTAAGAAGGGCATCACATGCTCCAAGGCCTTTACGAAAACAAAATTGCAAACTAGGGAGTAGATGATTACCTTCAGCAAACCTATTAAGACGTTTTGCCAGAAGACGTTCAAAAACTTTAGATAATATGGGAGTTATGGAAATTGGGCGGTAATCAGTGGGACTTGAGCTACCACAAACACATTTACATAGAGGAGTAACATTAC
>NC_090726.1:107713697-107728697 GCF_036898095.1 Palaemon carinicauda | reverse complement strand
GACTCAGCCCCTTGCCGGCCGGCAAGGGTCTTATATTTTGAGTGCTGCCCGGACCTCCCTTGGTCCCTCATCCATGCCTGCCTGTAGAGCCAGACGGCATTGGTCAGGAAGCCTGAATTAGATTCTCCCCTTCCTTATATGCACTCTTTCGGATTGCCGGGCTTGGAGGTAGTGTACACTCTTATCCCGGCATCCATTCTATTTTTCTTCTAGTGCTGTACCCGACCCGGCTGCCGGCCTATGAGGCCGGCAGCCGGGCAGGTGTAGTCCTCTGGTTCTTTTGCTGCCGGCTGGCATCGGTCTTGTACCTTTGCCGGCCGGCTAATGTCAGCCCTTGTCTGCCGGTCACCAAGAGTGTGGCCGGCAGCTGGGTACTACCTTGTGTAGTTGCCGGCCGGCAGCCATTGCCGGCCGACATTGGCTGTTGCCGGCCGGCAGCAACTGCATTTGAACCAGAGTTCTGCCGCCTTATAGCTGTTAAGTAGTATACTTTAAAGCTAGTTATGGTGTGTGCCTGCCGGCAAGTGCCGGCCGGCACGTATCCTCCTATACTGTACTAGTATTCTTCAGTATAACATATACAGTAAGAAGAAAACTATGGTATGGGTTTTGGTACAGCACTGTGTGTTCTAACACTTTTGTGTTTTCTTGCACAGTCCTTTGCTGTTGCCCTACAGATAGGAAAGTGAGTTCTTTCCTGTCTATTATCCAGGATTTTAAGATCATTGCTTAGGTGTGAGCTTCACCTGTTTCCTCTGGAAACCTTGCATTGGTTACTCTAGAAGAGATTAACCATTTGATTTTATTATCTGGAAGGCTGCAGCAATGGGTTGTGAGGGAAACACAAGTGTGTGTCTTTCCTTTATGAATTGTTATGCTATACTATGCATATCCAGTGATACATAGTTCACTTGATACTCATGGAAATTTCTTCTCTTTACAGGAGGACCCTCCGAAGTGCGGAAATGTTTTCTGCAACGTCCGCAGCAAGTACCTCTGCGGACATGAGTTTTGTAGGAGACACGCAGCATGCGCTGTCTCCAAGGATGATCTCCAGTATTGGGACCCTCAGGTATGTACTGTGTGCACTAATCTGATTACTGAGGCTTTTGATTCCCCTAGGACAGCGGAATCAAGGGATATAGCAAGGAGAAGCTTCGTACCTGGGTAAGGGGCTTCCAAAAGAACACCTCTGGCCCTTATCTTCCAAGTGAGAAGATGAGGGCGTATCTTTTCCCTAAGGCATCAGCTGATGCAGTGATTCCCCAGCCTCAAGAGGAGATCCCCCAAGGTCAGATCCAGGTGGATACTGAAGTCGCGGTCGCGATGCAAGACATCCAGTTAGATGACAGGATGTCTGACGTGGACGAGCGTTTGGAAGAAGACCTCCTGGCAGAAGGCCAGGATGAAGTTCAAGCCCCGGACGTCGTAGAGGAAGAGGTCGACGAGGTGTCGGCTACTCCGGTTCAGATTCCGGAGCCTATTCCCTCAACATCGGCCGGTCTCCCAGTAGAGCTGGGACAGGCCCTCTCTTCGATTGTTGGAATGATCCACAAATGCAGAAGGAGAATCAGGAGAAGGCGGCTGCTATGGAACTGCGGATGCAGTGTCTTGCAGAATCACATGGGCCCCGGAAAAGGCTCAATGTGAAAGACCTTCCCTTGTGCTCAGATGCTAACCCATGGAGGTATGCTGAGCACATGCCGATGACGACTGGAAAGATCGTCATCTCGGATAAGCTGGGTTCAGTTCCCCTAGAGGAGGTGGAATTCTGGCCCAGCAAGGCATCATATCCAGACTGCTATGTCCGGCTGAGAAAAGAACCAGCTTCAAGGGAGGAGACAGAGCCAAAGGAGGTCATAGTCATGGACCATGCTAAGGCTCAAGCTCTACTTTCATCCTCGATGAAGGAGAGGGGCTTCTCTAACTCGAAGGTAGCTGCATTGAGCAAGAAGCTCCCTTCCTTTGTGTCCTCTCCTGCTAGAGCCTTCCCCTTTTTACAGAAAGGGTTTGCGGCTGTCCTAAAAGCAGTCGAGGCCGGCAAGCCTTGCCCCTCCCTGGAGGAGTGTAAACCCTTGTCGCTGGCCCTGCCTATGGACCACAAAGACTGGAAGGACGTCCATCTGACGTTCTCAGTGGGAAAGTTGGAGGCTGATATTGCCGGACGGCAATTCGGCGAGGACCTCCCCAAGCTGTCTGACTTTCTTTTGCGAAGAGAGTTCGAGACAAAAGAAAGACTGGCTGCCTCAATGTCTCTTCAGACTACTCTTGAGACGATGGCAAGTGACCCCAAGGTCCATGAAATGTTCATGGTGGTGGCTAAGACTCACCTGGCCACGGTGACGAAGGACCTTTATGGCTTCGTCAAGGCGAGGAGAGCTTGTAGGGAGTTCGTGTTCACCGGGGCTACGGTGAGGCACGAGCCAAGGAAATTAATCTCCTCCAACATTTGGGGAAAAGACCTTTTCCCTACTGATGTGGTCAAAGAAGTTGTTGATAAGGCCGCCGTGGAGAATAGAAACCTTCTCCAGAAGTGGGGCCTGGCTATCAAAAGAAAGTCTTCCCTGGATGAGGGTCCTCAACCAAAGAGGAAGAATATGAGGACTAGGCTACCGTCTCGGCCAGCCAAGCCCTCTAGACAGCAACAGCAACTGCAATTGCCATTGCCTCCAGTGCCCCAGATGGTGGCACAAACCCCGACCACTTTTCAGTGGGTACCCCAGGCTGTGCCGAGTCAGTCCACGGCATTCACCCCAACGTTCGAAGGACAGTCTTCTTCCTTTCGAGCAAAGCCTAGAGGAGCAGCCAGAGGCTCGTCTAGGCGCCCCTCAAGGGGAAGGGGATTCAGGGGTGGTCGTGGTCAGGGAGGCAAGACCTCAGGACGGCAGTCCAAGTGAAATGATACTGGTAGGAGGGAGACTGATGAAATTTTGGGATCGATGGACCTTCGACCCCTGGGCCCACAGCCTACTCAAGAATGGACTGGGCTGGAGCTGGTACAGCACTCCACCCTCGTGCCTTTGGTTTTTCCAACACTCCACCCCCGTTCTGGAGGAGTACGTTCAAGAACTGTTGGAGAAAAAGGTGATCCAAAAGGGCGAAGTCCATCAAATTCCAAGGGAGGCTGTTTTGTGTTCCCAAGAAAGACTCGGAAAAGCTCAGAGTCATTCTGGACTTGTCGCCACTCAACAAGTTCATAGTGAATTGCAAATTCAAAATGCTAACACTGCAACACATAAGGACCTAACTGCCCAAGAGGGCATACTCAGTCTCTATAGACTTGTCAGACGCCTATTGGCACATTCCAATCAGCCGTCGACTCTCCCCCTACCTGGGGTTCAGGCTACAACAGAGACTATACGCCTTCAGAGCCATGCCATTCGGGCTAAACATAGCCCCAAGGATTTTCACGAAGCTGGCGAGCGCAGCTCTCAAACAATTACGCCTAAAGGGAATTCAGGTAGTAGCCTACCTGGACGACTGGCTGGTGTGGGCAGCATCCGAGACAGAATGCTTGCAAGCTTCCAGTCAAGTGATCCAGTTCCTAGAGTACCTAGGCTTCAAGATCAACAGAAAAAAGTCTCGACTTTCTCCATCTCAAAAGTTCCAGTGGCTGGGAATCCACTAGGACCTTTTGTCACACCGTTTCTCCATCCCGGCGAAGAAAAGGAAGGAGATAGCGGGTTCTGTCAAGAGACTTCTAGATTCCGAAAGGATATCAAGACGCGAACAGGAGAGGGTACTAGGTTCTCTCCAGTTTGCTTCGGTGACAGACCCAGTGCTAAGAGCACAGCTAAAGGATGCAACCGGAGTTTGGAGAAGGTATGCATCAAACGCGCGAAGAGATCTGAGAAGACCAGTGCCGCCTCGGCTATGTACTCTTCTCAGGCCTTGGTCCCAAGCCAGACATCTAAAGAAGTCGGTTCTTCTTCAGCCACCTCCCCCGTCGATGACGATTCACTCAGACGCCTCAAAGGAGGGATGGGGAGGTCACTCTCATCGGAAAAAAGTCCAGGGGACTTGGTCCAAGCTATTCAGGACCTTTCACATAAACTTTCTAGAAGCTATGGCAGTGCTCCTTACCTTAAAGAAAGTCTCCCCGCGTCACTCGATCCACATAAGATTGGTGATGGACAGCGAGGTAGTTGTGAGATGCTTGAATCGACAAGGGTCGAGGTCACCACCTCTCAACCAGGTGATGTTGGCCATTTTCCGATTGGCGGAAAAGAAGAAGTGGTACCTGTCGGCAGTTCACCTTCAAGGAGTCCGCAACGTGACAGCGGACGCTCTATCCAGGTTCACACCGATAGAGTCGGAATGGTCCTTAGACGCAGGATCATTCTCCTTCATTCTGAATCAAGTCCCAGAACTGCAGATAGACCTCTTTGCGACGAAAGACAACAAGAAGTTGCCCCTGTACGTGTCCCCGTACGAGGACCCCTTAGCGGAAGCAGTGGACGCGATGTCCCTCGACTGGAACAGATGGTCCAGGATTTATCTGTTCCCCCCTCACAACCTTCTGTTGAGGGTCCTCAACAAACTGAGATCCTTCAAGGGGGTAGCGGCAATAGTGGCCCACAAGTGGCCGAACAGCATGTGGTTCCCCTTGGCGTTGGAACTACAGCTGAAGTTTGTGCCGCTACCACATCCAGTTCTGACCCAGCGAGTCCAGAAGTCGACTGTCTGCGCTTCATTACAGAAAACCCGGACCCTGCAGCTCATGATTTTCTCTCCCTTGCGGTGAGAAAGCGTTTCGGGATTTCGAAAGCCAGCATAGACTTTCTAGAGGAATATAAGTGCAAATCGACTAGAAGGCAATATGAGTCATCTTGGAGAAAATGGGTGGCCTTTGTCAAGGCAAAGAATCCGCAGGAGATCTCGACAGACTTCTGCTTATCTTTCTTCATCCACCTCCATGGTCAAGGGTTGGCAGCTAACACGATTTCAGTGTGTAAGTCTGCTTTGATGAGACCCATTTTATATGCCTTCCAGATCGACCTAGGTAACGAGATCTTTAATAAAGTTCCGAAAGCCTGCGCTAGGCTCAGACCTTCAGCACCTCCAAAGCCCATTTCATGGTCTTTAGACAAAGTTCTTCATTTCGCTTCTCTGTTGAGCAATGAAGAATGTGCGTTAAAGGATTTGACACAAAAAGTTATTTTCCTATTTGCGCTCACGTCCGGGGCCAGGGTTAGTGAGATCGTAGCCCTCTCGAGAGAGGCAGGTCGTGTTCAGTTCCTAGATGGGGGGGAACTGAACCTGTTTCCGGATCCTACGTTTCTCGCCAAGAATGAGTTACCCACCAACAGGTGGGGTCCCTGGAGAATCTGCCCTCTGAAAGAAGATGCATCTCTATGTCCAGTAGAATGCCTAAAGGTCTATCTTCGTAGAACTTCAGACTTCAAGGGTGGTCAACTATTCAGGGGAGAAACATCAGGCTCAAATTTATCTCTGAATCAACTCAGAGCGAAAATCTCATATTTTATTCGCAGAGCGGATCCTGACAGTACACCCGCAGGTCACGATCCGAGGAAAGTTGCCTCATCCTTAAATTTCTTTAATTGTATGGACTTTGAACATCTCTGTTCATACACTGGCTGGAAGTCTTCCAGAGTGTTCTTTCGCCACTATGCGAAGCAAGTAGAGGAACTAAAGAGATCTGTGGTAGCAGTGGGTCGTGTTGTTAATCCTACTGTTTAACTCTGCGTGGGACAGTGGTCTTAATTGGGACGATTAAGTCCAGGGTGAGTGTGTAGGTACATACTGTACTACAAACTAAAGGAGGACACCGAGTGCCCACATAGACTGTTCCTTTTCCAAAGGTGAACCTAGCATAAGTGCAGACATGTGTGCCGAGCGTTTCTAACGCTAATGTGATTGATTGGTAATACAGACTTTTATGACTTGATACCTCGGTATCTTAAAAAAGTGGCATTTGATGTTTTTTCTTTCAGATAAACAAGTTCTGTTTACTATCATACTTATGCTTAAAGTTTTGGGTTATTCTCTTTTTTATATATATATATATATATATATATATATATATATATATATATATATATATATATATATATATATATATATATATATGTTGTTAACCTGTCTATTTATTGTCTGTCAATAAACTTGTTTTTGAGAACCTTGCGTCTCTTTCACCTGTGTCAATTTATTGGTATAATTGAGCATTTAATTCTATGTACCTTATCTGGGATAATTCTAATAGAATTGTTCTTTTATGCAAGCTATGTTGCATTGGTTTATGAAGTCCCTTAATGGGAGGACTCCGTCCCATAAAGGGACGAGGGCGGTTTTATTAGTTTCTTCCTATGCGGATATAAACCTTTGTCCAATACAAGTATTGTGCGGATTACTGGTCAATATTTCATATTGACGCAGTGGTTCTTTACAAACTATGCTTCACTTAATATAGGGCGAGACCACTATATTAGCTTGCCTGGTATTCATGCATAGGTATATGTACTCTTCGAGATCTTTCCAGAGTCTAGTAGGACTCTTCCCTGTAGGGGGCAGGAAGCTCTAACATGGTTTATAGTTAGTTGAAAAGATGTATAACGGTAACATCTTAGGTCTCTAGGTCTAGTCGACCGGGAAAAATTACCTCCGGGGAGTACGGCACGTTCTGAGAATCCACAGATACAGTAATGCTCTGGTATACTTCCATCAGGACGACATGGCTTGAGCCCAAAAAACGGATTTTGAGCGAAGCGAAAAATCTATTTTTGGGTGAGATGGCCGTGTCGTCCTGATGGACCCGCCCTTGCCTTTCTAAGAAAGGGCTGTAGGACCCCTCCCTACATACAGTATCTGTAGCACCTCGTGTACGCTAAAAGGAATACAGATGGCGCCAGGATTAGCGCCAGGCACGCTTACGAATCGGGAGATAGGGAGCCTTGGGAGCGGCTCCCCCTTTTTCTTTCCCGAATTCGTTTCTTGCCAATCGCCCCCTGCGAGACGAAATCTCTGTTCGGGATGCAGATTGCCATGTGGCGTGTCAAGAATACGTCCTCTGATATGTCGCGATATCCCTTTCAGGAGGGATATTCACTCCAGGAGTTAGAATTCTGGTACCTTAAGGTAAATTCTCTGGGAATATCGCCATAGTTGTAATATACCCTAGGAAGCTACCCTATAGGAACTTCCATCAGGACGACATGGCCATCTCACCCAAAAATAGATTTTTTGCTTCGCTCAAAATCCGTTATATATATATATATATATATATATAATATATATATATATATATATATATATATATATATATATATACAAATATATACACACTTATATATATATATACTTGTATATATACATACATATACATATATATGTATACATATGTTAACTGCCTGCCTAGTATTACGAGCAGGATAGAATTGTCCAGGGAGATCTGAATGTAAAGGATGGTCAGAGTTATGAAAAATGTTATGCAACATGCATAATGAACTAATTGAACAACGGTGCCAAAGATTAATATCCAGATCAGGAGCAAGAAATTCAATAGACCGTAAGTTTCTGTTCAACAAATTAAGATGAGAATCAGCAGCTGAACACCAGACAGGAGAACAATACTCGAAACTAGGTGAATGAGAGAATTAAAGCACTGTAAGGACAGTGAGACAAGCGTCACCAACATCAACTGATAGTTTATTCAAACATGCGTGGGAATATAATACAGGGTGTGGACGGAAAGGTAGCATGTCGTAGGCGCCAATTCAGCTTGAACTTCCCGCCAAAATATATGTTTTCTCACATGAACAAATACACGAATTGCAAGTAAACAGAAACATGTAATGAAATAATACATATGTCAAATTGTAGCTCTGAGGGAGCGGAATACATATATATAGGAAGCCACGGTGTGGGGAAAGGAGAATTTAAATAAATAGACAATTTGTTGAATTTCTGGACGAGAGAGGGAGCGGTGTCCTTACAAGTACTCCCCCCCCCCCCCAAGACATCAGGCGGCGTATAGGGCTGATGATTAATCTTCGTATCTTTTCGGGCGTCGGAGGGTTCCTCTTGTTTTTGAACGGAGGGGCGCGTCGGCGGTCGGCGTAAGGATCTCTTCCTGTCGTCGTCGTTTGTTGATTTTTCTTTCATTGGGCGCCTTGTTTTGAGGTGGCACTCTGGATCTGCCAGGTCCGGCGGAGGCATTATCGCTCCCTTCAAGAAACGCTGGTTTCACGCGGTCTATTGAGACCCAGTCCTCTTGGCCATGCATGTCAAGAAGGAAGGCTTTCGTCGTCTTCTTAATTACTCGGTAGGGGCCTCGATAAGGTCTGGTTAGTGGTTGTCGATGGGTGTCAACACGGACGAAAACGTACCCGCAGTCATCCAGGTTCTTTGGCTTGAAATGATTAGTTCTGTCCTGGTAAGTTTTGAGACATGGCCTGAATTTCCTGGCGATGTTCCTAAGATGATCCAGCTGCGTGTCGTCGGTTGATGTGGGAAAGAATTCGCCAGGAACTGCGAGCGCCTCCCCGTAAACCTTTTCGGCGGGTGAAGGCTCGCCATCTGCGCGAGGGGCGGTGCGAAGGCCGAGAAGTACCCAAGGTAGTCGTGATTTCCAGTCCCCGTCGGTGCAGCTCGCCATCAGGGATGTCTTGAGGGCGCGATGAGTTCGTTCGACCATGCTGTTTGCCGCGGGGTTGTATGCTGTGGTGCTGTGGAGTGTTGTCCCCATCAGGTTTGCCAGAGCGAGCCATATTTCTGAGAGGAAAGCGGGGCCTCTGTCTGTCGTGATGTCGTCAGGAAAGCCAAATCTGCTCACCCAGCTTGACAAAAGGGCTTCGGCGCATGCTTGAGTCGTAGCTTCGGTCATCGGTGATGCCTCCAGCCACCTCGTGGAGCGATCGATGATCGTAAGCAGGTAGCGAGCAGATCCGGAAGGCGGCAATGGTCCCACGACGTCGATGTGTATGTGACCGAAACGTCTTTTTGGTTGAGGAAAATCACCTACACCCGATTCGGTGTGACGGCTGATTTTGCTTGATTGGCAGTTGATGCATGTCTTTGCCCATTCCCGGGCATCCTTTTTGATTCCTAGCCAGACGAACTTTTCAGACAGAAGGCGAGCGGTGGTGCGTCCTGAGGGGTGTGAAAGTCCATGGATGATGTCGAATATTTTTCTACTGCAGGAGGCCGGTATCCAGGGGCGTGGGCGGCCGGTGCTGGTGTCGCAGAGGAAAGCTACTCCTGCTGGTCCAAGGGGAATCGCAGTTATCTTGAGGTGATCCTGTGATTCTTGGTCAGTGCGCTGTTCGGATGCGAGATTGGCGTAATCGATTCCCAGGTGGATTGCGTCAATTTCAATCCTTGAAAGGGCGTCCGCGACTGGGTTTTTCTTTCCTGGAAAGTAGCATATGGTGCATCCGAATTCGGCGATTGTTGCGAGATGACGTTGTTGTCGGGAGGACCATGCGTCTGTCGATTTTGTGAAAGCGTGTACGAGGGGTTGATGGTCCATCGCGATTGTGAAGGGTATGCCCTCCAGGATGTGCCTGAAGTGGCGGACGGCGAGGTAGACGGCGAGGAGTTCCCTATCGAAGGTGCTGTATCTTGTTTCGGCGGGTTTCAATTTCTTGCTGAAGAATGCCAGCGGTCGAGGAGAACCATCGACGAGTTGTTCCAGCACAGCCCCACAGGCGACGTTGCTGGCGTCGGTCGTCAGTCGCAGGGGCGCGTTGTCGTCGAAATAAGCCAGGGTGGTGGCTTTTGCGAGGGCATCCTTCGTCCGGGGGAATGCCTGTTGTTGGGGAAAACCCCACTCAAGTTTTTTTGCTTTCCCTTTCAGGACGTTGTCGAGGGGTTTTAGGGTCTGCGCGATGTTGGGGATGAAGCGCCTGTAGTAATTGACCATCCCCAGGAACTCCTGAAGTTGGTGGGTGGTTGTAGGTATCGGGAACCTTTTGATGGCATCAACCTTGGTTATCATGGGTTTTACCCCGCACGAGGATACGCGGTGACCAAGAAAGTCCACTCCTTCCGCGCCGAACGTGCACTTGTCGAAACGTACGACCAGGCTGTTCTCCTGTAGGCGTTTGAGGACGGTGGGGACGTGCCTCCGGTGTTCCTCCTTGGTTTTCGAGAATATCAGGATGTTGTCGACATAGCAGGCGCAGAATGGTAGGTCGCCCAGAATGCTATCCATTAGTCGTTGGAAGGTCGCCCTGGCATTGCGTAGACCGAAGGTTGAGTATGCGAAGGTATAGGATCCGAACGGCGTCACAATGGCAGTTTTCGGAATGTCCTCCGGAAATACGGGGACCTGAAAGTAAGACTTGAGAAGGTCCATCTTGGTGAAATATTTTGCCCCGTGCAACGCATTCATTAGGTCTTGCATGTCGGGCGTCGTGATGAGGTTTAGGCGCCTGTAGTCGCCGCAAGGTCTCCAGGACCCTTCAGGCTTTTTTACCATGTGTAGGGGAGATGCCCAGGGGCTCGATGCTTTCTTACAAATACCCATGCGTTCCATATCCTCAAAGGCGAGTTTGGCATCCTTCAGTTTCTGGGGCGGGAGGCGGCGGAATTTGGCGTGAGTAGGAGGACCTGTCGTCGTGATGTGGTGGTAGATCCCGTGCTTGGAGGGGGAACCTGGCGAGTGTCGGAGCTCGGGCTTGAAAACGTTAGGAAATTCTTGTAGGAGGTTGGCGTAGGGGTGCGTCATTACGGCGGATACGGACATTGTTGCAGGGCCGTCTTCTAGGGCGCGGGACTGGCAGGTTCCCGTGTCGATGAGACGTTTGTTAGCAACGTCGACAAGGAGTCCGTGGTGAGCGAGGAAATCCGCACCGAGGAGGGGGGGATTGACGTCAGCGATGGCGAAGGGCCAAGAATACGAACGGCCCATGATAGATATTTTCATGGTCCTGGTCCCATAACACCGTATGGGAGATCCGTTGGCGGCAACGAGTGAGGGAGCGTTTTTGTTGGGACCACGGTCTAGGTCGGACTGGGACGGTGGGAACATTGACTGCATTGCGCCGGTGTCTACCATGAGTCTACGGTTGGAAACGGTGTCGAGGATATAGAAACCATTCTTGATTTGGTTTCCTGCGGCTGCGATGGTGGTAGGTGGATTCTTCTGGCGTCATCTTCTAGGGAAACTGCATGGTGCCCTACATTTCTTGGCGTTGCTGCCGAACTGTTGGTGGTAGAAGCACCATGCTGGGTTAGTCCTAGGGTTCGGTCATGTCGGTTGCGGCGGTTTCTTTCTTGCTAGAGTGTTGATCTCGTCGTCCTCAGGGGCCGTTACTGAGGAGTCTATGGAAGAGCAGCTGCTGAAGGAGGAGAACGAAGACGATACTGATGATGCTCTGAGGCGAGATGCTTTGGAGGCCTCGTGGAGCTTCTGAGCCTTCGACAGGAGTTCGTTCATCGGAAGCCTGTCGGCGTCTGTCAATTGGGCCCTTACGTCCTGTGGTAGGCGTCGAAGGAAGATCTCGCGAGATAGGCTAATTTCACGCCGTCGGCCGTTGCTGTCTATTTCGGGGAGCATAAGCAGGCCGGTTAACTCGTCCCACGCCTCGACATTAGAGGTGTCACCCATGGGCTTGCCGGCGAGGTCCAGGACTTTCTGTGCCCTTGCTGAAACGGAGAGGGAGTAGATACCGGTGAGTTTCGTTCTCAGGTCGTCGTATGAAACTTGGTGTCGAGCCATGGGGAAATCTTGTCGAATACCTCTTCCGGGATGGAGGTGAGAACAATGTCGGCCTAGGCGCAGGAGTCGCTGAGTCTAGCGACTCGGAAGAGTACGTCTGCTCTCAGGAACCAGGAAGCGGTGTTGTGTTGAGAAAAGGGCGGCAGTTTGACTTTGGGCGTGGAGGCGAGGCCGCTGGGCGCGATGGGTGTGTTGTTTCCGGCATTGTGGTCAGACGACGAGTCGGCGAAGAGGTGGGAAGTTGATATGTCGGTTAAGCTCATCCTACTGCCTTACATGCACCGAGGTTTAGGAGAACCAAAGGCTGAAGCTCACGCCTAAGGTAACGGAGTAAAGAGAAGGTAGCACGGCCGTAATAAGTCCGTTAATGGCAAAGCCAAAACCGCTGATGCTACTTCAACTCCGGGGTCACCAGTTGTAAGGACAGTGAGACAGGCGTCACCAACATCAACTGATAGTTTATTCAAACATGCGTGGGAATATAATACAGGGTGCGGATGGAAAGGTAGCATGGCGTAGGCGCCAATTCAGCTTGAACTTCCCGCCAAAATATATGTGTTTTCTCACGTGAACAAATACACGAATTGCAAGTAAACAGAAACATGTAATGAAATAATACCTATGTCAAATTGTAGCTCTGAGGGAGCGGAATACATATATATAGGAAGCCACGGTGTGGCGAAAGGAGAATTTAAATAAATAGACAATTTGTTGAATTTCTGGACGACGGAGGGAGCGGTGTCCTTACAGCACTTCTTCAGAATAGATTGATCACCGAAAATCTTGTAAGACTTTCTCAATAAGCCTATTTTTTGTGCAACTGAAGAAGACACAAACCTAATGTGTTTTTCAAAAGTAAATTTGCTGTCGAGAATCACACCTAAAATTTTAAAAGAGTCATACAAATTAAAAGAAACTTTATCAATACTGAGATCCGAATGTTGAGAAGCCACCGTCCTTGACCTACTTACAATCATACTTTGAGTTTTGTTAGGATTCAACTTCATACCCCATAGTTTGCACCATGCAATAATTTTAGTTAAATCTCTATTAAGGGATTCAGCAACCCCAGATCTACATTCAGGAGATGGAATTGATGCAAAGAGAGTAGCATCATCTGCATATGCAACAAGCTTATTTTCTAGGCCAAACCACATGTTATGTGTATATAGTATGAAAAGTAATGGGCTAAGAACACTACCCTGTGGAACATCGGATATCACATTCCTATACTCACTATGGTACCCATAAACAACAACTCTTTGAGATCTATTACTTAAAAAATCAATAATAATGCTAAGAAACGACCCACCCACTCCCAACTGTTTGAGTTTGAAAACAAGGGCCTCATGATTAACATGGTCAAAGGCAGCATTAAAATCAAGGTTAATCATACGGACTTCTTGACCACAATCAAGGGATTTCTGTACAGCATTGGAGATTGTAAGAAGGGCATCACATGCTCCAAGGCCTTTACAAAAACCAAATTGCAAACTAGGGAATAGACGATTACCTTCAGCAAACCTATTAAGACGTTTTGCCAGTAGACGTTCAAAAACTTTAGATAATATGGGAGTTATGGAAATTGGGCAGTAATCAGTGGGACTTGAGCTACCACAAACACATTTACATAGAGGAGTAACATTACCAATTCTCCAACAAGTACTAAAAGCTCCTCTTCTTGCTAACTTGCGCAAAATAACAGATATCTTTGGACCTAAGAAATCTGTTGTCTCCATAAAAAACAAAGGAAAAATGCCATTTGGGTCTATACCCCCATAAGCATCAAAGTCCATCAACAGAGCTTTAATCTCACGAGATCGAAAAGCTAAACTAGTAAGTTTAGCCTCAGGAAAACAGGAATGAGGAAGTTCAAGTTTTTCATTAATCTGTTTACTGTCAAAAACATCAGCCAACAGGCTTGCCTTTTCCTTTGGACAGTGAGTGACTGAGCCATCTGGTTTAAGTAAAGGAGGAACTGTTGCATCTACACCAAAGAGTGCAGATTTAAGGGTACATCACCACTTATGTTCCTGAGTTGTACCAGAAAGGGTTTCTTTTATGGTTAAATTGTATTCATTTTCAGTTGAGGCATAAACTCTCTGAGCAAAAGCTTGAATCTGAGTATAGATGTTCTAGGTCAAATCTGATCTGTTACCCTTCCAAAGATGATTGGCCTCCTGCTTTTCCAAATAGGCACGTCTACAATCATCATTGACCACGGTTTGTCCTTCACTCGGTACCTTAGCACATGGGAAGGGATACACCTATCAATTATGTTGACTAGATTCTCATTCAAAGGGGCAACAGGATCTACACTACTATATAATTGTGACTAATTCAAGCACAAAAGATCATACAAAATCCCATTCCAGTCTGCTTAGGATTTCATATAAATTTTACAAAAGTATGATATATCAGGGACAGGCTGCTCAGTCTTCACTACTAATGAAATCAAGGCATGATCAGATGTCCCGAAAGGAGAACCAACCTTACTAATTATAACGCCAGGGGAGTCAGTGTATACGAGGTCCAAGCAATTACCAGACCTGTGAGTAGCTTCATTTATGATTTGCTCACAGCCTGATTCAGAGGCAAAGTCTAAAGCTCTTAAGCCATGGCGATCGGTAGGAGAGATAGAACTTAACCACTCCCTATGGTGAGCATTAAAATCACCAACAAAGACAAAAGAAGCCTTTCTATCATCTTCTTGTATCTTAGCCATAATGGTAAGAAGACAATCGAAGATATAATCATCCATGTCTGGATTCCGATAGATGGAACACATATAAAAGTTGTTATGCCTGCCACAAACTTTTATTACCCGAATCTCATGACAACCACATTGATAGCAGGACTTATGAGAAGCAGGGTACTCGGTCCTAATATACATCGCCATTCCCCTGGCCCTAGGGATGGCATCACGTTTCAACATTATTAGCTTCTTAAAACTAGTCATAAGGAGCTCAGATGAGTGCCTCATATCAGAAACCAAAGTTTCTGAGCAAAAAAGAATATCATACTGTCTGGACGCAACTGTAAGGTCTTGGATATTTGCATGAAGGCCACGAGTATTGCAATACAGAAGACGACATTGACGAAATCTAGGAAGTACTGGTCCCGGATTTCGCTCAATGTCTCCAGACAGCATAAGAATTAATAGAAATAAAAAATAGACATCATACTTGAAAAGTAGACTAACAAGAATTATAACAAAACCGAAATGTACAGAATTATAGATAAAGTGACTGATGAAACCCATAGACTATAGTAAAAAGATGGAAAAACTGGTCAACTTGAAGGAGCCGATACACCATGCA
>NC_090726.1:107691197-107696197 GCF_036898095.1 Palaemon carinicauda | reverse complement strand
GTCCGTATGATTAACCTTGATTTTAATGCTGCCTTTGACCATGTTAATCATGAGGCCCTTGTTTTCAAACTCAAACAGTTGGGAGTGGGTGGGTCGTTTCTTAGCATTATTATTGATTTTTTAAGTAATAGATCTCAAAGAGTTGTTGTTTATGGGTACCATAGTGAGTATAGGAATGTGATATCCGATGTTCCACAGGGTAGTGTTCTTGGCCCATTACTTTTCATACTACATACACATAACATGTGGTTTGGCCTAGAAAATAAGCTTGTTGCATATGCAGATGATGCTACTCTCTTTGCATCAATTCCATCCCCTGAATGTAGATCTGGGGTTGCTGAATCCCTTAATAGAGATTTAGCTAAAATTATTGCATGGTGCAAACTATGGGGTATGAAGTTGAATCCTAATAAAACTCAAAGTATGATTGTAAGTAGGTCAAGGACGGTGGCTTCTCAACATTCGGATCTCAGTATTGATAAAGTTTCTTTTAATTTGTATGACTCTTTTAAAATTTTAGGTGTGATTCTCGACAGCAAATTTACTTTTGAAAAACACATTAGGTTTGTGTCTTCTTCAGTTGCACAAAAAATAGGCTTATTGAGAAAGTCTTACAAGATTTTCGGTGATCAATCTATTCTGAAGAAGTGCTGTAAGGACACCGCTCCCTCCGTCGTCCAGAAATTCAACAAATTGTCTATTTATTTAAATTCTCCTTTCGCCACACCGTGGCTTCCTATATATATGTATTCCGCTCCCTCAGAGCTACAATTTGACATAGGTATTATTTCATTACATGTTTCTGTTTACTTGCAATTCGTGTATTTGTTCACGTGAGAAAACACATATATTTTGGCGGGAAGTTCAAGCTGAATTGGCGCCTACGCCATGCTACCTTTCCATCCGCACCCTGTATTATATTCCCACGCATGTTTGAATAAACTATCAGTTGATGTTGGTGACGCCTGTCTCACTGTCCTTACAACTGGTGACCCCGGAGTTGAAGTAGCATCAGCGGTTTTGGCTTTGCCATTAACGGACTTATTACGGCCGTGCTACCTTCTCTTTACTCCGTTACCTTAGGCGTGAGCTTCAGCCTTTGGTTCTCCTAAACCTCGGTGCATGTAAGGCAGTAGGATGAGCTTAACCGACATATCAACTTCCCACCTCTTCGCCGACTCGTCGTCTGACCACAATGCCGGAAACAACACACCCATCGCGCCCAGCGGCCTCGCCTCCACGCCCAAAGTCAAACTGCCGCCCTTTTCTCAACACAACACCGCTTCCTGGTTCCTGAGAGCAGACGTACTCTTCCGAGTCGCTAGACTCAGCGACTCCTGCGCCTAGGCCGACATTGTTCTCACCTCCATCCCGGAAGAGGTATTCGACAAGATTTCCCCATGGCTCGACACCAAGTTTCATACGACGACCTGAGAACGAAACTCACCGGTATCTACTCCCTCTCCGTTTCAGCAAGGGCACAGAAAGTCCTGGACCTCGCCGGCAAGCCCATGGGTGACACCTCTAATGTCGAGGCGTGGGACGAGTTAACCGGCCTGCTTATGCTCCCCGAAATAGACAGCAACGGCCGACGGCGTGAAATTAGCCTATCTCGCAAGATCTTCCTTCGACGCCTACCACAGGACGTAAGGGCCCAATTGACAGACGCCGACAGGCTTCCGATGAACGAACTCCTGTCGAAGGCTCAGAAGCTCCACGAGGCCTCCAAAGCATCTCGCCTCAGAGCATCATCAGTATCGTCTTCGTTCTCCTCCTTCAGCAGCTGCTCTTCCATAGACTCCTCAGTAACGGCCCCTGAGGACGACGAGATCAACACTCTAGCAAGAAAGAAACCGCCGCAACCGACATGACCGAACCCTAGGACTAACCCAGCATGGTGCTTCTACCACCAACAGTTCGGCAGCAACGCCAAGAAATGTAGGGCACCATGCAGTTTCCCTAGAAGATGACGCCAGAAGAATCCACCTACCACCATCGCAGCCGCAGGAAACCAAATCAAGAATGGTTTCTATATCCTCGACACCGTTTCCAACCGTAGACTCATGGTAGACACCGGCGCAATGCAGTCAATGTTCCCACCGTCCCAGTCCGACCTAGACCGTGGTCCCAACAAAAACGCTCCCTCACTCGTTGCCGCCAACGGATCTCCCATACGGTGTTATGGGACCAGGACCATGAAAATATCTATCATGGGCCGTTCGTATTCTTGGCCCTTCGCCATCGCTGACGTCAATCCCCCCCTCCTCGGTGCGGATTTCCTCGCTCACCACGGACTCCTTGTCGACGTTGCTAACAAACGTCTCATCGACACGGGAACCTGCCAGTCCCGCGCCCTAGAAGACGGCCCTGCAACAATGTCCGTATCCGCCGTAATGACGCACCCCTACGCCAACCTCCTACAAGAATTTCCTAACGTTTTCAAGCCCGAGCTCCGACACTCGCCAGGTTCCCCCTCCAAGCACGGGATCTACCACCACATCACGACGACAGGTCCTCCTACTCACGCCAAATTCCGCCGCCTCCCGCCCCAGAAACTGAAGGATGCCAAACTCGCCTTTGAGGATATGGAACGCATGGGTATTTGTAAGAAAGCATCGAGCCCCTGGGCATCTCCCCTACACATGGTAAAAAAGCCTGAAGGGTCCTGGAGACCTTGCGGCGACTACAGGCGCCTAAACCTCATCACGACGCCCGATCACTACCCTCTGCCCAACATGCAAGACCTAACGAATGCGTTGCACGGGGCAAAATATTTCACCAAGATGGACCTTCTCAAGTCTTACTTTCAGGTCCCCGTATTTCCGGAGAACATTCCGAAAACTGCCATTGTGACGCCGTTCGGATCCTATACCTTCGCATACTCAACCTTCGGTCTACGCAATGCCGGGGCGACCTTCCAACGACTAATGGAGAGTATTCTGGGCAACCTACCATTCTGCGCCTGCTATGTCGACAACATCCTGATATTCTCGAAAACCAAGGAGGAACACCGGAGGCACGTCCCCACCGTCCTCAAATGCCTACAGGAGAACAGCCTGGTCGTACGTTTCGACAAGTGCACGTTCGGCGCGGAAGGAGTGGACTTTCTTGGTCACCGCGTATCCTCGTGCGGGGTAAAACCCATGATAACCAAGGTTGATGCCATCAAAAGGTTCCCGATACCTACAACCACCCACCAACTTCAGGAGTTCCTGGGGATGGTCAATTACTACAGGCGCTTCATCCCCAACATCGCGCAGACCCTAAAACCCCTCGACAACGTCCTGAAAGGGAAAGCAAAAAAACTTGAGTGGGGTTTTCCCCAACAACAGGCATTCCCCCGGACGAAGGATGCCCTCGCAAAAGCCACCACCCTGGCTTATTTCGACGACAACGCGCCCCTGCGACTGACGACCGACGCCAGCAACGTCGCCTGTGGGGCTGTGCTGGAACAACTCGTCGATGGTTCTCCTCGACCGCTGGCATTCTTCAGCAAGAAATTGAAACCCGCCGAAACAAGATACAGCACCTTCGATAGGGAACTCCTCGCCGTCTACCTCGCCGTCCGCCACTTCAGGCACATCCTGGAGGGCATACCCTTCACAATCGCGATGGACCATCAACCCCTCGTACACGCTTTCACAAAATCGACAGACGCATGGTCCTCCCGACAACAACGTCATCTCGCAACAATCGCCGAATTCGGATGCACTATATGCTACTTTCCAGGAAAGAAAAACCCAGTCGCGGACGCCCTTTCAAGGATTGAAATCGACGCAATCCACCTGGGAATCGATTACGCCAATCTCGCATCCGAACAGCGCACTGACCAAGAATCACAGGATCACCTCAAGATAACTGCGATTCCCCTTGGACCAGCAGGAGTAGCTATCCTCTGCGACACCAGCACCGGCCGCCCACGCCCCTGGATACCGGCCTCCTGCAGTAGAAAAATATTCGACATCATCCATGGACTTTCACACCCCTCAGGACGCACCACCGCTCGCCTTCTGTCTGAAAAGTTCGTCTGGCTAGGAATAAAAAAGGATGCCCGGGAATGGGCAAAGACATGCATCAACTGCCAATCAAGCAAAATCAGCCGTCACACCGAATCGGGTGTAGGTGATTTTCCTCAACCAAAAAGACGTTTCGGTCACATACACATCGACGTCGTGGGACCATTGCCGCCTTCCGGATCTGCTCGCTACCTGCTTACGATCATCGATCGCTCCACGAGGTGGCTGGAGGCATCACCGATGACCGAAGCTACGACTCAAGCATGCGCCGAAGCCCTTTTGTCAAGCTGGGTGAGCAGATTTGGCTTTCCTGACGACATCACGACAGACAGAGGCCCCGCTTTCCTCTCAGAAATATGGCTCGCTCTGGCAAACCTGATGGGGACAACACTCCACAGCACCACAGCATACAACCCCGCGGCAAACAGCATGGTCGAACGAACTCATCGCGCCCTCAAGACATCCCTGATGGCGAGCTGCACCGACGGGGACTGGAAATCACGACTTCCTTGGGTACTTCTCGGCCTTCGCACCGCCCCTCGCGCAGATGGCGAACCTTCGCCCGCCGAAAAGGTTTACGGGGAGGCGCTCGCAGTTCCTGGCGAATTCTTTCCCACATCAACCGACGACATGCAGCTGGATCATCTTAGGAACATCGCCAGGAAATTCAGGCCATGTCTCAAAACTTACCAGGACAGAACTAATCATTTCAAGCCAAAGAACCTGGATGACTGCGGGTACGTTTTCGTCCGTGTTGACACCCATCGACAACCACTAACCATACCTTATCGAGGCCCCTACCGAGTAATTAAGAAGACGACGAAAGCCTTCCTTCTTGACATGCATGGCCAAGAGGACTGGGTCTCAATAGACCGCGTGAAACCAGCGTTTCTTGAAGGGAGCGATAATGCCTCCGCCGGACCTGGCAGATCCAGAGTGCCACCTCAAAACAAGGCGCCCAATGAAAGAAAAATCAACAAACGA
>NC_090726.1:107681197-107686197 GCF_036898095.1 Palaemon carinicauda | reverse complement strand
ACTCTATCGGTGTGAACCTGGATAGAGCGTCCGCTGTCACGTTGCGGACTCCTTGAAGGTGAACTGCCGACAGGTACCACTTCTTCGTTTCCGCCAATCGGAAAATGGCCAACATCACCTGGTTGAGAGGTGGTGACCTCGACCCTTGTCGATTCAAGCATCTCACAACTACCTCGCTGTCCATCACCAATCTTATGTGGATCGAGTGACGCGGGGAGACTTTCTTTAAGGTAAGGAGCACTGCCATAGCTTCTAGAAAGTTTATGTGAAAGGTCCTGAATAGCTTGGACCAAGTCCCCTGGACTTTTTTCCGATGAGAGTGACCTCCCCATCCCTCCTTTGAGGCGTCTGAGTGAATCGTCATCGACGGGGGAGGTGGCTGAAGAAGAACCGACTTCTTTAGATGTCTGGCTTGGGACCAAGGCCTGAGAAGAGTACATAGCCGAGGCGGCACTGGTCTTCTCAGATCTCTTCGCGCGTTTGATGCATACCTTCTCCAAACTCCGGTTGCATCCTTTAGCTGTGCTCTTAGCACTGGGTCTGTCACCGAAGCAAACTGGAGAGAACCTAGTACCCTCTCCTGTTCGCGTCTTGATATCCTTTCGGAATCTAGAAGTCTCTTGACAGAACCCGCTATCTCCTTCCTTTTCTTCGCCGGGATGGAGAAATGGTGTGACAAAAGGTCCCAGTGGATTCCCAGCCACTGGAACTTTTGAGATGGAGAAAGTCGAGACTTTTTTCTGTTGATCTTGAAGCCTAGGTACTCTAGGAACTGGATCACTTGACTGGAAGCTTGCAAGCATTCTGTCTCTGATGCTGCCCACACCAGCCAGTCGTCCAGGTAGGCTACTACCTGAATTCCCTTTAGGCGTAATTGTTTGAGAGCTGCGCTCGCCAGCTTCGTGAAAATCCTTGGGGCTATGTTTAGCCCGAATGGAATGGCTCTGAAGGCGTATAGTCTCCGTTGTAGCCTGAACCCCAGGTAGGGGGAGAGTCGACGGCTGATTGGAATGTGCCAATAGGCGTCTGACAAGTCTATAGAGACTGAGTATGCCCTCTTGGGCAGTTAGGTCCTTATATGTTGCAGTGTTAGCATTTTGAATTTGCAATTCACTATGAACTTGTTGAGTGGCGACAAGTCCAGAATGACTCTGAGCTTTTCCGAGTCTTTCTTGGGAACACAAAACAGCCTCCCTTGGAATTTGATGGACTTCGCCCTTTTGGATCACCTTTTTCTCCAACAGTTCTTGAACGTACTCCTCCAGAACGGGGGTGGAGTGTTGGAAAAACTGAAGGCACGGGGGTGGAGTGCTGTACCAGCTCCAGCCCAGTCCATTCTTGAGTAGGCTGTGGGCCCAGGGGTCGAAGGTCCATCGATCCCAAAATTTCATCAGTCTCCCTCCTACCGGTATCATTTCACTTGGACTGCCGTCCTGAGGTCTTGCCTCCCTGACCACGACCACCCCTGAATCCCCTTCCCCTTGAGGGGCGCCTAGACGAGCCTCTGGCTGCTCCTCTAGGCTTTGCTCGAAAGGAAGAAGACTGTCCTTCGAACGTTGGGGTGAATGCCGTGGACTGACTCGGCACAGCCTGGGGTACCCACTGAAAAGTGGTCGGGGTTTGTGCCACCATCTGGGGCACTGGAGGCAATGGCAATTGCAGTTGCTGTTGCTGTCTAGAGGGCTTGGCTGGCCGAGACGGTAGCCTAGTCCTCATATTCTTCCTCTTTGGTTGAGGACCCTCATCCAGGGAAGACTTTCTTTTGATAGCCAGGCCCCACTTCTGGAGAAGGTTTCTATTCTCCACGGCGGCCTTATCAACAACTTCTTTGACCACATCAGTAGGGAAAAGGTCTTTTCCCCAAATGTTGGAGGAGATTAATTTCCTTGGCTCGTGCCTCACCGTAGCCCCGGTGAACACGAACTCCCTACAAGCTCTCCTCGCCTTGACGAAGCCATAAAGGTCCTTCGTCACCGTGGCCAGGTGAGTCTTAGCCACCACCATGAACATTTCATGGACCTTGGGGTCACTTGCCATCGTCTCAAGAGTAGTCTGAAGAGACATTGAGGCAGCCAGTCTTTCTTTTGTCTCGAACTCTCTTCGCAAAAGAAAGTCAGACAGCTTGGGGAGGTCCTCGCCGAATTGCCGTCCGGCAATATCAGCCTCCAACTTTCCCACTGAGAACGTCAGATGGACGTCCTTCCAGTCTTTGTGGTCCATAGGCAGGGCCAGCGTCAAGGGTTTACACTCCTCCAGGGAGGGGCAAGGCTTGCCGGCCTCGACTGCTTTTAGGACAGCCGCAAACCCTTTCTGTAAAAAGGGGAAGGCTCTAGCAGGAGAGGACACAAAGGAAGGGAGCTTCTTGCTCAATGCAGCTACCTTCGAGTTAGAGAAGCCCCTCTCCTTCATCGAGGATGAAAGTAGAGCTTGAGCCTTAGCATGGTCCATGACTATGACCTCCTTTGGCTCTGTCTCCTCCCTTGAAGCTGGTTCTTTTCTCAGCCGGACATAGCAGTCCGGATATGATGCCTTGCTGGGCCAGAATTCCACCTCCTCTAGGGGAACTGAACCCAGCTTATCCGAGATGACGATCTTTCCAGTCGTCATCGGCATGTGCTCAGCATACCTCCATGGGTTAGCATCTGAGCACAAGGGAAGGTCTTTCACATTGAGCCTTTTCCGGGGCCCATGTGATTCTGCAAGACACTGCATCCGCAGTTCCATAGCAGCCGCCTTCTCCTGATTCTCCTTCTGCATTTGTTGGATCATTCCAACAATCGAAGAGAGGGCCTGTCCCAGCTCTACTGGGAGACCGGCCGATGTTGAGGGAATAGGCTCCGGAATCTGAACCGGAGTAGCCGACACCTCGTCGACCTCTTCCTCTACGACGTCCGGGGCTTGAACTTCATCCTGGCCTTCTGCCAGGAGGTCTTCTTCCAAACGCTCGTCCACGTCAGACATCCTGTCATCTAACTGGATGTCTTGCATCGCGACCGCGACTTCAGTATCCACCTTGATCTGACCTTGGGGGATCTCCTCTTGAGGCTGGGGAATCACTGCATCAGCTGATGCCTTAGGGAAAAGATACGCCCTCATCTTCTCACTTGGAAGATAAGGGCCAGAGGTGTTCTTTTGGAAGCCCCTTACCCAGGTACGAAGCTTCTCCTTGCTATATCCCTTGATTCCGCTGTCCTAGGGGAATCAAAAGCCTCAGTAATCAGATTAGTGCACACAGTACATACCTGAGGGTCCCAATACTGGAGATCATCCTTGGAGACAGCGCATGCTGCGTGTCTCCTACAAAACTCATGTCCGCAGAGGTACTTGCTGCGGACGTTGCAGAAAACATTTCCGCACTTCGGAGGGTCCTCCTGTAAAGAGAAGAAATTTCCATGAGTATCAAGTGAACTATGTATCACTGGATATGCATAGTATAGCATAACAATTCATAAAGGAAAGACACACACTTGTGTTTCCCTCACAACCCATTGCTGCAGCCTTCCAGATAATAAAATCAAATGGTTAATCTCTTCTAGAGTAACCAATGCAAGGTTTCCAGAGGAAACAGGTGAAGCTCACACCTAAGCAATGATCTTAAAATCCTGGATAATAGACAGGAAAGAACTCACTTTCCTATCTGTAGGGCAACAGCAAAGGACTGTGCAAGAAAACACAAAAGTGTTAGAACACACAGTGCTGTACCAAAACCCATACCATAGTTTTCTTCTTACTGTATATGTTATACTGAAGAATACTAGTACAGTATAGGAGGATACGTGCCGGCCGGCACTTGCCGGCAGGCACACACCATAACTAGCTTTAAAGTATACTACTTAACAGCTATAAGGCGGCAGAACTCTGGTTCAAATGCATGTGCCGGCCGGCAGCAACTGCCGGCCGGCAACAGCCAATGTCGGCCGGCAATGGCTGCCGGACGGCAACTACACAAGGTAGTACCCAGCTGCCGGCCACACTCTTGGTGACCGGCACACAAGGGCTGACATTAGCCGGCCGGCAAAGGTACAAGACCTATGCCAGCCGGCAGCAAAAGAACCAGAGGACTACACCTGCCCGGCTGCCGGCCTCATAGGCCGGCAGCCGGGTCGGGTACAGCACTAGAAGAAAAATAGAATGGATGCCGGGATAAGAGTGTACACTACCTCCAAGCCCGGCAATCCGAAAGAGTGCATATAAGGAAGGGGAGAATCTAATTCAGGCTTCCTGACCAATGCCGTCTGGCTCTACAGGCAGGCATGGATGAGGGACCAAGGGAGGTCCGGGCAGCACTCAAAATATAAGACCCTTGCCGGCCGGCAGCTCTGCCGGCCGGCAAGGGGCTGAGTCAATTCCACATCCTAACCTATACTAGGTCCAGATGTAGAACGACGTACAGTACTGTAATGGCTAGGCCATTACGGAGATAGAGGGGGAAGGGACAAAGAGGGTCCTACCAACCTTGCTTTAGTGACGGATCACCCGCAGCCAAGAAACTTATCTTAGCCTAAGGGAGATCCAAGGGGGGAGGCCAGCAATACTTGCCAGCTCCCAGAGCACCAAAGCAAGGAAGGTGTTGCTACTCCCAGGGAAAGAAACTTATCCTCCCCCGAGGACAGCAACAAGGACTAGTCTGGTAGATCACAAAAGAAGGAATCATATCCACAGAAACCTTCGGTAGTGACCTAAGGAGGCTAAGCCACCTTTGTCTGTGTCAGGCCAGCGAGGGAGACTCTACCCCAAGCCAGACAAACACAGACTCAGACTAAAAAACTCTGTTGTTCTGTCCCTCTTTGAACCAGACTTACTGGAACAGGAAGGTACAGTAACACCCCAGTATAGTTTTATCAAAAATTAATTCGGAAAAAACCACTTAGGGATAAGCCCAAGGCTTAAACAGAGGGAAAGGGATTGCATACCTTCTCAGAAGAAAAGAAAGCAACCGGGGAGTATGATAAAGTATACTAAGGCTCCATAAGCAACTTAGCCTAGGCACCAAGAGAATC
>NC_090726.1:107676197-107678697 GCF_036898095.1 Palaemon carinicauda | reverse complement strand
GTCGTTTCTTAGCATTATTATTGATTTTTTAAGTAATAGATCTCAAAGAGTTGTTGTTGATGGGCACCATAGTGATTATAGGAATGTGATATCCGGTGTTCCACAGGGTAGTGTTCTTGGCCCATTACTTTTCATACTATATACACATGACATGTGGTTTGGCCTAAAAAACAAGCTTGTTGCATATGCAGATGATGCTACTCTCTTTGCATCAATTCCATCCCCTGAATGTAGATCTAGGGTTGGTGAATCCCTTAATAGAGATTTAGCTAAAATTGGTGCATGGTGCAAATTATGGGGTATGAAGTTGAATCCTAACAAAACTCAAAGTATGATTGTAAGTAGGTCAAGGACGGTGGCTCCTCAACATCCAGATCTCAGTATTGATAATGTTTCTTTAAATATGTATGACTCTTTCAAAATTTTAGGTGTGATTCTCGACAGTAAATTTACTTTTGAGAAACATATAAGGTCTGTGTCTTCTTCAATTGCACAAAAAATAGGCTTATTGAGAAAGTCTTTCAAGATTTTCGGTGATCAATCTATTCTGAAGAAGTGTTTTAATTCTTTCATTCTACCTTGTTTTGAGTATTGTTCTCCTGTCTGGTCTTCAGCTGCTGATTCTCATCTTAATTTGCTGGACAGAAACTTACGGTCTATTAAATTTCTTATTCCTGATCTAGATATTAATCTCTGGCACCGTCGTTCAATTAGTTCATTATGCATGTTGCATAAGATTTTTCATAACTCTGACCATCCTTTGCATTCAGGTCTCCCTGGACAGTTCTGTCCTGTTCGTAATACTAGGCAGGCAGTTAATTCTAATAGCCAGGCCTTCTCCATCACGAGGCTCAATACTACGCAGTACTCTAGAAGTTTTATTCCAGCTGTTACCAAGTTGTGGAATGATCTTCCTAATCGGGTGGTTGAATCAGAAGAACTTCAAAAGTTCAAAGTTGGAGCAAATGCTTTTTTGTTGACCAGGCGGACATGAGTCTTTTATAGTTTATTTATGACATATTTGTTTTTGATGTTGTTGATGGTTTATATGTGACATGTCTGTTTTGACGTTGTTACTGTTTTTAGAATGATTTATTGTTAATTTGTTCTCTTCATTTATTTATTTCCTTATTTCCTTTCCTCACTGGGCTATTTTTCCCTGTTGGAGCCCCTGGGCTTATAGCATCTTGCTTTTCCAACTAGGGTTGTAGCTTGGATAGTAATAATAGTAATAATAATAATATATTTTATATGTACATATATGTATATATATATATATATATATGTGTGTGTGTATATGTATATATATGTATATATGTATATATATATATATATATATATATATATATATGTATATATATATATATAAGTATATATATGTATATATGTTTATATGTATATATATGTATATATGTATATAATTGTACATATGTATATATATATATATGCATATTTATGTGTGTATATATATACATATATATATATATATATATATATATATATATATATATATATGTATATGTATGTGTACATATATGCATATATAAATGTATGTATATATATGTATATATATATGTGTATATATATGTATATATATCTGTGTATATATATGTATATATATATATATATATATGTATGTATATATATATATATATATATATATATATATATATATATATATATATATATACATATATATGCATATACATATACGTGTATATATATGTACATATATGAATATATAAATATATGTATATGTAAATATATTTATATATATACATATATATATATATATATATATATATATATATATATATATATATATAAACACACACACACACACACATATATATATATATATATATATATATATATATATATATATATATATATATACATACTGTGTGTACATATATTTATGTATATATAAATATATGGATTTATATTTATATATTTATGTATATATATGTATATATATATATATATGTATATATATATATATATATATATATATGTGTGTGTGTGTGTGTGTATGTGTATATATATATATTTGTATATATTTGTATATATAAGTGTATATATACATATATATGTATATTTATATATATATATATATATATATATATATATATATATATATATATATATATATATATATATATGTATATATATATACATATGTATGTGTATATATATATATATATATATATATATATACATATATATATGTAATTATAAATATATGTATATATATGTATATATATATACATATATATATATAATTTATATATGTATGTATATATGTACGCATATGCATATGTATATATATATATATATATATATGTATGTATGTATATATATGTGTATATATGTGTATATATATGTACATATATGTATATATAAATATATATATATATATATATATATATATATATATATATATATATATATATATACGTATATATATATATATATATATATATATATATATATATATATA
>NC_090726.1:107658697-107668697 GCF_036898095.1 Palaemon carinicauda | reverse complement strand
TCTTTTTAAAAACCTTTCAGTGGTGTTCATTACTCTCCTCAATAGATTTAATAGATATACACGGTATTTCTCAGTTGAATAATATGAGAATTGTTGCGAATTAATGAGTACCGTATATGGTAACACAGGATCCTGTCCATACACTAAAAAGAAAAGTGTGTCCCTGAGGGAAGCATTATATGCAATTTTCAAAGCTAGCTCAGCTGTAGGAAGCATGGCGTGCCAATGAAGGGGGTCATCAGCCACTAAGTAACGTAAAATGCTCACTACTTCCCTATTATGGGATTCCACTAAGCCATTTGCTGATGGCCAATATGCGGTCACTGAAAAGTGTTCAATTTTCATCAAGTCCGTGACCGATTTCACCACCTTATTTATAAACTCAAGATCATTATCACTTATCAAAATTTTTGGGCAACCAAACCTAGTAATGAAAGAGCACAGCGCCTAGGCTAATGAATTTGCAGATATATCCAACATTGCGTAAGTATGAGTGTACCGAGTAAATGCATAAACAAATACACATATATACTTATGTTGTGTTAAACCAGTAGGATATGGTCCAACCACATCCATATGCACTCTATAAAATTCAATAGGAATCACAGGCCAATTTCTGGCTTCCAGTACAGTGTTTTTAAGTTCTTTGAAACAGTTACAAGCATGTAAACCTTTTATATAATTCTCTATAGATTTTTTCATTCCTAACCAAAAGAAGGATTCACGTGCTCTCAATTTTTAATGTTCTATCAATCCCTAAATGCCCTGCATACGGACTTGCATGTACGAGGTGGATGGCTCGATTAATTAAAGGGGAGGAAGAACTACCCATGCACAAAATTCCCCACCCCTCTTCTCGTAAGCACAATATATGATATTATTTTCTATAAAAAAAAAATTCTCACGAGGCACATTCAGAAATGACGGATAACTCTCCGATTCCCCTTTAATCACTGCTCACACACTTTCTATCCATTCCTCTTTTTTTTTCTGTCGCTCTCGTACTTCTTTTATGTCCCAACCTCCCAAGACAATCAAACCTGCATCATCAGGGCATTCGTTCTGGAAACCCCTGGTCATGTCCTCGGCCACCCACATATATTCACCTTTATCGCTCATATCTCTCTCTCTCTCTCTCTCTCTCTCTCTCTCTCTCTCTCTCTCTCTCTCTCTCTCTCTCTCATCCTGTCTTCTGACTGCTCATCGGGAGAATTCACATCTCATTCTCGATTTTCTCAATTTAGAGGGGGGTCTTCAATATTTTGGTTATGGTCTTCGTTCCTCTTTTGTGCCCTAGTTGTTACTGCTATTACTGCACCTCTAGAGAGAGCATCAGCTACCTTGTTAGCTTTACCTTCTATGTGGTGAAAACCCTTTAATTTAAACTCTAACAACATCTCAATCCATCTCGCTTGTCGAGAGGTCAAATCATTTTTATAAAACAAATCACATAAGGGGTGATGATCACTTTGCAACTCAATCAACTGACCTAATAAAAAGTACTAATGCCTCTCCAGAACCCAAAGAATAGTCAAAGCCTCTCGATCGAATGTACTATAATTCTTTTCTGCCCCTTTTAACGCCCGGGAAGCAAAACAAATGTGTCACTCTCTGCCTTTAGCATCTCGTTGAGAAACTACGCCACCAATAGCTACGCTACTCGCATCTGTTATCACTAAAAACGGGCGATCAAATCTAGGATATGCGAGTAAATCATTGCTAGTTTAGGCAACTTTCAAATGGGTAAAGGCCCTTTTTTCTTCCACTCCCCAATTATTTACTTTTTGTTTTTTAAGGCATCTAACGGGTTTTCTATCTTTCCAAAACCTCTTATGAATTTACGGTAATACCCAGCGAACTCTAGGAACCCAGCTACTTCATTAGAGTTACGTGGCTGGGGAAATCTCTAATAGCCGCTACTTTACTGGGGCAGGGTTGTATACTTTCTGGGGTTATCATGTGACCTAAAAATTCGACCTGTTTACAGGAAAATTTGCACTTTGACAAATTTATTTTCAAACCATTACGTCGCAATGCTTCTAAAACTTTACGAATATTATTGTGGCGAAATTTCACCGGTTTACTAAATTGCCCGATGTACTGGGCTGATCACAAGGCCTTAAGGGCTAGCCTCTCAAAACCATTCAGGAGATAAGTAGAATACGGCTATATTTTAACAAATTTATTGTAAAAATAATCATCTAATACGAGAAAAATATAAAAAATAAACCTTTACTTGACATACAAAGAGACACTTGACTTAATGAACATGTGCGTAACTGAAAAAAACTATGTCCGCATCGGACTCAAGATTTTAGCAAAATTAATTAAACATTTAGTGAGTTATCACGATAAACGCCTTACCGAGACCTTTTTACGTATTTTACAAAACAACTCTGATCCCCTGGCACAAGTATCGATGAAATATTCACAGATACAAATTTTACATAACTCTAGCAAAATCTATATGGAAACCAACCTGGGTACACTAGGGGGGGAGAGAGAACAATTAGGACTTACTGTGGTTGGGGACGTCGGATCAAAGAGGCAGACCTGGCTTCTTCAACCCCCGACGTCACCTTTTTCCCGCATTTTTTCCTGAACCTAAATATCTAGATTGGATTTTTTTATCATGTTACAATAGAATGACGTTACATTTCTTAATCTTAATTTACAAGTGGTCGATTTCTTTGGTCTCAACGCCTCCCCTACCAGGCGGTTTCTCTTCTTGGTTCTAAAACATTCTCGTCTTGAACGACATTCATTCGCCCGCGAGTTCTCTCCTCTCCCTCCAATTTGACGCAATGTAGGCGGAGTCAAATGGCGGGAATTTCGATTGATCAGTTCAAAATTCCCGACATCCTTCACGCCCCAAAATAAGGAGCAATGAAACGTCGGTCAATTGGACAAGGCTGGACTCGGGGTGGGGGGAGTGACTTACTCCGAGACTCTGTTAGGCTCGCTGCGTAGCGCTCCGCAACGACTCGAACAGAGTATGCATAATGTACAACACACAGCAATGTTACCCCGGGGCAATAAACACAATCAATAATCTACATGTAGCCATACAACAGTTCAAATTAGGCAATGGGCCTAGCAATTGAAATGTACTCGTGTATAATACACATAAGGAACAGCAGAAATTAGTGGTAATGTACACATACATATTACAAAATTCAATGGCAAAGCAAGTAGGCAATGGGCCTAAAACAAACCAAAAATAACAATGGGAATGCATACATGACAATTCAAATGCAAAGGCAATCAGGCAATGGGCCTAAGACAATCAGAAAATGGCAGAAAATGGCAATGGAAATGCATACATAACAATTCAAATGCAAAGGCAATTAGGCAATGGGCCTAAGACAATCAGAAAATGGCAGAAAATGGCAATGGAAATGCATACATAACAATTCAAGTTCAGTCTACCTTAACTCACATTAATTGAGACTTATATAGCGCTGCTACATACAGGCTATTACTTGATGGAGTACAAGAGGGAGGGGCTGGTTCTGTGCAACGCTCGGTCTGTACGCATGAGAGACCATCCCGTCCCCGTTCTCCACGCCCTACGCACTTCCAACTTCCGCAGATTCATGCACACCTCACAAACTCCACCCTCCCTACCTTCCAGATAGGACACTCCCCTTTTTCACTCATTGTTTACAGCTACGTTTTATATATCGTCACCTTTCAGCAGACAGTCCATCAGTTCTCGCTGTTTCGCGGCAGCCGTTCTCAATGGGCGTGCAGAACGTCCTTGTGCGTTCGTCTGCTCTGATTCAGTTTCATTTTCACTTCTTTCACTAACTGCATAGTTCTCACCTTTCTCGTCGTTGTCGTCCGTTCCTGTGGCTGGTTGTTGAGTTGTCGTAGCTGGCGCCATATCCTGGTCGTCCCCAGACGTCTCCACTATCCCTGGCATTCCTGCTGTCGAACTGTACGCGCCCTCTTCTCCGTCATCGCCGTCGTCGTCTTCTCCTCCGTCGTCATCCTCAGAGGGGGCTATTTCTAGGGGAACCAGGTGGCTGACAGCTCGCAGCGACTCGACACCCTCGAACAACACTTTAGCCGAATGCACGACTCCGTCGTCGTCAGGATACGTCTCCACGACAAGTCCAAGAGGCCATGTAGCTCTTTTCTTATTCTCTTGTTTAACTAGCACGATGTCTCCGGGGTGCAGCTTGGAGGGTTCCCCGGACCGACAGTCGTGCCGGGCTCTCAAGGCACTCAAGTATTCCCTTCTCCATCGTTCTCGGAATGCCTTCAATGAATCTGTCAGTCTTATGTAACGATCACGTAGCTTCCGAGAGGTGAAGGTTGCGTTGAGATGGTCGTCCGGCAAGATTGGTGCCATGAGGTGGACTTGGTGTCCTCTTAGCAAATGGGAGGGGGTGAGGACTTCATCCTCGCGCTCGTCACCGCTGTACATAAGCGGCCGATTGTTCACCACTGCTTCTGCTTCTTTCACGAGGGTTAGCACGTGGGCATTCGGCAGGTACTTCTTTCCGAAGGCTATCTGGAAGGTCTGTTTCGTTACTCCTATCAAACGCTCGAAGAACCCACCTTTCCAAGGTGCACGGGGCGTCTGAAACCGCCACTTTATGCCAGTTTTCCTCAAGAACTGCTGGACTTCATCTTCTTCGTAAAGTCCCTGCAGGAGGTGGCTGGCAGCCTTGAAGGTTTGATGGTTATCGGACATGATGAGCTGCGGGGCACCATGGGTGGCACTAAATCGTCTTAGTGCCAACACAAATTCTTCTGCTTCCAAAGAGGGACAAAAGTCAAGGTGCACGGCTCTGCTAGCCATGCAGGTTATGATGAGTATATATCCTGGCCGCATTTCGGTCTGTATGGCTGCTGTGTGGTCCACTCCGACCGCTGTGAAGGGTTTTGTGAGGGTGATCCTTTCCTTTGGCAGGGGGGGTGGTGGTGGCTGTTTCGTGAGAGGTTGGAAGGCTAGCTTGCATTCGGGGCATTGCCGCACGGTTCGCTTCGCAATGGAACGTAGACCCGCCATCCAACATTTCTGTCGAAAGATACCTATTAGAGTATTCACCCCACAATGCAAATGTAACTGATGTAAATAATTTAAATATATCCTAACTAAATGCCCTTTAGCTGGCAAGAGAATTAACTGATCAGTTTCTCCTACGTGGGACACTCGTCCCCTGGTGCAGATGAGATTATCTACTAAGACTAGATTCAATTGTCTGACAAAATTAGCAACTTCACGAGGGGGTCTGACTCCGCCCTCTAAGTAGGCATAAACAGTAGGCAAATAATGTTTTTGCTCTAATTGGACAACAATACTGAACGGATGCCGTTCTATCTTTGTAAATTTTAAAATTAGTCTGACTACTCTCAACAAGAATTGGAACCCTACTTCCCTTTTCAGGATGTCCCAAATCTCGCCTGGGGGGTTAGGACACATCTCCTCCCTTAACTCCTGTACCGTCGCTACTACGTGAGTTTGATGTAGTGGATCTTCCTCCTTGCAAGGAACAGGCTTTCCCGTGGTCCGAGGAATTCTGGACCGTTCCTCCACAGGGAGTTAGCTTACAATTGTCGAGCCGTTGCACCTCTGGATAGGATATCAGCAGGGTTCTGATGACTAGGGACATGGTTCAGACTGAAACTACAAACCTGCTGAATAGAAATAATCTCCGCCACTCTGTTAGAAACAAACACATTTTTATGAGACCTGGCATCGGGAGATGCTACCGATGCCAACGTTACCTTACTGTCAGTCCACATTACTATTTCCCGTGGCTCGATCAGTTCCTTGAGTGTTCTTGCTAGTCTGCTGCCTAACAACAAGGCCAGTAGCTCTAGCTTGGGGATTGTCAATTTGCTCATCCCTTTCGGAGTGATCCTCATTTTGCTTGTAACCAAACTTACCCGTTTGCAATCGTCCCTGGTATATGCCACTGCTCCATATGCCTTACTACTGGCATCGGTGAACACATGGAGTTCTAAACTCCTTTTTCCTATCGATCTTTGAAAGGTGATGTCGCTCACCGCTTTCAAATCATTCAACAATTCACTTGCCTGTTTAGCCCTTTCTTCTCCTAACACGTCATCCCAACCTACATTATCCTCCCATAGTTGTTGGAGGAAAAGTTTTCCCTTTACAAATAATGGGCTTATCAAACCTATCGGATTGTAAATGGAGACTAACAGGGAAAGTACCCTACGCTTCGTAGGCACCCATCCCTCCCCCAACTCATAGATCCTTTTACTTTCTTTCACACACAATCTGTCCACGTCCCGGGCCCATCGCAGCCCGAGCACGTTCACACTCACAGGCTCGCTCCACTGTTTCTCGCTATCGAAGGCCAAGTGATTGCTTGCCCACCCTTCTAAGGGCATACCCGCCCCTTTTAAGATGTTATTAACAGACTCATGCTCTTGCCTCATATGTTCTAAATCCTCAAACGTGGCCAGATAGTTATCGACATAAAAAGATTTTACTAAATCTGGCCGGCCTTCCTCTTTAAAATGACAATTTAATATCTGTTGTACCAAAAATGGACTAGCTGTGATGCCGAACACCACGACTCTAAAGGCGAAGGTAAGCGCTCGACCAGCTGCCTCGCGCCACAGAAATCGTGTGTATTTGGCATCACGAGGATCTAACAAAACACGATGGAATGCTTTACTAATGGCATATCGGTTCAACCTAAACCTTATGATTAAACTATATGCTACCTCTACTAAATTGGGCCCAGGTAAGAGACATTCATTCAATGACTTACAACCCTTTGACTTTGCCGAGGCATTGAACACGATTCTAAGGGGGGTGGTACGGCTGTCTTTCTTAACTCCAAAGTGCGGCATGTAATAACCTTCCACTATGGGATTTTTCACCTCAGATATAAAACCTGCTTCGATATATTTATCTATCACTCCCTGATATTGTTCAAAATATTTCCTATCCTTTCTGAATTTGGTCTGCAACGACTCTAACTGCGCCACAGCGTTACGATAATTTGTTTCTGGCCTAGCATCCGACCCGAATAGTAGGCTAACCTGATATCCCTCAGGTTTTCTCACAACGCTTTGCGATACCTTTCGCATGGCCTCGGCCTCGCGAACAGTGTATTGCTCAGATGGGGCGATGCCAACACGGTCTAATCGCCACCACTCGTCTACATCACACAGATATGGCTCGTTCGTGATTCTGCACACTCTCAACGTTCTTACTTGTTCGATCTTTTCCCCTTGGAACAGCCACTGTGGCACCTTCCCGTACGGGGACATACCATTATGCGTCAAGAAGAGATTTATCCCATCTATTTTTTCAACACCTATAATAAAATAGCTAAAATAATCAGCCCCAACTAATACGTGTACGTTCTTCATGGTATCTGATTGGTTTGCTGGATCGGCTAACGTGACTCCCTTGGTCAACAGATGCTGTCTGACCTTTACGTAACCCGCGTTATGTATCGGGACGTCCACGTGTTCGTGTGCCACTAACTTCATACGCACGATTCTTTTCCCCATTTCAACCCTGCAACTTACTACATCGTATTGTCCGCTTATTTCCTCGGAACCAAACGGAGCTATATTTAAGGATACTCGTCCTACCACCGTTAGGCCTAATTGACGGGCAATTTTTGCCGAGATGAAGCTCCTCTGGCTTCCTGAGTCGAGGAATAGGCGGACTCGCTTACTACCTTGCCTTAGTTGGATACCTGCCATGGCTGTTGGCAAGATAGTGCATGGGAGGTCCACATCAGACCTCTGCGCGATCTTTGCGCTTGTGTATGGTTTAGATTCTACTTTAACTTTGGATGGACGGGGGGCAGTTTCGTTCTGTGTAGGCGTGGCATTTACTACGGGGCGGGACGTTGTTAATTGACTATTACTACTATGACTAGGGATCGATTGCGGTCTACCCGCATCGTAAATTGCAGTGTGGTGCTTAGCATTACAGTTTCTACAGGAATTTGAAACGGGACATTTATCGCTACGATGACCTGATTGCGTACAATTAAAACAAAGACCCCTTTTCAGCAAAATGCGACGTCTAGCAGCTACGTCAGTCACTTGGCGACATCCGTGAGGCGGGTGCCGTTCGCTACAAAATGGGCAGGAATTATTGTGGATGGGATGGGTTTTCTGTCTTACACTACTGTCTGGTCTTTTGTCACTCTCAAGACTGTCGCCTCTCTGCAACGCATCATCTTCTAGCATTCTCACAATAAAATCTATTGCCTCAAAAAACTCGTCCAACGTATAGTCGCATTTTCTCAAATGCTCTACCACTTTGCGGTAGAGTTTTCCCTCTGACAGTTTTTGATTAATGAGGCTCATGACCATGCCCTGGCCTATGTCATTGGTACTCAGTCTTTTGATTTGTTCAATAATGATGGTCAACTCAAAACGGAACCTTTTGAGTTCTACTGGGTTTAGTGACGGCACAAAGATGTTGGCTAATTTACGGTGCAGAATCACGAGTGTCTGGTGCACGTTGCCATATTGCTTATCTAATAGGTCTAATGCTACTCTATAGTTCGCGGCGGTTACACTTAGAGATTTGATTATTCTAAGTGGCTCTTTGCCCAACGTCCCCAATAAATATGTGAATTTAGACACTTCGTCTAAATCCGCTCTTCGATCCACGGGGATTGTGAATAATTCACGGTACGATGCGTACTCTTGCACTTCCCCTTCAAACGTGGGGAGAGGCAGCGGCTTCAACCTGGGGAGGGCAACATTCCCCGTTGAAGGGCCTTTCACTTTATCTATCCTATTATACAATAGGGTGGAAGCATGTGTAGCTTCACCTAACGTGTGCCTGATTCGGGCTTCAATACTAGATTCTAGTTTCACGCGCTGGCTTTTGTATAGCTCTTTTAGCTGTCGGACCTCTGCCTGCAACTCCGTTACCAAATTCTGGTAAACGGACTCAGAGTAGGTCTCTAATAGCGCCCTTTTCGTTTCGCTCAGTAAGTCTTGCACTAGGCCCATCGACGCCTCGATGTGGACGATCGTGGCCACCGCCATCTTAATTAACTTTACTTTACGTTTGGGGGGGGGGGGGGCAGGGGTTGGCAAAGCAAGGAAAGAAAGGTATTTTACGTTAGGAAGGGACTCAAAGAAACTGACCCACGTGGGCGATCGCACATCGGGACATAGACGACCTTTAATTGTTACTTCTCTCCCACCCTCAAAAGCTCATATTCTATTTTAGTCCTGTCCGGCTCTGGGAAGCGCTTGTGATCCGGTTCGAAGGACCAAATGGCGAAATTTCACTGGTTTACTAAATTGCCCGATGTACTGGGCTGATCACAAGGCCTTAAGGGCTAGCCTCTCAAAACCATTCAGGAGATAAGTAGAATACAGCTATATTTTAACAAATTTATTATAAAAATAATCATCTAATACGAGAAAAATATAAAAAATAAACCTTTACTTGACATACAAAGAGACACTTGACTTAATGAATATGTGCGTAACTGAAAAAAACTATGTACGCATCGGACTCAAGATTTTAGCAAAATTAATTAAACATTTAATGAGTTATCACGATAAACGCCTTACCGAGACCTTTTTACGTATTTTACAAAACAACTCTGATCCCCTGGCACAAGTATCGATGAAATATTCAGATACAAATTTTACATAACTCTAGCAAAATCTATATGGAAACCGACCTGGGTACACTAGGGGGGGGGGGGGAGAGAGAACAATTAGGACTTACTGTGGTTGGGGACCTCGGATCAAAGACTTCTGCAACCCCCGACGTCACCTTTTTCCCGCATTTTTTCCTGAACCTAAATTTCTAGATTGGATTTTTTTATCATGTTACAATAGAATGACGTTACATTTCTTAACCTTAATTTACAAGTGGTCGATTTCTTTAGTCTCAATGCCTCCCCTACCAGGCGGTTTCTCTTCTTGGTTCTAAAACATTCTCGTCTTGAACGACATTCATTCGCCCGCGAGTTCTCTCCTCTCCCTCCAATTTGACGCAACGTAGGCGGAGTCA
>NC_090726.1:107636197-107641197 GCF_036898095.1 Palaemon carinicauda | reverse complement strand
AAAAATGAAGAGTTTTTTCTTTTTTTAAGAGATAAATCTCGAATTATGTCTGTGTTTTCTTGTGCATTTCGTTCTCTTAAGCCATGATAAACTACAGTCTTTTTGCACACAGAATGAATATCTACGTACATTTTTTCATCATATTTCATTCAAATTTCGTTGCTAACTAGTGAGGTTGGATAACGGCTAAGTAAATTCATAGCATCTGAAATAGAATGTAATTTAATTGATTTTAAACAAACCTTTTTATTAATGAGATATTTAATTCTTTTTTCAGTTAATACATAATTATTATCTTCGTGCAAATTACACTTTTCAATGATATAACTTGTCACTTCTGATATAGGAGAATATAAATACGTTGACTGTTTGATATTCGTAGTAATATCGGGCATAATTTTAGCAACTAAATGTTCATATAAGAATAGAGGAGAATCTAAGTTATTTTGGCAAAGCATATGTAAGAGTAAAGCAGTTGTACGTAACTTGGTCGTGTATTCATTTTCCTCCGAGAATATAGGGAAATGAGACATTTTAAAATTAATAGGCTTTTTCGAATCAAAACGAGATCTAAAGGTGAAATATTTTAATCTTTCTATAAGAGCTGGACAATTTTCCGTAAAAGTAGGTTTATTATTACCAAATATTAAGATAATAGGAGTAAGTTGAACATTACGGCCACTTGTGTAGTTAGTTTTAAGAAATAGTTGGGAATTACCAGTTATGTGATTTAGGAGTTGTCGATTGAAGGATATTTTAGGAATTTCATCCATATACCAAAATCCAGCATTATTGCAATTTTTAGCTAAATCATGATATCTATCTAATATAGATTTTTGGTGTAGAGAATATGAAGACAAAATACCTCCAACATTACCCAATACTGATAATATTTGAGCTAAAAAATATGTTTTTCCACTATTGGTTTCTCCCAAAAGAAAATAAATAGACTTTTGCCTAAGATAACCAATGTCATGACATAGACTCATAAGAATTAATCTTAAAACATAAAGCATAGAAGAAATATCATAACTAAATGTTTGTAAAAGACTTATCAATACTTGACTCGTAGCACAATTACACAAGGGCTCAGTCATTTCCTCTATGCCAATATCTGGTAATAATCTAGAACCATAAGGATGGTTATCCATAATTTTTTGCAGAATTTCAGCTAAATTTCTAAGTTTATGTTTTTCCTCTTCCCCTCGCGATAAAGATGATACCATGTGTCTATCATTAAGTGGTAATAATTGTAATATATTTTTTAAGTCTTTTTGGGTTGTCTAACAAACGTTTAAGAACATAATATTTAACAAATTTTATTAAATCTATAACGTTTTGATCTTCGCATTGCTCTAAAGTTAATTTTATATTATGGTTCCATTTTGTCGTTAAATCATATGGGGTACTAGAGGGATTAATTTCATCTGGAGGGAGTCAAAAATTATGATTGTCATTTTCCTGAGGTATTCCAAAATTCATTTCTTTAAATATTCTAGTCGCTACAATCGAATCACCGTCCTCTTCCTCAACCACTTTTGATAATTGATTATCAATATACTGTCTTTCCATTTGAAGTTTTTCATTCACTTGCGAGTTATTTTCTTTCAGAATATTATCAAATATAGGGAATAATTGTTGATTTAAGAATGGACATTCTTTATGATGATGCATTGTCTGATTCAAATGTTCTAGCGTCTGAAGATTAGCTTTTTCATTTGTAAAATACATAGGTATTGGCAATATATTCAATTATGAACCCCTTTTTTTAGGATGACATTCCTAAAACAGTAAAATATTGAGAAAACTTTAATAACAAAGGAGGACTTGCATAAGTACTTAAAGCCCAATAGAGTTGAATGTAATCAACGATAGAATTTATTAAAACATTATTATCATTTATTCCTTTTAAATTCTTGGCGTTTTTTTTTTAGGAATATTATTATCATTATTATTTTTTTGTTTTTTCTTTTTTTGAGAAAATTCGCCAGTTTCATTTTAAAATTTAAGAGTTTGGTCTTTGAGGTCAAAGTCTAAATAGAAATGTTGATAATTTAGATAATATCTTGCTATTGATAAAGAACCGATGATCCCTTTTTCCACAAAGCAGTGATTTCTTACGTAGATATGTAAATAAATCATGTAAAGAACCACGCATGTTTGGATTGATTCCAAAGAAATTCATAGGAATAGAACAATCCTTTTCTCCTTTGTTACTTAATATGCCTTTGGTCAATAGATTAGATCTTGATATATTTTGATATAAAGTTAAACTATTATTATCATTTATGATATGTAATCTCGATAAATGGTTATAGTTGTCAATTAAAGTTTTTGAATATAAGATTACCATTATTATTATCATTATTTTGTAAAAACCAATCTGTATATATAAAAGTATATATAAATTCCAAAGTCAAAAAGGAAGAAATATTATCAAACGAAGATGATGATGATTACTCGTCACAAGATTTTTCCCAAGAAGACTTTATTCAAGCAGATTTCAACTATAAGAAAGAATCGCATCTAGCTCCAGTTTTATTTGTAATTGATTTCGATCATACTTTGGCCGTTAATGATGGTGAATATCTATTGGAAAAATCTACAACTAAACACCTTCCTAGTACATATACAAGACCTATCGTGTTTTCAAACTCAAACAGTTGGGAGTGGGTGGGTCGTTTCTTAGCATTATTATTGATTTTTTAAATAATAGATCTCAAAGAGTTGTTGTTTATGGGTACCATAGTGAGTATAGGAATGTGATATCCGATGTTCCACAGGGTAGTGTTCTTGGCCCATTACTTTTCATACTATATACACATGACATGTGGTTTGGCCTAGAAAATAAGCTTGTTGCATATGCAGATGATGCTACTCTGCATCAATTCCATCCCCCGAATGTAGATCTGGGGTTGGTGAATCCCTTAATAGAGATTTAGCTAAAATTATTGCATGGTGCAAATTATGGGGTATGAAGTTGAATCCTAATAAAACTCAAAGTATGATTGTAAGTAGGTCAAGGACGGTGGCTCCTCAACATTCGGATCTCAGTATTGATAAAGTTTCCTTTAATTTGTATGACTCTTTTAAAATTTTAGGTGTGATTCTCGACGGCAAATTTACTTTTGAAAAACACATTAGGTCTGTGTCTTCTTCAGTTGCACAAAAAAATAGGCTTATTGAGAAAGTTTTACAAGATTTTCGGTGATCAATCTATTCTGAAGAAGTGCTTTAATTCTTTCATTCTACCTAGTTTCGAGTATTGTTCTCCTGTCTGGTGTTCAGCTGCTGATTCTCATCTTAATTTGTTGGACAGAAACTTAGGGTCAATTAAATTTCTTGTTCCTGATCTGGATATTAATCTTTGGCACCCTCGTACAATTAGTTCATTATGCATGTTGCATAACATTTTTCATAACTCTGACCATCCTTTACATTCAGATCTCCCTGGACAATTCTATCCTGTTCGTAATACTAGGCAGGCAGTTAATTCTAATAGCCAGGCCTTCTCCAACATGAGACTCAATACTAAACAGTATTCAAGAAGTTTTATTCCAGCTGTTACCAAGTTGTGGAATGATCTTCCTAATCAGGTAGTTGAATCAGTAAAACGTCAAAAGTTCAAAGTTGGAGCAAATGTTTTTATATTGACCAGAATGACATGAGTCTTTTTATAGTTAATATATGACAAATCTGTTTTTGACGTTGTTAATAGTTTATATAGTACATATCTGTTTTGATGTTATTACTGTTTTTGGAATGATTTATTGTTAATTTATTCTCATCATTTATTTATTTCCTTATTTCCATTCCACACTGGGCTATTTTTCCTTATTGGAGGCCTTCGGCTTATAACATCTTGCTTTTCAAATTAGGATTGTAGCTTGGCTAGTAATAATAATAATAATAATAATAATAATAATGCATATATATTATACATATATATATATATATATATATATATATATATATATATATATATATATATGTATATTTATGTATTTATATCTATATATATGAATATATAAATAAATATATATATATATATATATATATATATATGTGTGTGTGTGTGTGTGTATACACACACACACACACACATATATATATATATATATATATATATATATATATATATATGTGTGTGTGTGTGTGTGTGTGTGTGTGTATATATAAATAAATGTATATATGTGTATATATATATTGTATATATATATGTATATATAATGTTTATATACTGTATATATATATATATATATATATATATATATATATGTATGTATGTTTATATATGCATGTATACATATGTATACATACGGTATATATATATTGTATATTTCTATATGTATATATATGTATATATATATATATATATATATATATATATGTATATATATTTATCATATTCCACAATTTGACTTCGTTCAAATAAAATTCGCTCAATTCATCTTGTAGAAAGTGTCCAAAGTTCGCTCAAACTGACATCGCTTAATGATCATCGCTCAAAATGTACAAAATGTAAGTTCGTTAAAAAGGACTTCGGCGAACGTGACATCGCTCAACTTGACTTCGCTCAAATGAATGGAGACGACATATATATATATATATATATATATATATATATATATATATATATATATATATATATATATATACATATATACATATATATATACATACATATATATATATATATATATATATATATATATATATATTTATATATATATATATATGTCTGTGTGTATATATATGCATATATATAAGTATATATATGTATATATATATATATATATATATATATATATATATGTATATATATATATATGCATATATATATGCTTATATATGTATATATATATATATATATATATATATATATATATATATAGGTAAATATATGTATATATGTATATATATATATATATATATATATATATATATATATATATATATATATATATATATATATATATATATATATATGCATATATATG
>NC_090726.1:107473697-107631197 GCF_036898095.1 Palaemon carinicauda | reverse complement strand
ATTGAAATCTCTGTACTGACTAGAGTCTTGTAGGGGAAATAGTTTTACAGGCGGCGAAGATTTGCTCTTCCTTTTTATTTTATATGATTACCGAAGAACTTCAGAAACATTATTATTATTAGGTAGGTAGATGAGAAATTCTCCTAAGTCAATACATTATACCAAAATAAACTATTTCTTTCTTTCTATGTGTTTGTCTGGCGCAAAGAAAACTCGTAATATTTTTTGTCAAGCAGTAGTACACTGTCATTTTTATTTTCCTGTACGCGAGAATTTCCTCATCAAAGAAGAGCTCAAACGGCCCAACTATATTGAAATCTCTGTACTGACTAGAGTCTTGTAGGGGAAATAGTTTTACAGGCGGCGAAGATTTGCTCTTCCTTTTTATTTTATATGATTACCGAAGAACTTCAGAAACATTATTATTATTAGGTAGGTAGATGAGAAATGAAATTCTTCTAAGTTAATACAGTATACCAAAATAAACTATTTCTTATTGAAATCTCTGTACTGACTAGAGTCTTGTAGGGGAGATAGTTTTACAGGCGGCGAAGATTTGCTCTTCCTTTTTATTTTATATGATTACCGAAGAACTTCAGAAACATTATTATTATTAGGTAGGTAGATGAGAAATGAAATTCTTCTAAGTCAATACAGTATACCAAAATAAACTATTTCTTTCTTTCTATGTGTTTGTCTGGCGCAAAGAAAACTCGTAGTATTTTTTGTCAAGCAGTAGTACACTGTCATTTTTATTTTCCTGTACGCGAGAATTTCCTCATCAAAGAAGAGCTCAAACGGCCCAACTATATTGAAATCTCTGTACTGACTAGAGTCTGGTAGGGGAAATAGTTTTACAGGCGGCGAAGATTTGCTCTTCCTTTTTATTTTATATGATTACCGAAGAACTTCAGAAACATTATTATTATTAGGTAGGTAGATGAGAAATGAAATTCTTCTAAGTCAATACAGTATACCAAAATAAACTATTTCTTTCTTTCTATGTGTTTGTCTGGCGCAAAGGAAACTCGTAATATTTTTTGTCAAGCAGTAGTACACTGTCATTTTTATTTTCCTGTACGCGAGAATTTCCTCATCAAAGAAGAGCTCAAACGGCCCAACTATATTGAAATCTCTGTACTGACTATAGTCTTGTAGGGGAAATAGTTTTACAGGCGGCGAAGATTTGCTCTTCCTTTTTATTTTATATGATTACCGAAGAACTTCAGAAACATTATTATTATTAGGTAGGTAGATGAGAAATTAAATTCTTCTAAGTTAATAAAGTATACCAAAATAAACTATTTCTTATTGAAATCTCTGTACTGACTAGAGTCTTGTAGGGGAAATAGTTTTACAGGCGGCGAAGATTTGCTCTTCCTTTTTATTTTATATGATTACCGAAGAACTTCAGAAACATTATTATTATTAGGTAGGTAGATGAGAAATGAAATTCTTCTAAGTCAATACAGTATACCAAAATAAACTATTTCTTTCTTTCTATGTGTTTGTCTGGCGCAAAGAAAACTCGTAATATTTTTTGTCAAGCAGTAGTACACTGTCATTTTTATTTTCCTGTACGCGAGAATTTCCTCATCAAAGAAGAGCTCAAACGGCCCAACTATATTGAAATCTCTGTACTGACTAGAGTCTTGTAGGGGAAATAGTTTTACAGGCGGCGAAGATTTGCTCTTCCTTTTTATTTTATATGATTACCGAAGAACTTCAGAAACATTATTATTATTAGGTAGGTAGATGAGAAATGATATTCTTCTAAGTTAATACAGTATACCAAAATAAACTATTTCTTATTGAAATCTCTGTACTGACTAGAGTCTTGTAGGGGAAATAGTTTTACAGGCGGCGAAGATTTGCTCTTCCTTTTTATTTTATATGATTACCGAAGAACTTCAGAAACATTATTATTATTAGGTAGGTAGATGAGAAATGAAATTCTTCTAAGTCAATACAGTATACCAAAATAAACTATTTCTTTCTTTCTATGTGTTTGTCTGGCGCAAAGAAAACTCGTAATATTTTTTGTCAAGCAGTAGTACACTGTCATTTTTATTTTCCTGTATGCGAGAATTTCCTCATCAAAGAAGAGCTCAAACGGCCCAACTATATTGAAATCTCTATACTGACTAGAGTCTTGTAGGGGAAATAGTTTTACAGGCGGCGAAGATTTGCTCTTCCTTTTTATTTTATATGATTACCGAAGAACTTCAGAAACATTATTATTATTAGGTAGGTAGATGAGAAATGAAAGTCTTCTCAGTTAATACAGTATACCAAAATAAACTATTTCTTATTGAAATCTCTGTACTGACTAGAGTCTTGTAGGGGAAATAGTTTTACAGGCGGCGAAGATTTGCTCTTCCTTTTTATTTTATATGATTACCGAAGAACTTCAGAAACATTATTATTATTAGGTAGGTAGATGAGAAATGAAAGTCTTCTCAGTTAATACAGTATACCAAAATAAACTATTTCTTATTGAAATCTCTGTACTGACTAGAGTCTTGTAGGGGAAATAGTTTTACAGGCGGCGAAGATTTGCTCTTCCTTTTTATTTTATATGATTACCGAAGAACTTCAGAAACATTATTATTATTAGGTTGGTAGGTGAGAAATGAAATTCTTCTAAGTCAATACAGTATACCAAAATAAACTATTTCTTTCTTTCTATGTGTTTGTCTGGCGCAAAGAAAACTCGTAATATTTTTTGTCAAGCAGTAGTACACTGTCATTTTTATTTTCCTGTACGCGAGAATTTCCTCATCAAAGAAGAGCTCAAACGGCCCAACTATATTGAAATCTCTGTACTGACTAGAGTCTGGTAGGGGAAATAGTTTTACAGGCGGCGAAGACTTGCTCTTCCTTTTTATTTTATATGATTACCGAAGAACTTCAGAAACATTATTATTATTAGGTAGGTAGATGAGAAATGAAATTCTTCTAAGTCAATACAGTATACCAAAATAAACTATTTCTTTCTTTCTATGTGTTTGTCTGGCGCAAAGAAAACTCGTAATATTTTTTGTCAAGCAGTAGTACACTGTCATTTTTATTTTCCTGTACGCGAGAATTTCCTCATCAAAGAAGAGCTCAAACGGCCCAACTATATTGAAATTTCTGTACTGACTAGAGTCTTGTAGGGAAAATAGTTTTACAGGCGGCGAAGATTTGCTCTTCCTTTTTATTTTATATGATTACCGAAGAACTTCAGAAACATTATTATTATTAGGTAGGTAGATGAGAAATGAAATTCTTCTAAGTTAATACAGTATACCAAAATAAACTATTTCTTATTGAAATCTCTGTACTGACTAGAGTCTTGTAGGGGAAATAGTTTTACAGGCGGCGAAGATTTGCTCTTCCTTTTTATTTTATATGATTACCGAAGAACTTCAGAAACATTATTATTATTAGGTAGGTAGATGAGAAATGAAATTCTTCTAAGTCAATACAGTATACCAAAATAAACTATTTCTTTCTTTCTATGTGTTTGTCTGGCGCAAAGAAAACTCGTAATATTTTTTGTCAAGCAGTAGTACACTGTCATTTTTATTTTCCTGTACGCGAGAATTTCCTCATCAAAGAAGAGCTCAAACGGCCCAACTATATTGAAATCTCTGTACTGACTAGAGTCTTGTAGGGGAAATAGTTTTACTGGCGGCGAAGATTTGCTCTTCCTTTTTATTTTATATGATTACCGAAGAACTTCAGAAACATTATTATTATTAGGTAGGTAGATGAGAAATGAAATTCTTCTAAGTCAATACAGTATACCAAAATAAACTATTTCTTTCTTTCTATGTGTTTGTCTGGCGCAAAGAAAACTCGTAATATTTTTTGTCAAGCAGTAGTACACTGTCATTTTTATTTTCCTGTACGCGAGAATTTCCTCATCAAAGAAGAGCTCAAACGGCCCAACTATATTGAAATCTCTGTACTAACTAGAGTCTTGTAGGGGAAATAGTTTTACAGGCGGCGAAGATTTGCTCTTCCTTTTTATTTTATATGATTACCGAAGAACTTCAGAAACATTATTATTATTAGGTAGGTAGATGAGAAATGAAATTCTTCTAAGTTAATACAGTATACTAAAATAAACTATTTCTTATTGAAATCTCTGTACTGACTAGAGTCTTGTAGGGGAAATAGTTTTACAGGCGGCGAAGATTTGCTCTTCCTTTTTATTTTATATGATTACCGAAGAACTTCAGAAACATTATTATTATTAGGTAGGTAGGTGAGAAATGAAATTCTTCTAAGTCAATACATTATACCAAAATAAACTATTTCTTTCTTTCTATGTGTTTGTCTGGCGCAAAGAAAACTCGTAATATTTTTTGTCAAGCAGTAGTACACTGTCATTTTTATTTTCCTGTACGCGAGAATTTCCTCATCAAAGAAGAGCTTAAACGGCCCAACTATATTGAAATCTCTGTACTGACTAGAGTCTGGTAGGGGAAATAGTTTTACAGGCGGCGAAGATTTGCTCTTCCTTTTTATTTTATATGATTACCGAAGAACTTCAGAAACATTATTATTATTAGGTAGGTAGATGAGAAATTAAATTCTTCTAAGTTAATACAGTATACCAAAATAAACTATTTCTTATTGAAATCTCTGTACTGACTAGAGTCTTGTAGGGGAAATAGTTTTACAGGCGGCGAAGATTTGCTCTTCCTTTTTATTTTATATGATCACCGAAGAACTTTGTGTCACTTTACGTCTTTTGGATTTGTGTTGCACATTATTTTATTCCTGTTCCTCTTCACCATCTGTTCATTCCTCTCTCTCTCTCTCTCTCTCTCTCTCTCTCTCTCTCTCTCTCTCTCTCTCTCTCTCTCTCTCTCTCTCTCTCTCTCTCTCTCTCTCGATCAGAAACATTATTATTAGGTAGGTAGATGAGAAATTTTTCTAATTTTATTGGTAAATATTGTGAAATTCCAAATTCTATGGCACCTAGTAAAGAAAAAAGTTTTGATCTTTTATAATAACATTTTATTTGTCGCAACAATCCAATTACAAAACAAGGATACATTGATAAAGTACTAATTACATCTGTAAATACATTTTGGTGGGAAACGTATATGTATCATGTTTCCTCCATTCTCTGTTTGCTTAGATTTTACAAAAAGTAAAGTAAAATATGAATATATGAATTGAGAATAAAAAAAAAGGTTTGTTATAATAAAAAAATGACATACAGTGACTCTTCCCAAAAATGAAAGTCACTAAAAATATATATATGAAATGGAACAAATATAGATTACACTAAACAAAATTAAACAAAATCCTTAATTAACAAATAAAATTTCTTCAACTTCAAATAAGGGGAATTAAAAGATTTCCCCTTTGATATTTATCAAATTAAATCTTTTACACTTAACATGGTTGCAAAAAAGTCCTAGCTAGTTATTGGAAAATTTGGTAATTGATTAAACAAATAACATATATATATATATATATATATATATATATATATATATATATATATATATATATATATATATATACAAAGAATATTGAACTGGAATATTTTTTTAAAAACATCTATTCCAAAACATGAACAAAGATTATCAAACTGGAATAATTTTGATATTTTCAAATACATCTTTTCTTTTATTCCAATATAATTGAATTACATTATTTTTTTTTAAGATTATCTAATACTGTTAAACCAGTTTGATGAATTTTATGTAAATAAAGTTTATCCACCAATTGGTTGTCTTCAACTATATGATAACTCAAAACACCACCTTTAAACTTCTTTTTACTTTGTATAGCCGTCGCCGTAAACCTATATTTTGAGTGTTTGAGTCTCTAGTTTTTTATATAAAAATTATCAATGTCAACGGCAATAACCAACGACAAAATATAATTGCCTTCGGGAATATTTTCCCAGCCTTTGACATGATTTATGTTGAAGAATTCGTGAACATTTTCCCAAATTCTCATTTTTCTTTTATAACTAGAAATTGGGAATGCGAGGAAAGGTGTGGCACTAGAACGATAACGCAGTTTCTTGTTAAATTTGTGACGAACTGGATATGATGATGATTTATATTTCGTCATGTTCGGTGGTCTGTTTGTTGGTATTCACATCAGCGTAATTGGTTGCCCTTCTTCTTTGACAATTATATTGGATCTGAGACAAAATATAATGCATCAACACAACTTTTGTTTATGAAAAAAATGAATTATTCTTATTAAAAAATTGAATGAATCATTATACGATATTACTTTTGGTCCTGGCAATGAAACATACCCCATTTGTAGAATTAAAAGCAACCAATCATTTTTAAAAAATTCGAGTTATAATATATATTGTACTAAATCTATTATCTATCAGTTTTTTTTTATTTAAAAATGTTCTATATATTTTGTGCGGTTTTTTAAAAATAACCAAAGCCAAAAAAATAATATAAAGGAAAACAATAATGTTATAAACAATATTTCATATACGCCACCAATATTCATACACTCGGATGAAGAGTAATCATTATCATCGTCATCGTTGAAGTTAATATGGTTTCTTTTCTTCATTTTTTTTCTTTTGGGGATACAGTTTCAATAACCCCAGTGTATCTCAAATTGCAATATTTGATTATAGTAGTTAAGACTAATGGATAAATGAAGAATTGTGTATAACCAACCATAAACACTTTATTCTTTTTAAACCAAAAAATAATATATATATAATATAGAAATATTTTATTCTAAAAAGAAAAGGATGGTTTTAAATAATAAGTAATATGACACAATACTGGAAATATTTGTCTTTTATAATATTTCAACGAGAAACAGTTTACAGTCATAAAAAATGTAGAATGCTTTTCCTTTCTTATAAGTTTAGCAAGAACAATGCCTTTTTCATGATTTGTAGGTCCAAATCTTCGTCGTTTCATCAGTATTGGGTTTCTACGATCAATTTGATGTCATTAGCCATCCATTTTTGTTTTTTTTGTCATTGTTGATGACAATGATGAGCGTCGTCTCTTTTTAACAATATTCAAGGTGGTGTGGTGATTTTTCCTCCAACTTGGATTTTCCCATAAAGTATCCAAGAACTTTGGATTATATAAAGGTTTATTTGTGCAAGTGTAGTTTTCTATGGATTGTTGATCGTTTTTCCAAGAAAACTCTTGGTTCATTTCAAAGGGGTGGATTTTGTCAAAAAACTGAATCGACGCACAATTTACGGAATCCATTGCTCTTGGGTCCAATTTAAAAGCCATCAATGATTCTACTATTGAAATTAGGACTTTAAATTGTCCATAAAAATATGGTCGGTCTCTGAAATAATGAAGCCTCTTTACACAGGATAATTCCAAAACCCTTTTACTTGAGCATCCTAATGATTCGGTTTCTAGGCTGTGAATTTTCTTAATTATGATGGGACGGAACCACTCTATGAATTCATTCTTTCGTGTGCTCTTATTATCTAGACACACGGAAGAAATATCCTCATTATTTTCTAAGCCCATAAAATTTCTATAAACAGCAGCCAAATATTGAACAGCTTCAAAACGATTACCAACTTCGAGAGAGTCGTTAAATTTTTTCTCATAATTTTCTTTGTCGGTAGTTTCTGGTATTTGATTAGATGCAGCCAATTGTAAATCACAACATACTTGGGCTTTTAAGGCGAATAGAAGAATAGTAAGGGCCTTGGTTAGAAACTCAATATCTCTATAATTTTTTTCTTTGTATGTGTTTAAAAATGTAAAAAAAAAATATAGAGAAACTGTATCTCTTGGTGAAATTAGGTCTAGTGCCTTTGCTTGTAAAAAATACAGTATGGAATTCATTCTTGAATTGTTTTTTTGTTTACGTTTAATATATTAATGAGATGAATTTCTCTAATGCACCATAAATAGAGACTAGAAACCTCTCCTGTCATTATAGTGTTTATAATGATTTTTTTCAAAGTGTCCATATCTTCTCCGTGGAAAAGAATTGGGTTGAATGGTGATGATAGGTTTTGTTTGCTCTTTTCTCGCAAACAAACCAATTCATCGTTTTGTGTTATGTTTTTTATGTTAAAAAACATTCTTTTTGGGTTCTTTTATATTGATACCTTTCTGTTGCAAGATCAGAACCAAAAGAATAAACACCAACCGGAGGTTGAAGCTGTACTGGGCATAATCGTATCTCAGTCCATTATTTATATGCTTCATCTGTCTTAGATGGGGGGATGGGGGGGGGTGTAATCACATAGTATATATACCAGCCCAAGGAAGGTTTCAGTTGGTTAGTTGTATCTTAGACTGGATCAGTTCAACTACCACCACTATTATCACTTATTACAAGATTTGTAAAAATGAAAATGGTTCAAGTGCAATGTCCATGTTGTAAAAATAAAATCTGTACCCCCAAAAAAGAAATAGATAATGATTTTGAAAATATTTCACTCCTTGGGGATACTACAGATTTGGAACATGATAGTTTCTTGCCTTTTCCGGATATTGAAAATTATCTAAATTTTTCAAAGTCGGGGGAAGATGATCATTTTCAAGAATTGGAGGAATTCTTAAACCATGAACAAGAAGGTGTCAACATCAAAACAAAAATTCTCCCAGCGAAGATTACTACAAACCAACACAAAGACGAAGAAAACATAAACCCAGTAAAGAAGGTTCTTAAACAAATAAAAAAAGAATTTCCCTCGAATCCATACAAAGAGGAAAAAAAGAAGACTTTTGAGGCAGAGGAGGCAGTGAATCTATGGATTCAAGAAGTTTTATCTAATCAATACAAAGATGAAGAAAAGAGGATTTTTGAAACAAATAAAATAAAAAGAGAGTTTCTCTATAATCAATACAAAGACGAAGAAAAGAAGATTTTTGAAGTAAAGGAAACCACCATAAAAGAGGAATTCCCCTCGAATCAATACAAAGTTGAAGAAAAGGATATTCCCCCAGTGAAAACGACTTCAAACCAACATCAAAAAGAAGAAATCGTCCAATTAGATATAAATCTCAACCTTAAAAGAAAAAATAGAGAAACTGACGATGATACAGAAGACTCAATAGCTAGACGCGTTTCTCTAAAAAACCAAAAGAAGACACTATTTGAGCCCGTTGCTAAAAGAACGAGGCTTCAAAAAAACTTAACAGCATTACGTTTTCATCAAATACCCATCCACATGGAAAACCAAAACGCTTTAAATCCAAGGATACCCCTACTAACAAGAAGGTGAACTAACAAACTTTACAGCCTTCAGAAAACGAAAGGAACTTAAAAACTAAGCCAAGGAAACTAATACATAAAAAAAAAAACCCAAGGCTTACTTACATTCATATTCTATTCTTATTGATTATTTGGAGAGGAAGGACAGATTCCCTATTGTCAAAATTTATTTGAAATGTAATCTCTTTGGGTTGGGTTAATGCTGTTCGGGTTCCAATAAAGTACTGTACTGTCTTATTAGGCAATATTCTAGGTGTACAAAACCATAATTTGTTTCCTCTGAAAAAAATACGGATTCTTCCATAGAGAGTTTCTGGAGATTAAATGTTTGCGTTTTGATTTCCCTCTTCTTGAAAAGTCATATGTACTTAGAATTATTTTTAGAAAAAAAAATTTCTTCTGGACTTAGAAATATTTCTGAAACTACATATATATCTACGAATCCCAAAATTACTATATATATATATATATATATATATATATATATATATATATATATATATATATATATATATATATATATATATATATATATATATCTATATATATATATATATATATATATATATATATATATATATAGATAGATATATATATATATATATATATATATATATATATATATATATATATATATATAGATAGATAGATAGATAGATAGATAGATAGATAATATCTAAACCATTTTAGAGTTTCTGGAGATTAAAAGTTTGCGTTTTCGATTTCCCTCTTCTTGAATTTATTACTATAGGTTAATAACATTATTTCTTTTTATTTAAAAAATGACTACCGTTGAAATTGAAAAATGTTTTATAAATTGTGAAACAAAAAACGTGCTTCTAAAATTTGTAAACAGGGACGAAGTTGACACAATAGATTTAAATAATATCGATTTCAAATTAAGCCAGGATAAAGATTTACAATTTATTCATGATATAAATAGATATTTCTTAAAAATAATGCATAAATCGGATAAAAATAAATATGATGGATGCCTACCAGTCCGGTGTATTTTGCCTAATTATGAAAGTAATAAATTTATTAGTCCCAAATATTTGATCAATTGCTTTATAAATATAATAGAACTTTTATTCCACGAGAATATAATTGAAGATTTACATATTTTTAGTCGAGATACAGATATCGTTTTACCCGCAACCCCCGAAAGAATGAAATCCATCATGGAAGATATGTTAAAGTCATCATCATCCACTATTGCTTCTTTGGGTATCAACGACGATAATACAGAAAATGAAGAAATGATTACTTTTCAGCAATTTTTACAGTGTTTTATGGGACAATTTCAATCAATCCAAAACATGCTAACCAAAAATATGGAACATTTTGAAAATGATCCAAAATTCAAAAGATATGTAAACATAGCCGGGGGGTTACGCCATTCGGCGCAAGAAGAAGGGGGGAATGAAAAACAAGATTTAATGGGCGATTTCATTTCAAGCGTGGAAGAGACAGCCAATTTCGTACATTCTTTTATAAAAACGCATAGAGATTTTATTTTACAAAATTTGTTGAATAATGAAAGAAGTTTAAGAACGGTGTTAAATATAATGATTAAATTTCCAAATATAACAATTTATGACAATGACCATATTTCATTTACATTAATGTTCACCCCGCTGGGTGAAATATTTAATATGGTTTTCATGTGTCTATTTGCTAAAATATCCATGACTGCATCAATGACTGGTTTAATATACTACTCGACTGTTATTAATGAATTAAATTTATTTGAAAAATTTCAAGATCATCTTCAAATGCCCATAATTTTAAGGCTAATGTATGCTTGTTATGAAACCGACTATAGTTTAATTTCTAATCTAATGAATGATAATAAGATGTTAGAAACAGAAACATATTTTCAAGAGAATCATAAAAATATATACAAGCAAATAATTAATAGTGAAAAAAATGGAATACTTTTAAAGACAAATGACAATGATTGTATTAATTTTACTGAAAATTTATCTTTTATTTACAACGTAGCTACGAGATACGACTTTAGTGATAAGAATTTTAATGAAGCTTTATATTTTCTTTTAAATAAGTATAGGAAAAGATCATATGAATATTATCTTATAGCAGCTCTTGGTGTTTATTTAAGTGGGTTGCTTCGGAGTATGGCCTTAGATAAAAAGAATAGAGAATTAAACGGAAAACAGTTTATTGCACCAATTCATCGTATTTTAACGTGTTTCTATGTTTATATTAATAATCCAGAAATAAGTAAAATTATTATATCGAAAGACGATAAAATTTTTGATTATACGATGCTAAATACATTTTTAGAGGGGTTTAGTCATATTTATGCCGAAGAATTAAGAAACAGCGTTAAAGATATGATTAATATCGCTGGTCGTTTGTTAGTAAATTGTAATCAACCCCCAGAATTCTAAAAATGGTTTACATATATATACTTATTTGGGATCCGTAGGTAAAGGGGTGGTCCATACTTTTTCAAGTTAATATATTATTACCAAAAATTATTTTTGTGTTAACCAAATGTGCATTTCAAGAGAAAATAAAAGTAAGTAAGAAAAAAAGAAAAGCGAAAATTTAATAATAATTATGTTTGGGTGAAATTTACAAACATTTTTCATGCATGTATGAAAAAACTTGATTTATTTTTCAATATATGAGAGTCACATCCTACAATCCTACAAAAGTTTACCGGATTACATTAGATATAATTTTTTTAGATGATGTAATGGATACCCAAGGGAGTCACTTTGACTCATCTCTGTGAAACTCTTCCTAAATCACATGAATCCCCTTTTATAATAATTTTACGTCATATGTTGAAGATTATAAGATAATTTTTGCTTTACTACAAGCTAATAAATGTTTTGCTTTCACTATTTTCTAATTTCCTTGTAATTCAAGTAAATTTTCTTCTGACTATTTTTAGAAAACAAAACATTTTGCATTTTACTGATATTTGTCGAATGAATACAGAGCCAAATGCTTGTTCGACTGTTCATTTCATTACAAATAAAGAAACAGATGAGTGTATTTTGTAAGATATTGTCGCTTCGCTGTCACTACAAGTGTAAATTGTTTCTCGTTAAAATATTATTATATAAGACAAATATTTCCAGCGCTGTGTTATTTTACTTATTATTTAACGTCAGCGTTTTTTTTTTTTTTTAAATAAAATGCTTATGGTTATACACAAGTCTTCATTTATCCATATGGGGCTATTGAACCCGTATCATCCTAGTGATCATATATGAAATCACCCACAATATCTTTTGTTTCTTCCTATTTAAATCGTCATTTTGGCTATACCAGTGTGTTTCTAAATCAATTTTATGCTCAAAACCAAAATTTTATGAAAAAAATTTAGTTAATAGAATTATAGGGGGTAATGGGTTGGTTGATAATGACCATAAAATTTTTTATCCTAGATTCATAAGTTTTTGTAAATTAATATGTTAAAGAGTATAATGCTCAGATTGTGCGTTTTTATTTTTCACACCAACAATGATTTTATAACCAATTAACAACTCGAAGAAAAAACGAATTTGTAGTAACATTAATGATTATAAATAAATATATATTAAAGACCATAATAAACCTAACATTTCTTTTTTTAATAAAAAAAAATCTCAAGAAAAGATTAAGGAAAAACATAAACCCCCAAATGAAAAAAAAAATGAACAAAAAAAATCAAATTAATAGCGCCAACTTTATTGAAGACGACGATGATGATTACTATTCTTCCCAGTGTATGAATATTGGTGGCGTGTATGAAATATTGTTCATAGGATTACTGTTTTCGTTTATATTATTTTTTGGCTTTAGTTATTTTTGACTAACCACACAAAGATATAGAATATTTTTAAATTAAACTTAAAGAAGAATCACTAGAAATTTGTGGGAAAAATATTTTATTTATTAGTATATTATAACCAGTAATATCTTTACTTATTTTCTGACTTGGATTTATTTTCAGATTAATAACACTTAGAATGTCATTTAATGATACACTGGTATTCTTAAAAGAGTTAAAGTAATTATAGATAATGGATTTAGTTTGATATATATTATAACTCGAATTTTTCAAAAATAGCACTTGGCCTTTATTTCTACAAATGGGGTATGTTTCGTTACCAGGATCAAGGGTGATATCATATAAAGATTCATTAATTTTTTTAATAAGAATAATTCGTACGTTTATAAACATAAGGAAAGTTGATGTATATTTTGTCCCAGACCCGTTATGATTGTCAGAGAAGAAAGATAACCAACCACGCCGATGTGAATACCAACAAACAGACTCGGATATACTACTCAACCGCAAGAATAATGACGAAATATAAAACTTCATCATATCCAATTCGTCGTAAATTCGCAGAGAAAAAATATTATAGTTCAACTGCAACGCCTTTCCTTGTATTCCCAAATTCTGGTAATAAAAGAAAAATTAGAATTTGGGATAATGTTTACGAATTCTTCAACCCAAATCACGTTAAAGGCCGGGAAAATATTCCCGAAGACAATTATATTTTATCATTGGTTGTTGCCGTTGATATTGATAATTTTTATAAACGAAAAAATAGACTCAAACACTCAAAATATAGGTTTACGACAACTGCCATACAAAGTAAAAAGAAGTTTGAGGACGGTGTTTTAAATTATCGTATAGTTGAAGACAATCACTCGGTGGATGAACTTTACTTACATAAAATTAAACAAACCGGTTTAACAGTGTTAGATAATCTTAAAGAAAATAAGGTAATTCAATTCTATTGGAATAAAAGAAAAATTGTATTTGAAAATATCAAAATTATTCCAGTTGGATAAACTTTGTATGTTATGAAATAGATTTTTCTCAGAAAATTTTTTCGGTTCAATGTTGGTGGTGTCTCGGTCACCAGTCTTCGCGCCAGCCTACGAAAGGCAGTTGACTAGATTTAAATGTATTTTATAATAATACAATATATATTTACAAATGTAATATTATTAAAAAAAACAATTTCTTGTTCTTAGAATTATTTTTTGAACTAACTGATAACAAAGAAGCTTATTTTTTTTTAAAATCTCAGTTGATTATCAAAGTAAATCATAAACATTTAGGGCCACCAGTATTCCATCTGTAGTATAGATTCTGTTATCGTATCCAACATAAATAGATTTTGTGCAGTGTGTAAGTTTTATGATTGTATAGCCATAAAGAGAAATTTCGCTTATAAGATTTTTGCGTGTATTTAATGCTATATCAATAAATGCCTTTTTATTCATTCCGTTTAAGAACCCCATTGGACAATCTTGAAAAATCTCCCCAAATAATTGCCATAGATGGTCAATACTAAATCGCGAAGCATGAGATTCGATCATTTCTTTAATACTATTATGGATGGGGATTTCTGGGTATATTTCCTTTATAAAGGTTAAATAGGAAGAATCTTTATTAATGATTGATAAAAAATCCCTGCATTTTATTGTTGTTATGCTTTTATATTGCCAAATGAAATGACATAGTTGTTTAAATTTACAAAATAAATTATATGTTTTTAGAGAACCTTCCTTTAATGCCATGTCATACAAACCACTATGAATTTCGGTAGAATTTAATCCAAATAACGAAAATAAAGTTTGTCGTTCATCGTGGTCAAAATGAACTCGTAGTTTCTGTTGTGAAATTATATTGTATTTTGGGTGAAATAAATGAATTAATTCTGATTGACTAAGTAAAGTCATGGATGGTATTACGTGTAGACAATCACCATCAAAATCTGCATTATTTCCTTCTACGATGGATGTAGATATACCCATACATGGATACTGCCAAGTAGTTTTGACGCTATGAAATGTCATACTTCTCAAATCTAAGGTTAGGTAACGGTGACAGAGAACATATTTAGGACATCCTAGTCTACAATATATATTATACGGCAAAATACATTCGTGAGCATCTAGCTGAAATCTGGGAACGATTACAAGTCTGGCAGATCTAACATATCTTCTATTACAACAGATTGTTCTAAATATATTATTTTTTTCTCCACCCCCCCCCCCTTGATATTATAGATCCATATTTAGTTTTAATATTTTTTATATCAACTTTAGGATCAATGAGTTTTTTAAAGAAGGATATAGTTTTATTTATTATTATCTGGCACAATTACTTTGATTGAATAGTTTAAGACGTCGGGTTCATAATTCAGTTCGTTTTTTTATTTCTCAGACAAAGAATCGTATATTCCTATTATTTTGTTTGATATCTGTAATGGTGATGATGAAGGATATGCCCGATTATTACTGTATTGATATGATTTATTTGTTTGCTGTTGTTGGTATTGCTTTTTAAGATGATGTAAAAATTCTTTATAAAAAGATTGATATGTTATCATGCATTTTTTATTTTGATATCCTAAAATATTGTAAAATGTCATTTTATTAAATTGATAGTTATTACAATCAATGTTCTTGGTCTTAAATGTATTAAAGCAATTAAAACAAGAAATAATTTTCGAGGTAAAACTAGTGTTATTATACTTATCTTTTTTACAACACAGGAAGCAATTTGAATATCGGCATCTAGGACATACACTAATTGCAATTTTCATTATTTTTTTCATACAAGATTTAGTGATAATATTTTTTTTTGTGAATTTCAAAGATTTATATCGATCATGATTATCATATTTTTCATTGGGGGTAATACTATTTTGTGTGTATGAACAATTATTTTTTTTATTAACAATTGTTTCAGCAATTTCGAAATAAGTTTCAATAGATATCGTAGGCATTTTTAAATGATAATGTTTATTATCACCACTAGTTGTGGTTAAACATTTTCCTATAATCACCTCATCTATCACTGCAGATGTGTTTTTCTTGTTTTTTGTTGGGAAATAACCAATTGATGTTTCCTTTATTATATTCCATTGAAATATATAATGAAATATATATTATGATTGTTTATTCCACCTAATTAAAATGGGGTATATATAAAAAAAATATTTTGATAAAAATAAAAAATGAAGATTAGTCAGAATATAGTTTATATAATTAATATATTTTTACTGTGTATTCTAGGTATAATGGTTTTATGTCCTCTATATATTTTTCCCAAATATTATAGTGATGCTAATACTAATAAGTATATTGAAATATTAAAGAAATATGAACGGTATTTTATGCCAGCTGAATTTGTTTTAATATTATTATTAGTCATTCTTAATGGTGTATATGTGTTTAAGCCTTACATTAACAATAAAAATGACAACGATGCTGTGACTGATATATAAATTTATTTGCTTTATAAAGTATTAGATTAAAGGGCCTGAATTCATCAAAGCCGGTTAGGATGAAAAAACATTATAATATTTATTCACTAAAAATATAAAAACACGTTGTAATAATAAAATTCCATTTTACTAAAATAATAAAATATTTTAAATATATCAAAATCTTTCAAGCCCAACATTTATTTCATTTATAAGTAAAATGTTATTATAAAAGATCAAAACTTTTTTCTTTACTAGGTGCCATATAATTTGGAATTTCACAATATTTACCAATAAAATTATTTGGACAAGCACATTCAAACATTCCGAGTCCACGAATATTATAATAATTATCTATTTTGGGAATAGGTTCGCCACCATTAATTAAGACAAGCTGACATTATTGAGTTTTCCTTGATATACTTATATGCACATACACCAGAAGAACAAACGGGGATAGTTTTTACATTCTCAAAGTTTATTGGCATACAAGTTTTCGCGCAATCTATATCTTCCTGGCAATGAATTATAGAACTATTACAGTTCACAATTTTTTTTTCTGATGATGATAATGATTTTGGTAACTGGGTAAGAGGCATTCCATCAAAATAAACCTTTAAACTTGAATTTTTATTTGAATACAAAAAAGGCCTTAAAATCATGAACACCAATAAAAATTATATAAATATTAAATAATAATATTATGCCCCACAATAAAAAGGAGAATCTTAACTGTTTCAGCATTTATATTTTTTAAAATAGATACGGTTAATTTGATCATGCTTATTGATGTTACTGGATATGAAAACCATAACCACAATACTTTATGGAAAAAAAACGTCTTTGTTTTGCCGTGTAAAAAATGCATGGAAACAGACAAAAACGACGGAACTTTAGAAATGTTTTTGAGATTCAACATAACTCATAAACTAAAAATAGAACAAGATAATTATGATATTCTATTTAGAAAATACCCAGATATTAAATTTAATCTTATATATCAATCTGATTTGGCCAAAGATATAAACGGAATTTGCAATGAAAAGGATTTGGTGGGATTTTTTTTACAGATGCGTTTAACTTTGGGGATTGGATTTTATTGGCCAAAATTAAACTTTTATCCTTCAACGCAAACCCATTTTTCAGTTCCTATTTTAAAGGACGGAAAAATGTGGCAATTGCTGCTTAAAAAAATACTGGACTTCAGAGATGAAACTCCCGTTGATATAAATCAATGGAATAATTTTATTCCTAATCCCATTCGATGTTTATTTTGTAATGATTATCCACGAGATTTTTACCCTGGAAATTTTATTGTAAATCAAAATATTTTGTATACGAAAACATTTGTATGGGTTGATAAACGGAAATTACACAAGAGAAAAAAGAAACAAACGATAATAATGTATAGTAAAAATAACAAAATATTAAATTGGCCCTTTTTAACAAAATATTGTGGAGTCATTAATGAAATGAATACCATAAATACTTTGGGTAACATGGCATTTTTTACCCCGGGTAAGATATTTACTGCCTTTTTTGATATCATCATTTCAAAGTTGTTAAAAATTCGGATTCATAATAATATCGTTGAAAATTTAAAAGATTATTATAAGAAAAAAGGAAAAAAAACAACATTTAAAGCACTAGGCATAGGTGTTAATGATTTGATACAAATGCACCGAATCTGCAAACGAAAAAAGAATTATGACATTATTTTAAGCTGTGATCAGAAAGTTATTATTGTCTCCAGAAAAACCATTAGTACTAGTCCTACTACTACTACTACTACTACTACTACTACTACTACTAATAATAATAATAATAATAATAATAATAAAACAAAAAGAGCATCCAAACATAAAAAACATCATCATCATCATCGCCCACCACCAAACAAAAAACCAAAATTATTGTCTATCAATAACACTAGTGGTAGTAAGAATGATTGGTGCTTATCAGCAAATGAAAAAGAAATCACTTTAATGGGCGTCTTGACCAAAACTGGTAATGATTTAAATTCTGCACTAGATAACGAAGAAACCACAGAAGATATAATAAAGTGGCTTCATTTTCCGAAATCCCCAGTTAATGATACTAATATTATAAGCAACCTATCACAAACCATAAAAAGAGGAGAAATTGACATTGCTATATCACAGACTAGTATTCTTAATAAAGATTTTGTAGTTTTAGATAATAATAAATATACAAATGAATTTGATGATTATAATGCCAGAGGAGATAATATTTCCTTTATGTGGGCGGGAAAAACTGACGAAAGAGAGAGTAATAATGATAATAATGCGTTTATAAACAACAATAATAATCTTGATGTGCATAGAGTTGGGAGATTTACAAGAAACGCCCCCACAAATTCCTTTTACAATATTTGCGGAATAGCTTGTTCACTTCAAAAAGTTTTAACCAAAGATTCTAAAACGAAAGAACCTAAATATATAACCAATAGTGAAATAGGTTTCATTGATCTGGTAACTACATCAGACACCCCCAAAAACTGTGGATTGATACTGGAATGTGTGATTGATACAGTAATATCAACATATAGTTTAACAGTTGGAAAAAATATGCATAAATTATTACTAAAGCTTTTTTCTGATTGTCAAAAAGTTGATAATCCAGAATATTTGGAAGAATTAGATGAAAACTATCAATACATTTGTGCCAACCAAGTGTTATATAAGTTTTTTAGGAAAACACCAGAAAATTTATCACACCAACAACTAATGTACATAACATCTCAGTTTGGTATATTTAATTACTTTCGAATGATGCAATATGCATTAAAAATAGAAGTACCTTTTATAGAACTTATAGATCAATCAAGAAATATATTTTGGGAGTGTACCAGTTTTGAAGGTACGTTATTCAAATTACACAGAGATGGGCTATTTTATTCACCAACCGAATTTCTATATTTACAGCAAGATATTATTGATGATGAACAGTTAGTGGGTTCTTTGGGGTGTACAACAAATTTATGGGTTGGAGAAAGGGGAGAAAAAATTGAAAATATATTTGGTCCCTCTATTAGAATAACACCACACCCCAATAAATGCCATTTACCTCGCACTGGACACGCAGCATTTTCAGCCAAGAATTTTGTAGGAACCTTAAGAAATTCCTTATCAATAGGCCAATTACACCAAAAGAATTTAACCGTGGCTTTTCAAAATACAAAATCATATCCTTCGGAAATTATTGATATTGCAGGATGCTACCCCAAAATATTGGTTGCATCTGGATTTAATAATCAAGAAGATGGGATTGTTATTAGGAAGGGGCCAATAGAATCTGGAATGTTTTCAGCAACATTCTATGAAACTGCTCCTGTTAAGATGAATTATAATTATAAAGCTTCTGACGAAAACCCATTCCCAATAGAATTTATACCCATGATTACAAAAGGTACAATACTAAGAAAGGGGCTTCAAGTTGGTATATTTAAACTGAAAAATACTTGTAGTCATATTAATAGCAACCTAAAACTTTCAATTGAACTTTTTTCCAGTGAACTAAAAGTAATAGAAATCACTACTGAGGGGGGGATGGGGATGCCTAGAAAGTCCGATATCTTTGTAGATAAATTTGAAAATGTTGTAATAAATAATAATAATATAGGTAAAGACTGGATTTTATAGGTGATTTGGGAAGGACGGGGTAATATTATGGACGTGGACGACCCAACAAATGATTATTTTCACAATTTGGTATATTCATCAAAAGAAAGGGCCAAGCTTCGAAGGTCATTGGCTTTTCAATCTCAAAACCCAAACTATCAGAAATATCGTTCCGAAATGATTCGCTGCGATAACATAGATATATCACAGTATATGAAGTTATATCTGACATATGCGAGTTTATTCACACCATCTATAGGTGATAAATTACAAACAACAACTTCAAATAAGGGTGTTCTCTCTGAAATTATTTCAGGTGAAAATATGCCATTTGTAATAATCAATCCTAAAAACGAGGGAAAAAAAAACACACACACACAATAATGCCAGATCTTATCATTAATCCTCAATACCTGAAGAGACAAACCCTAGATAATATATTTAATACTGGTGAGATGTTAAAGAAAGAACACGAAAACAAAACATCGACTCCATATATGAACAACTGTTTTGAATTTAATATAGAAGATTCTAAATATTATTTGGAGTTGGGAGATTTATATGCTAGTGGAATACTAATAAATCCTATAACGGGACTTCCTTATTTGACCGCCGTAGAAGATGATACTAGGGGCGTTGATTATCTCTATTATGAATATTTTGATGTAGATGACGGATTTACATACACTAGAAAATTAGAAGATTATGATCATACTAATAGGCTATGTTATAAAACTACTAAAGCCACCATCTATAAAACGCGATATTTTCTTGTTCATAACCATAAATCATCTCTCATGATGCAATGTTCTCATCCAGATGATATCATAAGAACAAAATTTTCTGGTACACCAGTGAAAGGAAAACGAGGAGGGTTTGCAACGGGCCCACAAGAACAAATGACAATTGTAGGCCTTGGAGCTGAACGCCTTAATTACGAAATTTCCCAATTTAGATCTGATTTTTTGGAGTTTCCAATCCAACCCACCAAAGACGAAAAAATAGAAATGAGCGATGAGATTATCCAAGGTTCAAAAACACTACAAAGGGTTTTTGATGAATTTAATCAATATGAAAATATTGATTTATCATTAAAAATATCAAAATTAACTCATATGAAGAAAAAATCAGAAACACTCACCAGTTAAATGAATTTCGTTTTTTATTTTTATGATATTATAGTTCATTATAACAATAAAAGAATCACCGGGGGTGTATTTAGAAATAATGCATTAGAAAAATATATTCGAAGCTGAACCAGACGACTACAGTTATTTTGATGAGTATTGGAGTGGAAGACCAAGAGAATTCCCAGAACGGGAGAACGAGAGGAGTGAAAAGACGACCTATGGAAACAAGTGGACTAGCAAAACACTTTGGTTATATAATAATAATGACATTAGGGGCAAAAGTAATACGAAGACTAAATATCTAATTCTAATTCCAGAAACCAAACCGATTGATACTCTGACTCTATTCCAATCTTACTTATTCGCTAACATTACTAAAATAAAATGAAATTTACTACCCATGTAGAATATACTGGGTATACGGTTTACATTTTATCACCGATATAGCACAAGATACTCACTTTATGTTGTAAAATTCTCACCATTATAGGATGAAATATATACTTACTGAAAATTTACAACTATATAACATCAAATACCTAAGATTGTTTTCATTCTTCATTATATTTATATATAGATTGTTATGATATTAAAAAATGGGATACATAACACTTATTATTATAAGCATTATAATATTTTTGTTGGTGACTATATTTATTTTGTATGTCTATATAGACTATGCTGTAAGGTATGATTATGCTAAGGTACGTGAGGAGAAAAGAAAGAAAATCGTGGATAATTCATAGATGGGGAATTTAACATTGTCGATTCCATATATGAACAACTGTTTTGAATTTAATATAGAAGATTCTAAATATTATTTGGAGTTGGGAGATTTATATGCTAGTGGAATACTAATAAATCCTATAACGGGACTTCCTTATTTGACCGCCGTAGAAGATGATACTAGGGGCGTTGATTATCCCTATTATGAATATTTTGATGTAGATGACAGATTTACATACACTAGAAAATTAGAAGATTATGATCATACTAATAGGCTATGTTATAAAACTACTAAAGCCACCATCTATAAAACGCGATATTTTCTTGTTCATAACCATAAATCATCTCTCATGATGCAATGTTCTCATCCAGATGATATCATAAGAACAAAATTTTCTGGTACACCAGTGAAAGGAAAACGAGGAGGGTTTGCAACGGGCCCACAAGAACAAATGACATGGAACTCTTTGTTGTGGCTAATTCAAAATGTAGATAATTTCATGTAGTTAAATTCATTTTATGTGTGATTGCTTGTTTTTACGCCAAGTATTTCTTCGAGACCATTTTTTTTTTCGCAAATGTTCACGCAAACTTTTAATCCCCAGAAACGCTAAAATGGTTTAGATATTATCTATATATATATATATATATATATATATATATATATATATATATATATATATATATATATATATATATATAGTAATTTTGGGATTCGTAGATATATATGTAGTTTCAGAAATATATCTAAGTCCAGAAGAAATTTTTTTTTTCTAAAAATAATTCTAAGTACATATGACATTTCAAGAAGAGGGAAATCAAAACGCAAACATTTAATCTCCAGAAACTCTCTATGGAAGAATCCTTATTTTTTTCAGAGGAAACAAATTGTGGTTTTGTACACCTAGAATATTGCCTAATAAGACAGTACAGTACTTTATTGAAACCCGAACAGCATTAACCCAACCCAAAGAGATTACATTTCAAATAAATTTTGACAATAGGGAATCTGTCCTTCCTCTCCAAATAATCAATAAGAATAGAATATGAATGTAAGTAAGCCTTGGGTTTTTTTTATGTATTAGTTTCCTTGGTTTAGTTTTTAAGTTCCTTTCGTTTTCTGAAGACTGTAAAGTTTGTTAGTTCGCCTTCTTGTTAGTAGGGGTATCCTTGGATTTAAAGCAAAGAACGCCAACAATAAATGTTAAATACCCCATCTATGAATTTTCCCCGACTTTCTTTCCTCCTCGAGTTTCCTATCATAAAAAAACTTTATAGTATAATCTAAATAGACATAACAAAGAAATAAAGTCACTAGCAAAAATAGTATAAAATACGTTTTGTATCTCATTTTTTTAATATCATGATAATTTTATAAATAAATTTAGTGAAGAATGAAAACAATAATTGTTTATAATTAATAAACCTAATGCCTCTACATAAACAGCAAAATTATTATTCATCTTGGGTAGTTCTATAACAAATTGAATGTAAACGAGCAAAACGCCAATTTACAAAAGTGGTTCTTCACCAAACTGGAATGTAAACGAGCAAAATGCCAATTTACAAAAGTGGTTCTTCACCAAACTGGAATGTAAACGAGCAAAATGCCAATTTACAAAAGTGGTTCTTCACCAAACTGGAATGTAAACGAGCAAAATGCCAATTTACAAAAAAATTATTTTAATCGATAATTTTGATCGTAATCATTAATTGAAAAGATAAATTATTATATATATTATACAAAAAGTGTAACTGCATATCCACAAGAGCAGGTAAAATAATTACACATTAAATATCCATTGAGTTGGTCATGTGTTATTTGGAATTATTTATTTTATAATAATATATAGTCTTTCAAGTTTAACGGATCGTACTTTAAATGACAATTATATTGTAGCAATAAATCTTAACAATATACAATTATAACTGTGAAAACTGTCATACAATATTTTAAATTTTTAAGTTGTGGTTTATTGTCACTTGGTGTCTTGTTTTAATATTTTTTAGTGGTTGGTTCTTGGATAAGATTTTTTCTACTTTCTATTTCTTTTTCATCACAATTTTTGAAACAGAATGTCTATATTATTTCACATTCATTTTCAATATATGGTTGATGTAAAAATCCCTCTCTTAGCAGCCCACTACTTTACCCACCTCGAGGATGCTTGGCTCTTTTAGCAATAGGTTCAAAAAATATCCTCTTTTGGTTTTTTAGAGAAACTCGTCTAGCTATTGAGTCTTCTGTATCATCATCAGTTTCTCTTTGTTTTCTTTTAAGGTTGAGAATTTTGGTTTTCTTTTTTGTATTTACGCTTTCCTCGTCCTTGGGTTGGTTTGTAGTAATCTTCGGGGGGGGAATTTCCCTTTTGATGTTTTCCTTTTCTTCATCTTTGTATGGATTCGAGGGAAATTCTTCTTTGACTGCTTTTTCTTCCACCTTAAAAATCTTCTTTTCTTCTAATAATGATTCTATATCTGTAAAAATCTTATTTTCCATGTTCCACTCTTTTTCATCTTTGTATAGATCAAAAATCTTCTTTTCTTTGTTTGTTTTTTCTTCGTCCTTGGGTTGGTTTGTAGTAATCTTCGTGGGGGGAATTTCCTTTTTGATGTTTTCCTTTTCTTCATCTTTGTATGGATTCGAGGGAAATTCTTCTTTGACTGCTTTTTCTTCCGCCTTAAAAATCTTCTTTTCTTCTAATAATAATTCTGGATCCACAAAAATCTTATTTTCCGTGTTCCACTCTTTTTCATCTTTGTATAGATTTGGGGGAATTTTGTTCTTGATTCGATTTTCCATTTTAAAAATCTTCTTTTCTTTGTTTGTTTTTTTCTTCGTCCTTGGGTTGGTTTGTAATAATCTTCGTGGGGGGAATTTCCCTTTTGATGTTTTCCTTTTCTTCATCTTTGTATGGATTCGAGGGAAATTCTTCTTTGACTGCTTTTTCTTCCACCTTAAAAATCTTCTTTTCTTCTAATAATGATTCTGGATCCACAAAAATCTTATTTTCCGTGTTCCACTCTTTTTCATCTTTGTATAGATTTGGGGGAATTTTGTTCTTGATTCGATTTTCCATTTCAAAAATCTTCTTTTCTTTGTTTGTTTTTTCTTCGTCCTTGGGTTGGTTTGTAGTAATCTTCACTGGGAGAATTTCTGTTTTGATGTTGATGCCCCCTTGTTCGTGGTTTAAGAATTCTTCCAAGTCTTGAAAATAATCATCTTCCCTCGACTCTGAAACATTTAGATAATTTTCAATGTCTGGAAAAGACAAGAAACTATCGGGTTTCAAATCTGAAGTATCCCAAAGGGTGGGATATTTTCAAAATCATTATCTATTTCTTTTTTAGATATATAAAATTTATTTGTGCAGTATGAACATTGTACTTGAACCATTTTCATTTTCACAAAATCTTGTAATATGTGATAATGATCGTGATGATTAAACTAGTCAAGCCCAAGACACAACTAACTAACTGAAACCTCCCCTGAGCTGGTATATATACTGTGATTACACTTACCCCCCCCCCCCCCCCCCCCCATCCAAGCCATAAAGCATATAAATAATGGACAGAGATACGATTAGGCCCAGTACAGTTTTAAAATGGGTGGGTATTCCACTATGCAAGCAAGCCACGTCAAGAAACATATTCTATGAAATTCTGCGGTTTCTGCGATTTGACTTCTCCTTCAGAGAATGGGAATGGGTAACGAATAAATAAATCATTTTTTTGTGCTTTCTCGTAACTGATATATAATATTTTAAATTTTTAAGTTGTGGTTTATTGTCACTTGGTGTTTTGTTTTAATATTTTTTAGTGGTTGTTTCTTGGATAAGATTTTTTCTGTTTTCTATTTCCATAATTCTTGCTTGAAACGGAGAATGTCGTCCTTCGCTTTGCTTCTAAAATTGAATATTCTAATATTTTGTTTTTCGTGACAAGGGTAATCATACAATTTAGCAAGCATTAAATCGGGTTTATGCTGACTTCTGGTAATAATTGTACCCGTTGTTGTTTTTTTTATTCTTATTACATTTTCATTTAAATAAAAATTCTCTTTAAAATAAGACTCGTTTTCCTCCAAAATACTTTTCCACGGACAAGTTGGAATTAAATAATACTTGAAAAATTTACGGGGTTCATTGCTACTTTGTGTTGGGAAACGTTTAACAATAAAATATTTATCGCTATTATTTTCATCCTCTGTATATACTTCTAAGTTTTCCTCTATAATATATTTTCTATCTGGTAGTCAGTCGGTCGGTCGATCAAAACCTATGAGATGTATTTGCGCGTTTTGCTTACATATATATATAAGTGGGCATAAAAAAAACAAATTAAATATATTATCATGCTTATACCAATTAATTATTTTTGGTTAGCCTGCTAACCAGCCAAGCCCAAGCCCAAAATTAAAAATTAAAATTTTTCATAATATTATAATTGCTATTCAATTAAATAATAGTAAATTTTGAATTTAGGAACTAAAATAATGGGAATGTGTTTATATTATTCAATTATTTATTGGTAATTATATTAATATCATTAGTATTATTATTATGTTCATTTGTTGTAATTGAACTTGTTCTTTTTAAAATATTTTTTTCGTTTTGCCTTTTATAATAAAAAAAGTGCATTAATGAAGTAATCATCAACAATATAAATAATATACAAATTACAAGACCTTCCATGCTAAGTATTTTTGATATTATATCGCCCGTTTCTTTTGTTTCGGCAGTAGAAGGTACATCATAATCTGTAGAATTTATATCTTCAATTTCTTCGTCTATATAATCTTTAATTTTACAGGGAGAAGAATCAAAATAATTACTATCAATCGTTGGTGTAATATTTGAACTTATAATAATATTATCATCATAATTTTTAGTTGTAAGGATATCATCTACACTAGATTCGGGTTCCAAACGCCCCCCACTCTTATTATAACGCCCAAGAGGGCCAGTTACATTTAAACCATTTGCAGCAACTAAAATATAAGAACATATTTTGATAATATTATTATTATTCATTTTGATAAAAATTATATAAAATTATCTATCAGCTTCAGAAATAAAATTAACCGGTGATACTTACTTAATTTAGGAATATGTATATATAACAAGTTGATCAATTAATTTTCAAGAGATACAAGGACACTTATATATATATATATATATATATATATATATATATATATATATATATATATATATATATATATATATATATATATATATATTTAAAAAAATTTGGTTGATATTTTAAAACTTCTGCATATATCTAAATGAAATATATACATTTAAGAAAATTGGATATCTAAGAAAAAAAAATTCAGTATAGTGAATAGAATTGTAATCAATGTTATATTAAATAAGTAACGAATAAATAAATATTTTTTTTTGTACCCAAAAAATTTTATTGGTAAGTATTGTGAAATTCCAAATTCTATGGCACCTAGTAAAGAAAAAACTTTTGATCTTTATAATAACATTTTATTTGTCGCAACTTAGGATAACAATCTAATTACAAAACAAGGATACAATGATAAAGTACTAATAGAATTATCATCAATGTTATATCAGACATCTCATTTTCCTTCAGAGAATGGGAATAAATAACGAATAAATAAATAATTTTTTTGTGCTTTTCTCGTAACTGGTATAATATTTCAAATTTCCAAGTTGTGGTTTATTATCACTTGATGTTTTGTTTTATTATTATTTTTTGCGGTTGCTCTTTTGTTTACTCAAAATTCAAATCTGCATATATATATTATTCAGAAAAATTCCTAATTCACATTTATTTTGAAATTAAACCATAAAAATTTTCATGGTATTGCTAGTAATTATAATGATAAGGCCACAATGAATATTTTTTTAATAATAATTATTATTATTATTTTGTTTATTTATCTTCTCTTATCAGCTAGGAAAATACTCCCTCCATAATTCATCGACAATCGTTTTTTTTCTAAACCCAATCGTTATAGTATTCTGTTTTTCATCACTAAGGTAATCATGCAATGTAGTAAGAATTAAATCGGGTTTATGATGAACTCTGGTAATAATTTTATATGTTGTTGTTTTTTTTATTCTTATTACATTTTCATTCAAATAAAAATTCTCTATAAAATAAGACTCGTTTTCCTCCAAAATACTTTTCCATGGACAAGATGGAATTAAAAAATACTTGAAAAATTCACGGGGTTCATTACTATTTTCTTTCGGTACATTGGTAACGATAAAATATTTATGGGGATTATTTACATCCTCTGTAGTATATACTTCTTCGTTTTTCTCTATATTATATTCTCTGTTTGGTGGACAAAAATAAATATCTAAAAATAAATAATCACCCATTTTCAGGTCTGCAAATTGTTTAATTTTTAAATCGTCATGATCAATATTCCGTAAAAATCTGAATTTGGCGCTATTCTCATCGACAAGGCGATATTGTTGTGATTGTTCATCTGATAAATAAGGATGAAAAGCTACTGTTTCTGGAAACCAATCGGCTAAATTTTTTTCGTAACCACTAGAAATTTCATTATTTTCCTTTTCCAATACAATTACATAATTTGTACAGTAGTTTTTTTTAAAGAAATCATTGCGTGCTCTGATTATAAGCGAACATTCACAATTACAATCTGGATTTAACACTAATTGAAATAGTTTTTGAGTGTTTAAACCATAAAATACATCCATACTATTGACATACATTTTACTGCCATCTTCTTTGATTAAATTCTCCCCAATTTCAAAATAATAGAATATCATGTATATATCGTCTGGAAATTCATGACAAAGTATAATATGGTCAAGATCATTCAAAAAATTATGAATTTTTTTGAATAAACTGAAAACAAAGGAAGATATATGTATGTATATATATACAATAAAATAAAATATATATAAATTAAAACAAAATCAAATGAAATAATACATTTAAGAAAATTAGATATCTAAGAAAAAAAATTAAGTATTGATTAGAATTGTAATCAATGTTATATTAAAAAGTAACGAATAAATAGATATTTTTTTTTCTTTTCTCGTAATTGGTATAATATTTTAAATTTCTAAGTTTTGGCTACCATCCTTTTAATTTTCCTTTGGAACCCAATCGTTATAGTATTTGGTTTTTCATAACTTGGGTACTCATACAATTCAGCAAGCATTAAATCGGGTTTATAATGACCTCTGGTAATAATTTTACCTGATGTTACTTTTTTTATTCTTATTACATTTTCATTTAAATGAAATTTCTCTTTAAAATAAGACTCGTTTTCCTCCAAAACACTTTTCCATGGACAAGATGGAATTAAAAAATACTTGAAAAATTCACAGGGTTCACTACTATTTTTTTTCGGTACATTGGTAACGATAAAATATTTATGATAATTATTTACATCCTCTGTAGTATATACTTCTTCGTTTTTCTCATTTGGTGGACAAACATAAATATCTAAAAATAAATAAACACCCATTTTCAGGTCTGCAAATTGTTTAATTTCTAAACTGTCATGATCAATATTCCGCAAATATCTGAATTTGGTGCTATTCTCATCTACAATGCGATATTGTTGTTGATAAGATGAACAAAGATGAAAATATGCTGATTTTGGAAACCAACCTGCTAAATCTATTTCGCAATAATTAGAAAATATATGATTTTTTTCCCTTTTCAATAGAATTACATAATCTGTATGCTGGTATTTTTCTAAGATATTTTTGCATTCGTTGATGATAGGCGAACATTCACAATTACCATCTGGATTTAACGCGAATAGAAATAGTTTTTGAGTGTTTAAACCATAAAATACATACATAACATCGACCGGTATTTTATGATCGAGCCGTCTATAAATAATCTGCTTATTTTCAAATTTAAAATAATAGAATATCATATATTTACCACTTGGAATTTCATCACAAAATAAAATATTGTCGTCAAGCTCAACCAAAATATCATCAATTTTTTTGAATAGGTTGTGTTTAATGGGATTTTGTATTTCGTAATCCATCGCAACAATAAATGAAAACAAAGGAAGATATATGTATATATATAAAACTTGTATAAAATATTATAAAATAATATATATATATATATATATATATATATATATATATATATATATATATATATATATATATATATATTTAGAACAAAATCAAATGAAATATATACATTTAAGAAAATTGAATATCTAAGAAAAAAAAATTCAGTATAGTGATTAGAATTGTAATCAATGTTATGTCAGACATCTCATTCTTCTTCAGAGATTGGGAATAAGTAACGAATAAATAAATAATTTTTTGTGCTTTTCTCGTAACTGATATATAATACTTTAAATTTTTAAGTTGTGGTTTATTGTCACTTGGTGTTTTGTTTTAATATTTTTTAGAGGTTGGTTCTTGGATAAAATTTTTTCTGTTTTCTATTTCCATAATTCTTGCTTGAAACGGAGAATGTCGTCCTTCGCTTTGCTTCTAAAATTGAATATTTTAATATTTTGTTTTTCGTGACAAGGGTAATCATACAATTTAGCAAGCATTAAATCGGGTTTTATGCTGACTTCTGGTAATAATTGTACCCGTTGTTGTTTTTTTTTTATTCTTATTACATTTTCATTTAAATAAAAATTCTCTTTAAAATAAGACTCGTTTTCCTCCAAAATACTTTTCCACGGACAAGTTGGAATTAAATAATACTTGAAAAATTTATGGGGTTCATTGCTACTTTGTGTTGGGAAACGTTTAACAATAAAATATTTATCGCTATTATTTTCATCCTCTGTATATACTTCTAAGTTTTCCTCTATAATATATTTTCTATCTGGTCGACGAAAATAAATATCTAAAAATAAATAATCGCCCATTTTCAGGTCTGCAAATTGTTTAATTTCTAAACCGTCATGATCAATATTCCGTAAATATCTGAATTTGGCGCTATTCTCATTTACAAGGCGATATTGTTCTTCTTCTTGTGAATAAAGATGAAAATATACTGTTTTTGGAAACCAATCGGCTAAATTTTCTACATGACTAGTAATTGGTTTATTTTTTTCCTTTTCCAATACAATTACATAATCTGTACTCTTGTATTCTTTTAAGAAATCATTGAATGATCTGATTATACGCGAACATTCACAATTACCCTCTGGATTTAACACCAATTTAAATAGTTTTTGTGTGTTTAAACCATAAACTATATATATACCATTGATTGGTATTCTACGGCAGTTTTTACAAATAGTATCCCTAATTTTAAAATAATAGAATATTATATATTTATCGTTTGGAATGTCATTACAAAGTAAAATTTCAAGAACATACAAAAAATCATCAATTTTTTTGAATAAATTAACTTTGATGGGATTCTGTACGTCGTCCATCGTAACAATAACTGAAAACAAAAGAATATATATATATATATATATATATATATATATATATATATATATATATATATATATATATATATATATATATATATATATATATAATACTTATATTACAAAATAATATATAGAAATTAGAACAAAATCAAATGAAATATATACATTTAAGAAAATTGAATATCTAAGAAAAAAAAATTCAGTATAGTGATTAGAATTGTAATCAATGTTATGTTAGACATCTCATTCTCCTTCAGAGAATGGGAATGGGTAACGAATAAATAAATCATTTTTTGTGCTTTTCTCGTAACTGATATATAATATTTTAAATTTTTAAGTTGTGGTTTATTGTCACTTGGTGTCTTGTTTTAATATCTTTTATTGGTTGGTTCTTGGATAAGATTTTTTCTGTTTTATATTTCTTTTCCATCACAATTCTTGAAACAGAGAATGTCTGCTATTGTTTCACGTTCATTTGAAAAATTCATAATTCGTGTTTGCTTTGAAATTAAACCATAAGAATGTTCATAGTGTTGATAGTAATTATAATGATAAGGCCACAATTAATTTGTTTTTCTTATATACCTGACATAACATTGATTACAATTCTAATCACTATGCTGATTTTTTTTTTCTTAGATATTCAATTTTCTTAAATTTATATATTTCATTTGATTTTGTTCTAGTTTATATATATTATGTTTTATATGTATATACATATACATATATTATCTTTTGTTTTCAGTTATTCTTACGATGGACGACGTACGGGACGACATACGGAATCCCATTAAAGTTAATTTATTCAAAAACGTTCATAATTATTTGTATGGTCTTGATAAAAATATTTTAATTTGTGATGACATTCCAAACGATAAATATATAATATTCTATTATCATGAAATGATAACAACCAAGCGTAAGGTTATTTGTAAAAAAGGTGGCCGTAAAATGCTATTCGATAGTATGTATTTAGTTTATGGTTTAAACTCTCAAAAACTATTTCCATTGGTGTTAAATCCAGAGGGTAATTGTGAATGTTCGCGTATAATCAGATCATACAATAATTTCTTAGAAGAAATCCAAGAAACAGATTATGTAATTGTATTGGAAAGGGAAAAAAATAAACCAATTAGTAATCATTACGAAGAAAATTTAGCCAATTTGTTTCCAAAAACAGTATCTTTTCATGATTTATCACGCAAACCACGATATCGCTATCCTGATTTATCACCACCACAATATCGCCTTGTAAATGAGAATAGCGCCAAATTCAGATATTTACAGAATATTGATCATGACGATTTAGAAATTAAACAATTTGCCGACCTGAAAATGGGTGATTATTTATTTTTAGATATTTATTTTTGTCCACCAAATAGAGAATATAATATAGAGAAAAACGAAGAAGTATATACAGGGGATGTAAATAATAGCCATAAATATTTTATCGTTAGAAGTTTGCCAGGAAAAAATAGTAATGAAATCCAGGAATTTTTCAAGTATATTTTAATTCCGTCTTGTCCGTGGAAAAGTATTTTGGAGGAAAATGAGCTTTTATTCAAAGAGAATTTTTATTTAAATGAAAATGCAATAAAATTTAAAAAAACAGCAACAGGTACAATAATTACTAGAGTGACCTTATCATCACCAAAGTACAATACAAAACATAATGCACATTGTCCGATTATGTAATTGTATTGGAGAAGGAAAAAAATAAAAAAAATTCTAGTTATTACGAAGAAAATTTAGCCGATTTGTTTCCAAAAACAGTATATTTTTCATCTGTATTTATCACACGAACCACCACAATATCGCCCTGTAAATGATAATAGCGCTAAATTTATAAAATATTGATTATGACGATTTAAAAAATTAAATATTTTTTAGATATTTGTTTTTATCTTCCAAATAGAGAAAAACGAAGAAGTATATACAGAGGATGTAAATAATAGCCACAAATATTTTATCGTTAGACGTTTACCAGAAAAAAAAAAATAGTAATGAGCTCCACGAATTTTTCAAATATTTTTACATAGTGAAAGTGGACTGAAAAGGATTGAAATTGAGGATTTAAAGAAACTTACTAGTAAAAAAATTACGTCATCTTGCCATTTACTATGGTTGAGTGGGAAGTGGATGAAATTTAAGGATATTTCACACTGGAAAGGCTTTTTGCCTTTCCTTAATTTAAAGGCTACCTCTTCTGATGCAATAAACAGCGTATTACATTTTGCATCTGATTCATGTAGAAAATCGAGTAAGAGTGTGACATGTGTTACTTTTGACCAGCCACTATAATGGAAGGCAAGAGAGATTATGTCCTCTACTGAAAACAGTTTGAATTTAGGTAAAGTTTTCATGCGACTAGGTGATTTTCATCGCTTAATGTCACTTATGGGTTCTATTGGGTACATCATGGCCGGTAGTGGATTAGAAGAAGTGTGGGAGACGCTTTATGCACCTAAATCTACAGACAAAATTATGACAGGACACAGCTTTCCCAGAGCCCTTCGAGCACATCTGTTAACATATGCTGCATTAGGCCCGCTTCATTTATCTGGTGCAATCATTTCTGATGAGGATAAACAAGAGGTTCAGTCCATGCTTCAACAGTATGATAACAAAATATTGACTGCAACATCAGCAAAGGAATTGGCTATCATAAATAGCATTGTAAAGAAATTTAACACTCATGAGCAAGAAGTTGCCTTAAGGGTCAAAACAGCAAGGCTTTGGATGCAATATTTCCAGATGGTGACAATGATGATTACCAAAAGATTCTATTTTCGAATTTCTCGCCATCTTTGTCTGCTTTATTTATTGGTTTGACACGAATAAAGGCCTTTCTACATCCACGAATTTTATCTTCATCGCTTTCACATGGAAATAAAGCAAATCTATCATCTTCTGCTCCTCTAATTATCCTTTCATCGTGATTATAACATTTTATATAAACAGTTAATGTATGAGTTTTATTATCATATGTTGGACGATTATATGGACACGCGGTACATGGCTGTTTTATGTCATTAAATGTGTTCTTAAAGAAAACACCACAATTACAATGTCCAGTTTCTAAGTTATATCCGGGTGCAGCTGAAAATGGGGGTAATGCCGCCAAACACGGATCTTTAAAGCATGTCGTTTTGCTTAAATTCTTATTAAAAATAAACCCACGGGCTTTATCACAACGACATCCACATCTATCTTGAAATTCTGTGGAATGAAAATCCGACGGTTTATATTTTTGGGGTATTTCCTTTGGAGAAATAATATTATTATCAATGGTAAATTTACCATTTTTATCCTCTCTTTGGCAAGGATTAAATTCATTGCGCTCAGCATCATATATACCAGGAACCTTTGAGTAACACTTCCATTTATCATGCATAGAAGAATATTTCCAATATCCCCATATTTCATTGCATTCGATGCCTCTGTTAATTGGTGGTTTTTTATATACACAATAAGATTCGCCCGATAATAATTGCATTCCATTAGCAGCAACATATGAATGAAGATTATCATCTGGGATATGAATTAATTTCATGGTGTTTGAATCTATCCCACATACCTTTCTACTCATTTTTTGACATATATTTGGATTATTTCTATCTTTGGGCGAAACAAATAATGCTGTCTCTGTACATAATGATCACTTTTTAATATTATTATTATCGTCGTTGGATATAAATTGATAAATAATATCATCCCCCTCCCCTTCCTCTTGCTTACTGGTTTGATTCTTAATCCAATAATTAATATTAGTATATTTTTCATCCCAGCGATCATCTCCGCCAAGCAAGTCTATATAGTTTAATAGTAAATGCCGATAATATACATATTTTATAACTTTCCAAAGGAAATAAATTAATGTTATTATTAAGGGAGTTAGATAAATAATGCATATTTTCATTTTTTGGATATAGAATAATTTCAATATGAAACCAGAATAAAGAACGAGAAACGTACCCCCCTATCTCCAATTAACTTTTACATAAAATTATATAACCATACAACATAAATGAAAGCATAATAACGACGTTAATGATTTATTACTTGATATAGAGGGGGGTTCTTATACTCCATATGTTTATACATAAAGCATATAAATATAACTATCAAATATATCAAATTAGGTAAATATAAATACAAAATGATAGATATGAATAATATTATATCAACAAAGAAATTTATATTTCTTGATTGTAAATTTACATTTTCGCTTAAAATTAATCTTGGTATATATATAAGTTGTTCTTCGTTATCTTTATTTTCTGAAATTATTATTTTCTTATCATTTTCATTGTCGCTGATATTTGTATTATTTTCCATTTTGAAGCTCTCCTCTATAACTTTTGAGCTATATTGGGGATCATTAAAATTCCATTTAACAAAATTATTATCATTGTGGTTTTCTACTGCCCGTTCCATTTTTTAATTTCTGGATAAATAGGTAGCAACATCAAAAAAATAAGTTTCAAAGATGACTATATATATATATATATATATATATATATATATATATATATATATATATACACATATATATATATATATATATATATATATATATATATATATATATATATATATATATATAGCCAATTTACCAGTCTTTAAATTCACCAGTCCATTGGTTAGTTAGTTGGCTGGTTGGTTGGTTGGTTGGTTGGCGGGCGAATCTCATTTATAATTGGTGGTAGTGTAAATAATTTTCAAAAAAAAAAAGATAACAAATAGGGCAAAATAATGAAAATCTAGATCGGTGTAATAAAAAAAAAAAACAGTCAATCTATTGAAATAGACGAAGGAGAAGACATTGGTCTGTTAGAACACGAAAATATGGAATTGTTAAACAAAAGTAATGGTTTCTGTTTATTGGATAACCTTTTAGATGTAGCAATAAATCTTATACACTGAGCCATTGTAAGCATGAAAACTATTACAAAAGATTTTATAATGTACTTTGATGGATAGAAGTCCAGACCATGATTATACCGGTAAAATTTCACCCAACAATAATATTATCATTATTATCATTTTGGTTTTCCACTACCCCTTTCCATTTTTTTAAATGCCAGACAAATAAATATTAGCAAAAAAATTGTGAAAAATATGTAATCAATTATATAAACTCTGTTGTTTGTAATATAAAACGTATAATATATTTTATAAGTTTAACTACTATGTCGTTTTTTTTTTTGGGGGGGGGGGTTTGTTTATCCTTGTCCACATTACAGTTACAGAACGTTTTATAAAGTAGAAGTTTATAATTTGAGATATATACAACAAAACCTGACTGGATTTGGTGGAGACCCCGCCTAGCATACCAAGTTGTTTTCAATAATATTAATGAATCTGATTATACTATATGTGTGATTCAAATTCTATACCAACTCTCTAACTGAATATGTCACAAAAAAATTATTTCTATGTCTGCCTGACAAGCAGATATATATATTTTTGTTAACAACAACAACAATAACAAATAAAATGCCAAATAATTCCCAAACCGGAAATTCCAAACCAAGTTAAAGTTACTTGTTTAAGAGAGAAAAAAACACGAGGATGTATGTAATGTTGATATAAAAAACTGAACAAGGTTTTTATATCATTTATTATATATCTGATAATTTAATGAAGATGTCTGCCTTTTTTTATTGTGTTCTGTATGTGCATTTTATGGTACAATTTATCATTTATTGATAATTTATAATAATGGCATTTTTTTCCTAAATGACATTATAAAATGAGTATTTACTCTTTATAATTTTGGGGGTTTAAAATATCTTTTATTTCTTTGTTCTGGAAATAATATAAATTAAAAATACACAATCCCCCTTTCGTGGGTTTAGCATATAAAATGTGGTGCACAAAAAAAAAATATATCATTCAACAACAACTAAGATACAATGGAAAATGGTTCTATTCAAACTGGAACTATTCTTAATCCCAAAAATTTAATTAAAGTTACTATCAATGAATATATTATAGATGGTTTAGACCGGGGAGACGTTGAATTAAAAGATTCAAATATTGACAATAAAACAAACACGGGGACAAATGAAACTAGTACTGTTGATAAAATCACAAAAAAACGAAAAGGGGGGTGGGGAGATGTTGAATTAAACGATTCGGTTGTAGATAATAAAACAAACACGGGGACAAATGAAACTAGTACTGATGTAATCGATAAAATCACAAAAAAACGAAAAGGGGATGGAGGAGATGTTAAATCAAACTATTCGGATGTCGATGATAAAACAAACACACGGACAAATGAAACTAGTACTGATGTAATAGATAAAATCACAAAAAAAAAAATAATACCAAACAGAAAAATATAAGATTAAATAAGAATATTTATGGAAAAATATTTTCGCGTTTACAAGATAGTGAAGATTGTAAGAATGATTACTCAAAATCCTCAAACCAGTTATATTATTTACGCTGTAATTTAAAACACAGAAAAACCTAACAAATGATATGTGGTTTACCACCACCACCACCTAAAGGTCAAATGCTATTAGATATTTTTGATGAGGTTTTAGAATTTTTCAAAGGTTGGAATAATTCTATAATCTTAGATGAAGAAAATATTAAAACCAACCAAATATTACAAATTTTGATGGCAAAATTTCAGGATTTCATTGATAGGGCTACAATGAGTATTAAAGACTCAAATTCTTTGTATCTAATACTTCGTATGTATTTTTATACATATTCGTATTATGAATATTTTACTGTAACAGGAGACACTTCAATAGATATTAATTCTACTGATAGTATACCTATTGCAAATTGGAATAAAATTTTTGATTTTTCTGCCATTTCATTAAATAAAAGATCAAAGAAAAACGAAAAATATAAAGAATATAAATATAAAATTTTGTCGAAATTATTAATAAGAATTCTGACAACAAATTTAAATGAAGTTGGTGAATATTCTCCCGCATCAACACAAACGAAGATCTGGCTTTACCTCTTATATGCAGAAACTAATAACAATAGTCTAAATGAGGGCGATAAATTTGTTGTGGAATATTATGGAGTTGCAAGCATAATAAATATTCTTTCTTTCTTTTATGATTTATTAATTTTTGGTGTGGAACATTTAAAATTTAAAAAGAATAATATAAAAATTGAAATTGAATCTAATTAAAAAATATAGTAGTTACTAAAATATGATAAAACAAGACAAGTTTATCAAAAATGTTTATAAGGATTATATAAAAATGTATATTATAAAGTTTTTCATTTATTTTGCTCTAATTTTACTTATTATTAAATTAATCTTTGATTATAGAGCTTGTTCATATACAAAGAATGTTTATATGCAAATAATGAATGTTATTTTTGCGGCCCTAATAATATTGATTTTGTATATCTTTTCAACTGGAAAGTGGATAAATTACCTACCAATGCGATGTGTGAGACACGCAAAATGATGTTATAAATTTGAAAACGTTTGCCATAGAAGCAGAATATAGTTTATCTGGCTAGCTGGGCGGGTTATATATAACTACATCGGCCACCACCAACTAGTAGCCACCCGGCAGCTATTCTTCGTTGATCAATATATACCCGCAAAATAATATTATTGAGAAATTCTATAATGCTCCGCTCAAAATTATTAAATTCTGATATAAAAGTACAAAATTCTACATCGGGCGAGTTATATCCCGATAATGATATAATTGTGGTTCTAGATTATACATTTCACGAAGAAGGTAAAAGGAAACGCGTTGAAACACTCCCACATTATTTTTTTGTTACAAGTAATGAATTAATTTCTGACAAGAATACTAACAAATATATAGTAATTCATAATGTATTAGTGTATAAATATAGTAAATTATTACATCATAATTTTAGCGAGACTAGAGCTCCCCTCAGTAAAGACCTTTTAGTTGATTTTATCCACACGTGTTTTGGGGGCAAATTTCCTGTAAATATTATTACATTTGACTCTAAAGCAGCCGCTATAATAAATTATTTATTTAGAAATCATAAAAAATTATATGAAAATGTGACAATTAATTCAGATTGTTTACAAAACTCAAAGGGCCCCAAAGTTAAAATTTGGAATGTTTATCCAAAAAATGGACTTAATGTTTATTGTAGCCATGGGATATATTTTCCCAGCGATAATAATGGTAAAACAATTCCTGTAGTCGACGAAAAAAAATATAATTTTTATTTTGGTTTTCATTATCAAGTATTTCTTGATTTATTAGAATTTTATAGAAATTACCCAGAAAATAAAGAAAAATATAAAACAACTCGTCATCACCCCTATTTGAAAAAATGAATAGTTCCTTTTATTGTTGATTATGATAAAAACTCATTAGATGTATATTATTTTACGACATATCTTTTATTATATTAGATTATTTGTACCACCAAAGCCAAAAATAAAAGCATATAATACTTATAACGTCTAATTTTTTATTAACCTGAAAATATACCATATATTTAATTTTTTTTCTTTCATTGAATAAAAGGAATATATACGTGTCAAATACATTTTTATAAATTGTGTAGCTTGTTTTAATACATAATTTACTACAACCAGAGTTTTATTCATTTTCTTAATATATATATATACATATATATATATATATATATATATATATATATATATATATATATATATATATATATATATACTGTAAATGATTAAAAGATTAGCTCAAAATAAATAATATGAACGGAAGAGAAACACACACAAACGAGAAGCCCAAAGACGCGGTCGTTATGGCGAAGAACGGTATGAAAAAGCCAAATTCCAGAAAAGAGTTAGTAGCTGAAGTTTTGAATATCATTGACAACATAAATGGAACAAGTATAGGTAAACTTTGGTTATAGTATGGTACAATGTACAACTGGGGACGAGACAAAGATTTTCTGGAATGAATAGATCAATTAATAATTCTCTTTTAATACCTGATAAATATTTATATTTATATTCAAGTTAAACACGAAGGTTTGTGTATTTCTGTCATTTGAATAAAACTTTTTTTCTTTACTGGCTATTTAAATATTGCTAATAATGATAAAAATAGCATAATGAAAATACTAACCAAATTTAGAATAACTAATATTTTATTTCTAATATGATTTATATATAAGATGTGATGTTTTTCCATCTCAGACAATAAATAATGATATCCCTCATAAAAATAATCTATTTCATTTTTATCATTTTTATATGAATAAATAATTAGGGGTGGTTTAAATAGTTTTTTATTTTGTATAAGATATAACCGCGAAAGACACAATCGTAATTGCGCGTTAAACCATGGTTCTTTTTTATATTTATGACACACATAATAAATCGCAGCCACATTTGCATTAGATATTTCTGTAAAAACATTTTTAACAATATGCATAATTAGTTGTATTTTGTAAATAAATTGATACTCTATATTTATTATTTATCAAAATAATTTTAATCTATGCAGCGCGTTAAAGCACATAAATTGACATTATTATTATTTAATCTTATTTTTTTTTAAATTAATACATTATTTCTCAATACACCTCCGATGACTTATATATACTGTAGATAATATATTTTCAAGAAAGATTAGGTGTCCATTCTAAATAATTAAAATGTTTTACGTCTGTAACAAGAAATATTTTAACAGTGTATTCCTTTATATATTTACGTGATTTATAGATACATAATTTGAATTGTATTTTAGCCTGTAAATCATTATAATGAGATGTTTTTCTACAATTTTCATTATTATTTAATGAGTAAACATTAATAGATTGAACTTTATTGTCAGTTAACCATTTATTATTATTGTTTTGTTGTTTTTTTTTCATAATTTATATCAACCAATTTATCTAAATTTAACGCAATATTATTCGTAGTAACATTATTTAATATTATAGGATTTAGTTTTTGCTTAAAACTAAGATTATAGAATTCCGTTTTAAAATTTTTTATAATTTCTTTATAAAATAAAATTAAAATCCGTGGTCGAATTATTGATTTTTGTTGAGCCAATAATAATATATTAGTTTTAACTATTTCTCTTTTTTATATATTATAATTTGGTTTCTCCATTTCGTGAGTTACTGCCATTTTAAAATCTAAAAGCCAATCTTCTTTTGATTTATTCAAAATATTAGTCGAGTTCAATACATTTTGTGATAAATGCATTTTTGGATTATGTCTAGTGATGGTTATTATTTTATCAGACAAACAATTATCAAATAGACTTAAAGATAATAAGATTATTATATATTTATACATTTTTTAATTTTCTTAATTGCTGATAAATTTGGTTTGGTATCATTGTGGTTTGTTTGTGTTTTGTTGGGTTTTCTTCCTGGGTAATAGGATAGAAAAAATATGCCCGAGAAAAAAAGTCGATTGAATATCATTATTATATGTAATTATATCGTCTAATTAGTTAATCAGTTATTATAATGGTAGGAAAATTAAAAAATGGATAAAATGTTATTGGTTTATTTATCTATCTTAAAATTATTTTTGTTTGTTATTATTTTAATGTTGTTAGCAACGAATATTTTTGGTAGAAAAATTGATAATAGTTATATAAGTATAATTATTCTTACATTCATTCTTTTAATAGAAATTATATCATTTAATAAATTTATTTGGCCATTTCAAAATTATCAGTTAAATATACCCCCACCAACACAGAAATATAATAAGGATATTGTATTTGATAACGAATTTTTAGAACACTTGAATAAGTAACAAAATATTATTATTTCATTTACAAAAAGCCCCCTAATTATAAGTTAAAAAATGGAAACTAGAACTATCTCTCCACATATTTACTATTGTATACATTGTCATCATATTTTTATTAAAATAATTAATTTGGAGAACAACTGCCCTAGCTGTAATACAATATGTACCACATTGATTCATGTACAGGATATAAAAACCAGAACAAACAATAAAACAGAAGATATTTCATCAATATTAAACAAGTATTACGCAAAATTTTGTTCTACGCCCAAAAAGATTTCTTGTGATTTATTAACAAGCACAAATGGACGTTGCTTTTATTCTCACAATTTAAATCAAAATATGCACAATATAATAATCCGTACAGATTCTATATAGAAATATTTATTATACCTTATATTGGATAAAAAAAACATAAAAATTGTCTAAAAATAAAAAATGACAAACAAAGATACTCATAGTATTGAAACTTTTATTAATGACCCAAATGTACAAGAAGAACTAGAAGGAAAAGAAAGGATACAAGAAAACCTGATCAAAGAAAAAGAAAAATCCACAACCAGCGAAAAGAGTAATAGTTTGCTATAAAAAACAAATTCCTTTCTATGTAAGAACATCTCAATGAAAGTAATGAATAAGGTGTTATATATTATACTTATGTTATCTATTTTATATTATGCACGCCATATGTCAGAGAACCAGCTCGATGAAACTCTTAATATCTTAAATAAAATTAAAAGCACTGGGATGTTTAATCCCTTAATAAAAAATGTTAGTATTTAATTAACAAAGGTTATTATTTATTTGATTCATTGTCGTTGACCTCTTTAACCCATTCCCCCCGAAAGATTTTTTTCCTTTACAATAAATTTTTATAAACAAAAGGGTGATTGATATTATAATGAATAAAAAAATTATAAAACTGAATGACAATATTATAAAATTCAAGGATATTAGTTTCAGTAAGAGTGGGTTGTTCTGATTTATTTTATTTGCCGCGGTAATATTATCATTATTTACTTTCATAGCAAATGAGTGTGAATATTTACAACTAGAGTTTGTGTCGTGGTCTATATCGGTTGTATTATATCTACTTTTCTCGCATCTATTGTCAAAGTTATACTTCGTAGATATAGTATTTATAAGTGTGTGTGAATATTTACAACTAGAGTTTGTGTCGGGGCCTTTAAATGGTATATTATTTGTTTCGTATCCATTTTTCTCGCATCTATTGTCAAAATTATATTCTGTAATATCATCATTTTTGGTTATTATTGTGGTGGTGATAGAGTGAAAAGATTCTTCAAATTGTGGAACATCCGTAGATTCACCAAAATTGCTGTTATTATTATAATAATCCTCGGTTGTTATTTCAGTGTTGTTTAAATTTATGGGCATTGATTTTACTAATATGATATGATTTGTAAATTGTGTATAATAACAACACAAAAGTATAATAAAAGTATACATTATTCTTATATGAAATCTTTCGTCAGAGACCCAAGTAATTTACTGGTCGGTCGGTCTGTCAAAACCTATAAGATGTATCTGCGTGTTTTGCTTACATATATAAGCGGGCATAAAAAACAAATTAAATATATTATTATGCTTATACCAATTAGTTATTTTTAGTTTGCCTGCTAACCAGTCAAGTCCAAATTTAAAAATTACATATTTCACAATAAAATGATTGCTATTCAATTAAATAATAGTAAATTTTGAATTTAGGAACTAAAATAATGGGGCGTTTTTATATTATTCAATTATCTATTGGTAATCATATTATTATCATCAGTGTTATTATGTTCGTTTGTTTTAACTAGATTTGTTCTTTTCAAAACAATATTTTGTTCGTTTTCCCTTTTATGATAAAAAAAATGCATTAATGAAGTAACTATCAATAATAGAAATAGTATAAAAATAACAAAACCTTCCATTGTAAGTATTTTTGATATTATATCACCCATTTCTTTTGTTTCGGCAGTAGAAGAAGTATTATCAAAATCATCGATAAAATCTATATTTTTACCATTATTACCGGGAGAAGAATCAAAATAATCTCTACTAATCGTTGATGTAATATTTGAATTTATATTATCATCATGATAATTTTTAGTTGTAAAAATATCATCTACGCCATGTTCGGGTTCTAAACGCCCCCCCCCCCCCCCCCCCCCCCCCCGCTCTTATTATAAAATCTAAGGGGGCCAGTTACATTTAAACCATTTGCGGCTACCAAAATATAAGAACACATTCTGATAAGATTATTATTCATTTTGATAAAAATTATATAAAATTATCTATCCGCCCCAAAAATAGAATTAACCCACGATACTTAATTTAGGAATATGTATCTATATATATATATATATATATATATATATATATATATATATATATATATATATATATATATATATATATATATATATATAGAAGTTGATCAATTAATTTTTAAGAGATAAAAGGACACATATATATATATATATATATATATATATATATATATATATATATATATACATATATTTTAAAAAAAATTTGGTTGATATTTTTTGCATAATTATTATAAAACATATTAATCCATATATCCTAAATTATATCCATTTTGTTACAACCCAACAAATTATGAAAAATATTATGTTATGGGTTGATTAATAAATTTAGTTTATTATTCATATAATAATAATGTGTGTGTTATACTACCGACTAAATTGATGAAAAAAATGTTTTTTGTTATAATATTAAAAAATGCAGTATGTATCAATATTTAAATATATTATAGCACTGTTGTTGGTTTTTTTAATATTAATTCAGATTATGATTAAATATGAAAATGGCAATCATAAGATTTATATGATAACTTATAGCATTATTTTATTCATGATATATTTTAGTGTAACAGTTTATGATTATAAACAAAATACAAAAGAAATAACTGAATATGAAAAAATAAAATAATTCCAAATAACAAACACGAAGTCTTTCATTACGCAAGTTTACTCTTTCACTTAAAATTAGTTTTGGTGTATAAAATAATATATAGAGATTAGAACAAAATCAAATGAAATAGATATAAACTTTTTTTATTGTTATATTATTTATATCTATCATTTTATATTTATGTTTACCTGATTTGATATATTTGATAATTATATTCATATTCTTTGTGTATAAACACATTAAGCATAAAAAACTCCCCCATACCAAGTAATAAGCCATTAATCGTATTATTGTTTTTTTCATAATCGATTCGTAGTATATTGAAATTTTGTAGTAATATAAACTTAACAATTGAGTAGTAAAATAATAGTTTTGATGGGTGGAAATTTATGTTTTACGCCCCCCAAAAAAATTTTAAATTTAGAAAAAGAGATTGGTTTGCATAATTATATATGGATATATAATTGGGACGAAACTCCTAGCAGAGAAAAAATATTTGCTGTAGATTATAGTTCAAATGAACTTATAATAATTCCTTTACCACATCCTTATTTTACTAATAAATATAATCATATTGTAATTGTAACCAAAAATGTAGATATATTTTTTTCTCGTATAACTACACTGCGAGAAAGGCGAAAAATATTTTCAGACATCCAAATCAAATTGTATCCCAAAGAAACGGCGGGACACATCTTGAATAAAGACTTTTCTTATCTAGAAATATACTCCAAGAAAAATATTGGTACGGTCATAAAAATTTATTGTCTTCAAATAAAATTATTATCTAAGGTGTTTCAAAATGAACAAGAATATTATGGTATTGATGCTATAGGAAAATATAGAAATGTTATTCAGTGTTATTTTGATTGCATACGACATGACAGATTTAAAAGAAATACGACAAATACCAAAAAAATATTTTCTTCTAGGGGGTTGTTCCGCATTATAAAGAAAAGGCGTGGTTCGGATGGTCCAGAGACCCAACTAAAATATTTATCTGATAATATAAATATTTTAAAATATTTCTTTGGTTACAAAATAACTAATTTACAAATAAAAAGAAACACTAAAGAAGAAATAGTGTCTTGTGTTTTTTATACCACCACCCATGGTAATAAAAGAAAACGATTGAATAATAATAATAATAATAATAATTGTATATCTAAATCGACATTAAATCTAAGTGGCAATGAAAATGAAAAAAAATTAATTAAAAAAATTTTAAGTGCTTTGTGTTGTATTAAAGAGACTGGTTTGATAATAACTGGATGGAATATAGATAAATGTGATTTTCAATATCTGTTAGATAGAAGTCTTTTTTATGGTTTAATCAAACGCGACAAGAATCAACACCTTCATCCTTCTTTAAATTCTTTCTCTTCTGAAATAATTATTCCTCTACCACCCTGGAAAATTAACATAGATGCTTTACGTTATAAGGATATATTTCAAAACACAATTATAAAATTTCCTAGATATAATCCTCCCTCCTACGAATTGAAAATTATTTGTGAAGCTTTAGATATCAAATGTAATATCGCTAAAGATGGGGGGGCAGAATTATTATTTTCTTTTTTAGAAAAAACAGAAATGATTTCATGCGTTTTGTCTTTATTCAGCATTGCAGATTTAAGTCCAAATCACGCCTACGGGGCCTTATTTTCAAAATTGCGAAATTTTTCTATCCCAGGCATTGCTGCGCGCTTACTTGAAAATTTTTTCCAGTCAATTGTTATTGCTCCTATAAATAATAGTAATCATTATTATTATAAAATACCACCCAATGATAATAATCACGAGAATAATGTATTAGTTGGGGGTTTGGTATTACCACCAGAAAAGGGAATTCATTATTATATTGAAGGAAAGAGAAACATTGGAAGTGTTGATTTTGAATCAATTTATCCAAATATTATGTCAACGTTTGGGATAATTAAAGGATATATATGTCTGGTTTCTGATGACGAATTTGAAAATAACAAATTTTTTTTTCATAAAAACTTTAATATTTCGCCTTGGATAAAAACGAAACGCAATAAAGATTACCATTATTTATCACGAAAAGTATTTATGGAAAATAATGATAATTGTACTCCAATTCGGCTATTTTGTGAATATCTCATAAATAAACGACAGCAATATAGAAAGGGGTCGTCCCAGTCTCTTATCTTCAAATTGATGATAAATTCAATTTATGGTTTATATTCTCATAATATATTTCCATTATAGTCTCCTATGGCTGCCAATATGATTACAAATTATGGAAGGTGGTTTCTGAACGAAGCCATTGATTATTTCACTAAAAATTTTTCCAATACAGTATGTTTGTATGGCGACACAGACAGTATCTTTTTATCGAGCCCCCTTCATATAACAGAACTAATATCAAAATATAATGCATTTCAAAAATACCCCAAGATTAAGTTAAAAGTTGAAAATATTTTTAAGCGATTAGTTTTGATCAGAGAAAAATTATACATGGGAAAACTCGACGATAACAAATACAAAATATCGGGCTTTCCTATCCGTATGCCCCATTTTGTGTATGAGCTTATAATAAAATGTTTACATTCGATTCTTGATAACAATGAATCTATTTATAAAAATTATATCGAGGAAGCTTTACAGAATTTTCTATCATTAGATCTGGTCGACAATCATCAAAATTACTTACCAATAATTATGTCAAATAAAAGGAAAAAAAATATACATTGTTCCAAAAAAAGGATGATAGACTATTATTTGGCACCAACATTCAATCAACTTTTTTTACTTTTAAATTTGCCATCAATAAACGATTTTTTCCTTTGTGGAATAGACAAACAAATTCAAGATTATATGACAAAGGGTTATACATTTTTAGATTTTTCTAATCAGTGTGATAGTATGTTACTTGGTGGTATTGAGATTATTAATAGCAATATTCCTGATGACATTTTAAACTTTTGGAGAAATGTAAAGAAAAAGTAACATATTTTATTATATGCCACTTTGAGTAGTCAATGTGCAGATAAAAACAACGAGGAACCTTTCTTCTACATTACATTGGATGACACAATGCAATGTCCTAAAATCTATTTTCGCAACGAACTAGAAAATCTATTATTGCGTCTTTTTAATCATAATGAAATAAACGATATAAGTTTAATAATAGATTGTAAAAACTGTAATAATAATATTTTATCTGTGTTGTGTTTTTTGAATAACAAACCATTAACTTGGATGGAAAGAAAAAATATGTTTTGGGATAATAATACAAGTAAAGATCGTTTTATATTTAAAATATCAAAATCATTATTACTTGTTGTTGAAAAAGACACAGAACGTGGAAAGTGGACAATCACAATGAAATCTTAATAACAATAAAAACCCAAAACGAGTTTATTTTATTTTTTGGTTATTATATTTCATTATAACAAAAAAAAAATGATTTTTTCTTTCATTAAATAAAAGGAATATATATACACATCAAATACATTTTTATAAATTGAAATAATGTCTAATTTTTTATTAACGTAAAGATACACCATGTATTTAATTAATATTTTTACCCTTAGTAAAAAATATAATAGATTTAACATGGTAAAATTTACATTTATTGATAATGTAACGGATATTATAGGTAAAAACAAATTTACAGATAGTGTAAATTCTAGAAATCATAATGTCAACATATCTAATAATATAAATAAGATAGATGATGTAAATTTCAACACATTAATTGAAGATTTTAATAATTATACTTTCAATACAACAAATGACACATCCAAATATATACCTAATGATATAAATAAATGGAAAAAATACGATGACTTTAATAAAACTTTAAGTGGAAATAATCTATCATTGCCTGGTGAAACAAATGCATTTATCCGTTCAACTTTACCATACAATAAATATAAAAAACTATTAAAAGAGGTTGACGATTTAGCAGTAAGTTTTGGTTTTAGGAACGAAAAAGAATTAGCCAAAAGTTTAGAAAAGGCCGCCGATTTGTGTAAAAGTGCCAGGGGAAAAAATATTGTTAATAATAATCCTATATGGATTAATCTATTTTTATCGCTTAAGAAAATGAAAAATAAAAGTAATATTGTTAAATTTGCTCTTGTTTCTGGAACAGTTACTGGAATGGTTATTTACTTTTCACGAATACAAGCCGAACATACGGGGTGTTTTAGATATAATTTGCAAGATAAAAAAAAGTTAATAAAGTATAAAATTAATGGAAATTTTTGTATTGACAAAGGTCTTTCTATTAATGATTCAGTAATATCTAAGGACATAATAATTTTACCCGAAAATGAACATCCCTTATTTAATGTGAATAAATGGGATTGTAATTATGACGAATTTCTCTATTCTGATACTGTTATAGACAGAGAACGAATAGATGAAATACGCCAGTTAGGATGTAATGGTTTGTGTAATATAGAAAATTTTAACATGCTAGCAGGAAGCACACCATTTGATAAAATTATTCCACCCGAAAAATATAAAAATTTTATGTTCGTTTGTGAGCGAGCAACATTTTTGCGGTCTTTAACAAAGGAAACATTAAATGTTGTTGATGATATTGTTGGTGGGGCCCTAGAATCTAATCTATTTGTTAGAATTTATGATAATCTGTTTAAATTGTTGTATTTTATTGTTTGTACTATCTTTTTTATATATCATTTACAATAATTATGTAAAAAAAAGAGCTGAAAATATTAGAGGCAGTCAAATGAGTAGTCGTTGATGATAAACAACAGAAAAAAAATTATGATAATTAGGCCTTATTTTCAGCTTTAATAATACAAATAATTTAATGTATTAGTGGATATATACAATTATATGTTTAATTTCAAAGTAAACACGAATTATGAATTTTCGAAATTAATAATAATAATAATAATAATAGTAATAATAATAATAATAATAATAATAATAATAATAATAATAATAATAATAATAATAATAATAATAATAATAATAATAATAATAATAATAATATATGCATATTTGAATTTTGAAATCTTATCATATATATATATATATATTTAAAATTTGAAAGAAAAAGCGTGACACAAATGTTGTTATTTTATAGAGTTAATAAAATCCTATATAGGAATTTTATTAACTTTTGTAGTAAAGTTAATAAAATTATACTCAAAAGTTCATAAAATTGTAGTTTTTGGGGGGATTTGAGTTTTGTCACGGTTTTTTTTACTAATTTGATTAACTGAAATACACAATTGGTGGTTGACACACATTAAATTTTTTTGTGGCAAAAATATATATTCAAATATTTTTTTTTTATTAAACAGGTTAATGTAACCTACTTGGTGGGGAAGCACACAATATATTGAACAATAAAAGGACAAGGGTGAGCCAACGGGGCTCATTTTACAATGAAGAGAATAAGAGAAAAGAGCTCCGTGGATAAGGGGCCTACCGTCCTCAAAAAAATGAAGTACAATCTTCCTACGCCTGGACGATTTTTAGAGGAAAATTATTTTTCTCCACTACCCACTGCGGCAAAAGAATTTTACGACCCACTTTTATATTATGATGAATACCCTTTTTTAGGTTGTGAAAAAAATGAAGACCACAAAACTATACCCTCAACTTTGGTGAAAAAAAACAGTAGTAACAAGTGAAAAGGAGGAAAAATATGAAGACTTATGTGAGCTAGAGATTTTTGACGACGACGACGACGACGATGATGAAGAAGAAGAAGAAGAAGAAGAAGAAGAAGAAAGAAAATCAAATGATAAGGCGGATATCGACAATGACGACGGCGACGGCGAAGAAGAAGAAGAAGAAGAAGAAGAAGAAAAAGACAACGAGGATTTTTTAATAAAAAAAAACGGAGATTACAAAACTATACCCCCAACTTTGGTGAAAAAAACAGTAGTAACAAGTGAAAAGGAGGAAAAATATGAAGACTTATGTGAGCTAGAGATTATTGACGACGACGACGACGACGACGACGATGATGAAGAAGAAGAAGAAGAAGAAGAAGAAAGAAAATCAAATGATAAGGCGGATATCGACAATGACGACGGCGACGGCGAAGAAGAAGAAGAAGAAGAAGAAGAAAGAAAATTAAATGATAAGGCGGATATCGACAATGACGACGGCGACGGCGAAAGAAGAAGAAGAAGAAGAAGAAGAAAAAGACAACGAGGATTTTTTAACAAAAAAAAACGGAGATTACAAAACTATAGCCCCCATTTTAGTGAAAAAACAGTAGTAACAAGCAAAAAGGAGGAAAAATATGAAGACAATGATGATGATAAAGAAGATGGTGGTAAAGATAATAATTTTCTGTCGGATTCAGAAATTTCGTCGATCCCACAGGATAACGATGAAAAAGAAGAAACAATAAATATGCACGAGAAGTTTCTAAAAATGAAACACCTTTTTTTCGATATATTTAATTTCACCTCAAAAAGGTGTTTTATCGGACATGAATGTAGTTTGAATATCGAGATATACAATCTCGAAGATTATGTAAAGAAAAATAAAAAGAAGGATATTGTTCTTGCCTCACAAATAAGAGACGCGAATAGAGAACATAAATTTTTGGTAAGCATCACAACTAAAATTTTTCCTAGGAAAATTTGTGATGCCATCTTTATAATTGATGACTCTAAACAAAGTATCAATAAAATTATACCAGAAATGAAAAAGCTGTTAAGTAGAGGATATAAAAACATATACCTAAGCATAAAATACCACACACATCATTTTTATAAGATAATTAACTCTCTGTTGAGTTATCTTTTAACAGCTTGTAATATGTCAGATGTAAACTGTAAAATATTTGTATTTTACAGTTTCCATAATAATGATGAATTAAATTACCTAAGGTCATATTTCAAACAAACAAAATATGAACCATGGGAAATTTTTCTCGATAAAATTGTTCGGGTCAAAAGATTTGACGATGAAATGAAATCGTTTGGTGGCAACAAGTACACACATATACTTAAAAAACAAAAATGTTATTCGATCGCCAGAAAATTTCCAGACATTTTAAAAAAATTCAAATCTGTTATTATCAATGATAAAGTTAAAAACTGTATCAGTCAGGAATTTAAAAATATTTTAAAGTTGTTTGTAATATTCAACAATTGTATAACACAAATGAATACTGATGTTATAAAAAAAACAACCAATTGATAAATTGATGATTGTAATATCTGAAAGTAACATTGAAATTTCTGTATTGCTTTCAAATGACATAAAGAATATCATTATATTAGACAACAATCATCTATGTGATATATTAAATTATGATGTCATTGGCCGGTGTATATCGTGTTGTTTAAAATCCACTGTGCCCGCAATAAAAAAAATTATAAAGGCGAAAGATACTTACTCACTTGAAATTGAGGTAAAGTATATCGAAAAAAAAATATTTGATGAAGAGGAGACAATTAATTCCATTTTATCTAATACTTTTGAAAAAAATGGGCTTTGTTGTAAACGCGAAAGTATGGAAGGTATTACAATTGTAAATGTACATCGTATTATAAAATAAAGTTATATCTCATATTCTATACCTGAAATATTTTACCTAGATTTTTGTTATATCAAGTAATGAATCATTAATGGTATTATTATTATAATTTTTTTAACGGGCTCGTGGTATATCTAAATTTTGTAATAACAAACATTCAAATAAATTTTGTTTTTTTGTGGTTAAATAAAATAACACGATTGTTTAAATTTACAAAATATATTATATAGTCACTATGATGGTTATTACAAACGGCAACGTCATTGGAAAATTTGGTAATTGATTAACCAATAACATATATATACAAAGAACATTGAACCGAAATAATTTTACATTTGTAAATATATATTGTATTATAAAATAAATTTAAATCACATATTCTTAAATTATTTCTCATTTTCATTGTATAGTTATATAATTTTATGTAAAGTTAATTGGAGAGAGAGAGAGAGAGAGAGAGAGAGAGAGAGAGAGAGAGAGAGAGAGAGAGAGAGAGAGAGAGAGAGATAAATTTCTCGCCCTTCATTCTGGTTTCATATCACGCGATAAGTGCTTTATATATAAAACTTTCCTTATTTTCATTTCAATATGAGCGTTTTAAGTGAGAGATGTTTAGCATTTTTATGTGATTTTTATACTCATGGACATTCAGCAACACAAATAATAGAAAAATTAAGGAAAAAATTTAATGACGATATAATAATGAGGAGTATGATAAAAGAACTTACATTTTTTTATGATTATATACATTTCATGAAAATAAACCACACAAAAAACTATCGTTATTTTCTTGATATGGTACATTCACAATTACCATCAATAAAAAGAGAAAAAACAAATGAGTCCACATATTTACAATTATCAAACACAAATAAAGAAGAAACAGAATGGCCCCGTACAACTTATACAACAAAAACAGATAGTTTATCTAACAATAAAACGAAAAAAACAAACAATTCTCAATCTTCGTCGTTCTTGCCACAAAACCAATATATTTGTCCTCAGAAGAGACAAAACCGTGTAACGATTGCAAAACAAATACTTTCTGATATAGATATAAACCCATCTTTCACCGAGGAAATTATTACAGGAGACGAAATATGGATAAAAATTTATGATGCAACCGAAAAAAAATACAAAAACCTCATGTTAACTGTATTTTTTGATTACAAAGGCATCATTTACCACGAATATGCTCCACTGAATCAAACTTTAACAAAAGAATACTATTTGGGAGTTCTCCAGCAATTGATTGGGGCCATAGAAATCAATCGACCAGATTTGTGGAAAAGTAAAACAATGCGACTTCATCACGATAATGCTGCTTCTCATACATGTAATTTGATAAAATATTTTATAGACACCCATTTCAAATATAAAGTGCCACATCCATCTTATAGTTCTGATTTGGCTCCTTGCGATTTTTGGCTTTTTCCGATAATCAAAAAGGCAATCTCTCTAGAAGATAGAAAAACTTTAGATGAAAATAAAGCCAAAAAAAATAATAGATAAGATATTATCGGAAATTCCAGAAAAAGAGTTTAAAATATGTATGCTCGAAAAATATAAAAAGGTTTTAAAATTGTGCGTTGAATCTGGTGGAAAAAAAATATCTCTTTCAACGCCCAAGCATACGCTTATTGTAAAATAAACAAATAAATAGATGTAAATTTATATTGCCCCAAACATTTTATTGTGTATAATATTTATCCTCCCCAAACATTTTATTATAATATTTATCCTCCATTAAATTATCAGTTAAAAGTTTAATTACCCGAACTACAAATTTGTTCATATCATCATTAGCTAAATTTAGTGATAATATATTCCTTTTGTTTGAAATACACATACTTGGGCTATCTGGGAATAATAATTCATTATAATATTTATCTATTTCTTTTAGATAATTTATATCAATATTTTCCTCGCCCTTACGAGCTCTGCGTTTTATTCTATCATTCAACATTACATCAAAATTTAGTCCGTGTAAGTAAATAATTAGATCTGGGTTAAACAATAACATTTTTGATGCAATATTTTTCTATAAATCATAGAAATCTTTCCTTAATAGATTCTTATCGGCGTGCATTTTACTAAAAACTTCAATACCACTTAAAATAGATCTTTCTCCAATGATTATATGTGGTCCTATCTCGGTCCTTTCATTTTGAATTATATCATAAAAGATATTAATTATATTTTTCATATATGTAAAATTAATACCAGTCTGAAATATTTCTGAAAATTCAGATTTATTTTTGTAATATTTTTCTAGGTTGTTTTTGTTTGCTGTATCATTCGACCATTCATCAGTAGGTTCTTGTAAAAACGTCCAGCGCACATTTTTCTTGTTTAGTTGCGATTTAAACCTTTCTAATAAAGTAGATTTGCCGATACCAATATTTCCCTCGATTACTATGTATATTATTTTTTGGTTTTTTATTTTATCTAAGATGTCCATGAATTGATCTTCCATCCTAAATAGTATTACAAATAAAAACTGGTATAAGTTATTATATACTATACATAAAATATCTTTATAATAATAATAATAACAGTAATTATGACCAACCATACAAAAATATAGATTATGACGTATAAATAATATTGGTGGCGCGCATGAAATATTATTCATATAATTACTGTTTTCCTTTATATTACCTATTTTTTTTTGTCTTTGGTTATTTTTATGTGAATTATAAGCAAATAATTTATTGTAAATAATATAAAAATGCATTAAATAAAATAAATAGATAAAATGTTCTTGTAACTAATTTAATCACAACAATTATCTTTGTCGTTGTCCGACAAAAAAATATTATGGAAATTAATGTTTACTGGTGGTTGTGTACCAAACAACGCAAAGTAAGATGAGGCATTTAGCGTACGACTATAACTAATATTCTTATTAAACATAATATAATCTAAAGCACTAGAAATGTGCATCGTATTATTTTCATTACAAGAAATGTATTTTTCTATGGCTCGTTTAATTTCTCCATTGGCTCTTTCTACTGATCCTTGACTTTCGGGATGATAGGGTCTGCCTTTTATTCTTTTAACTTCGGGCCACACCCTTTCTAAATATTCATTAACTGTTTTATTTACAAATTCGCCTCCATTGTCCGTTTGTAAGATTTTGGGGGCCCCTAATATACCAAATATACTCCTCAATGCATCGATTATAGATTGAGCATTTTTATTTTTTAAACTCTTTAGTACACAAAATTTAGTTTTATTATCTTGATAGTTTAGAACATATCTACAGCTAGTATCTTTTATCTTATTATCATTTAAAAGTTTTTGGATATCTATCAAATCTACTTGCCCCCTTACCCCAAATTCTGAAGATATAATTGGTTTTATATTTGTTTTGGGTTTTTTTGATTCTGCTTTTCTTTTTTTGATATTTTTACAAGTTGAACAGAAATTAGAAATGTATATTTTTACGTGGATATATTTAATATTTGCAGCATAGTTTTTACAAGCTTTAAAGGTTTTCTTAATTCCTCCGTGTAAAGAATTTATGTGTGCTACCTTAATCGTGTCATAAATTTCTTCAAAAGATATATACGGAATTATTCTTTCGTCGTTATCTTTATTTTGGTCAATTATTACCCAATTTCCTTTATATTTTTTCAAACAAAAATGGCGTTTGACATAATAATATAATATCTTATCTTTTTTATTATCGATAGAATTGGGGGAATTTGAAAGTAACTCTATATATTTAAGAATCTTTTTTTTATCAAAGTCTTTCCTTGTGCCGTTTAAATGTTGTTGGTTTTCATTAATCATCTCACTAAATTTCATTTCTTGGGAAATTTCATTGGTTGGGGAATAATTCATATTTACATGAAATTCTTTCACTAATCCCCCCATTCCACCCCCCCTCCTTCTCTGTTTATTGCTTTATATATACTATAGGCAAATAAAAAAAACCATAACCCATAACATATCCGAAGAATCATGATATAACTTACAGGTTAAAAAATTTCTTTGTATAATATAATAATAATAATAATAATAATAATAATAATAATAATAATAATAATAATAATATCTTTGATTAAAGAAGCACAAGAGAACGCATTTGTTATAAAAAACATAAAATCGTTTTGCAGAACAATTTTATATTCATTTCATGAATGAATTATCATAATATGAGCTCAATACAATTTAAATCGCTTTTTTTGGTCTAAAAAGACCAATGAAATGTTTGATTGAACATTACTAACGAGATTTTATTCGACGATCTTTTATTAGGTGTCGAGTATAAAAGTACGCTGACCAAAGAGTAACAGCAACAGTATAGAAAGAGCCTTCGCTGTCGTAGGACCAACTTACCCCAACGAAATGAATCAAGAAAACCAGACTTCACCAACAACCAGCCCCATCAGCCTGGGCACGGAAGAAACACGAACATTAATTCAAACGCACCAAGCCCTGGATAATCTCATTAAAGAGATACGAGAAAATAATAATTTTACCGACTACACCGAAGAAGATATTGAACTGCCTTATTGTCCTCAGGCGACCAAAAAACCATCAATAATCAAAGACAATTTGGAAAATACAATGGATATATTTCGGGCAAAACAAAGGGATTATTTTTCTACTATTCATAAAATGTGTAATATGCTCTTTCTAGCAACAACTTTTTCCCAACCAGAAGATTTATCAGAGGAAGAACAAGAACGTATGGTCAATGAATTCCTTGATGCTAAAAAATATATACAAAATTTTTTGGAATGTTGTTCTGTTGATATTTATAAAGTAGATATTCCCAATAGATTATCCCCTGTTTTTACTATGTTACAACACAGTAATAAAGGTAAATCTTCGGCAAATTATATAAAAGAATCACGATATTGGATAAGGCTTATGCTTGATGGTAAAAAATACCCACCCAACACTTGTTTAGATACTTTAAAAAGTTTACACGTGTTTATATATCGTTCAGATGAAGCTTACATATATACTAGCTATAACATCGAAACTAAACGTTATAAGGTTGGTATTGTGTATAATAATGGTTGCCTGTTATATTTAGGAAATTTTACGGAGCCTTATATGTTGGCTTTATATAAATTTGTAACTAGTGTTTGATAAACAAAATACATTTTCTCCTTATATATATATATATATATATATATATATATATATATATGTATATATATATATATATATATATATATATATATATATATATATATATATACACTACACACCCAATTCTTTGCTTTATTTGTGTGTAGAAATTTATTAGTTGGATTGTTTTTGTAAAATAATAATAATAATAAGTGTAGAAATTATTTTGTTTTTTGAATAATATTGAATATTTTTTGGGGGTTTATATTTTGTATTGTTTTAACTCGATTACATTGAAAATATTTAAGTGCCACTAATAATGGCATAAAGACTGTAAATTTTAAACAATCGATCCTGGCATCTCGAGTTTCATACCTATTCATATATTTTTCCTTTGTATCCTGGGATATCTCCCCGAAAAAAACAAATTTATTAAAAATGTAATCAGGTGAAATTACATTATTACTGTTTAATTCTATTTTTTCTAGTTCTAAATGTATATCGTTCACAACCAATACCGAATATTCTGCTTGATAGAGCTTATTATCTAATCCAATCCACTTTTCGTAAACACAAAAATCATCGTTGTCTAACCACCCATTAAACTTCTCTGTTTGAATATTTGATAAATAATACTTTCCTTCTTCTGTAAATTCTCTTATTTTTGTAAACTTTTTGTTCTTTTGATCAATCACCGATGTGTGTCCTCGTGGTAAGCTATATTGTCCCTCGCCAATACTCCCATAGGGAAAAGATGAAAGCAGCACATTATGGCTCTCGTTAGTATTCATAAATGCAGTAGATTTTATTTTGTTATCATTACTATTTTCATTCTTTAAAAGAAAATTAATAGCTGCATAAGATGGTGAAACGCACACCAAAGTTTTATATGGATTTGTAGATTCAATACACATAATACCGTAAGATGTTGTCTTTTTGTTTGGCGATTTATTATTATTTTTATTATTATTAATATTATACATTTTTTTCTTATATCTTTGTTGTACTTGTGTGTATACAGTATATAATAAATGTTTATAAAAGTGTATTTGACTTGTATATATTCCTTCTATTTAATGAAAGAAAAAATCATCCCTTTTTGTTATAGTTCTATATCTACCTTGGGTTTTAAACCCACATTTAATTCAATTTAAATTTTATGACGAAAAGAAAAAAAATACACCGCCATATTATTTATACGCACAACTCAAGGAGTTATTTCTAGTGCTGGTATTAGTTGATACAATTGATCAATGAATTCTTTAAAAATTTGAAATTCTGTTTGGACGACATTTTCAGTTTCACGAACATTGTTTGATAACACGGAAGATTCGATGGCTTCGGCTAAAATCTTTGGAGTTGTTTTTATTAGGTGACAACACCCATAATTATGTACTAGTTGGGAAATTTGACAATTCAAAAATTTTTTACAAAAACCATACTTGGTATTGCAAAAAAATTTTTCATTATTTAATGGTTCTTTTTCGTTTAGGTTCAATTTATTTTTTCCTTTATACTTACTCTTATTTAAACCAATTTTATCAAATACCATATTTCGCCCAACCAACGTTAATTGTTGAAATCTACCAGTCGTAAAAATCCACAAAGCCGTAACAAAAGCACTATGAAAGAAATATAACAAGACACAAAGAGAATTATAATTTAACATAGAAGTGACTTGTGTTTGATTATTATTATTATTATTATTATTATTATTATTATTATTATTATTATTATTATTATTATTATTATTATTATTATTATTATTGTTATTAGGAAAATATGAAAGAATGTTTTCATTACTATTATTAAAAGATAGGGGATGGGAAAATGTTCCACTTAATATTTTAGCATTATTATTTTGTGGAGAAAATATATGAGTAAATAAGTTACAACTAATAATTTTCATGCGTCCCTCTTTTATTGGTTCAATTATTATTCTATCGGGGTGTATAAAATAGGGTATGTATTTTACATTAACATATACTGATATGATTTCATTTAATAATCTCATATACATATCCATGGGTTTTTGTTTGCGTTTATGCAGTTCTTCGGTTTTTTGTTCGCTAGCTCTATTCAAAAATACGCCCAAGGTTAAATATAATTGGTCGTCACAAATATTTTTAAAAAATTCCATACAGTATCCATCATATGATCGTACAATTAACGTTGGAAAACACACAATTTCAGAAAAGTGTTCTCTAAATTCTGGTGTGAAATTTAATATTTCAGAAATAGATTTTCCATCTTCTTGTTGAATATATATTAGATGAGGAGTTGAATAAATAAAGGCCAATAATTTGTTGTTTTTTTTATTAATAAACAGGGAATCTTTTACATTGCCAATAAAATATAAAGTATTTATGGTTGTATGGTAAGGATACAATCTTAATATATTACTCTTGCCATTTATTTTCATACATTGAAAATTATCATCATCAATTGGATTTATAAAATTGGGCAACCCGCACGTTAAAGATAAGATTTCTATGCGATATTGTTCGTCTTGAAATTTTGGAGAATTATTCATTTATCAATTTTTTATTTTTTGTAAGTATTTTAAATTTCTATAGATGCTGTAATAAAATTACTTAAATTCTCAGCAAGTTTGGTTTCACTGTGATCAATGGGTATTTCTTTGATAATATTTGATATGGCATCGTGGTTATGCAACAATTGGTGGTAAAAAATATTCAAGTCGTTTGAGATATTTAGAGGATATGTATTGCACAAAGCATATATACAATTTCCAGTCATATAACTAATGTTAACTATATCTTTACAGCTTGAATCACAGTGCCATTTTATAAAATTTGGATTTATTAAGCTCAAAAATATACTTGTCAGTAAAAACTCAACTTTGTTTTCATTGGCATGGTTACGTTTCAATTCAATTTCAAAAACTCGTCTAAATAAAGCCAAGTTAAGGTAATTAATTTCATTCAAAAAACAAACGGGCATAAATTTATCTTTCCTTAAAATGATTTTATTTTCGGAAAAGCGACTTTCTTTAGTCAAAAGTTCATGATATAATGTAAGTTGTTTATTTTCTTGGTTATATCCCATAATAAATTATCTTGCTAGTAATTGTAATGTGTCTATTATTTTTCTGTCTTATATCTTGTAACAGGTTATAATTCTTTATATCATGAATAATTATATCCACATTCTCTTTTAATATTTTCATTACCCGTTTAGCATTACCGTGATTACCAAATATATATACATGCTTGATATTGTATTTACCCATAACGTGGGATAATTCCCCCCGACAAAAATTAGATTCGGTATTATAAATTTCATCTAAAGCACCATCAAAGGCCAAATGAGAATATTCGTTATATATAACAAAATTTTTAGTTTCGTGTCGAATCATAGTTTTCCAATCAAAAACTATATATGATATTTCAATAGGAATATTAATATAATATTTTCGACGTCCATCTTTTTTTATATTTTCATAAGAACCAGTATTTTCGGTTTTAAAATAATTAAAAGCTAATATTATTCGACAATCGGTGGACTCGGTTTCCATGATTAATTAATCTTTAACAATTTTATTGTGTTGTTTATCGAAGAAATTAAAACTGGTATGAATAAACAATCAATAGAATTTCTTTGTGTTATATATGTTTATTTGTAATAATATAAAATAAAATTACTATCAATATAGTTAAAAAATTCAAATAACAAAAATATTAAATGAAAGAAATTTTTTTTTGTATGATATTTTCCCGTGGTAAAATTTTTTTTAATAATTCAAATTATAGATTTGGCGATAATATTTACGTGATGCATATATAAATGGAAGGGCGACAAAGTTGACTCGAGTATTATAGCACTGTTTTCTATCATAAACACACGTCTGTGATTTGCTACTGCCGTTATACTTTTTTGTGGAGTAATTTACAGAAAAAAAAATTAAGCCAGCCAACCAACCATGAACACCCACAACCACAACGAGTCAAAGGATTTGGGTTAAATCAATTTAAATGCAAAATTATGCATCTTAAAGGAAGACGAAGATAATCCTCATTATTTCTTAAAGTTACCATCATTAGATTTAAATGATTTAGGAGACGTTTGCAATATAGCAATGATTGATGTATCAGGTTCTATGTGCTCGTGTTGGAAAAATCTTATGGGTGGATGGAATAATCATATAGCTCCGAAACTTTTGGGAACTACTCACGTATACACCTTTGCGACCAATGTAAAAAAAAGACCAGAACGTGAACTAAACAATAGTTATTTTGATAGGGAAATGACAAACCTTACAGACGCCCTCTCTACAATCCAAACTGAAATATGTAATTGTGAAGAAAAGAATATAAATGTTTTATTAGTTACAGATGGACACCATACCGTACCGTATAAAAATAATCCTGAATCTATTATCAAAGGCATGAAACTTCCCAAAGAAAAAATGTGCAATGTTTTCATTCTTGGTATTGGTAGCAGTTTTCCAGTTCAATATAGCATAGACATACGTTCAAAATTACATAATGGTCACGAGAATATACCTTCATTGTTTTGGGCTAAAAACGACCATGAGATACAGGAAGTGATAAAGAATATCGGTGATGAACTTTCTCGGGGCAATCATTCCTCCGTGGTAAGTTTAAATATACCAGGATTTTTGTTGCCGGGATCTTCAGCGCAACATGATTTCCACGCGGGTGATTGGATATACATGCCCCACGAAATAGAAAATCTTGATCAATTTCAAATAAGGTATAAAAATTGTATTGGGACTTTATGTTTAAAGTCCATAGAAGGCACGGTAGAAATTATGGAAGAAATATTTTGTCAATGGCATTCACCTCTTATTAAACTACACACACTAGATAAAACTACACCAAAAGGTGTAATAGATTTAGAAAAGAAAATATTTGAATTTTACATAAAACAAAAACCCAAAGAAGAACATAAATTTTCTATTAAACAGAGGATAAAAAATAACCAAAAGAAGCACGAAGATAATATACCTTATGAAGATCGGTTTCATCAGCAAATACGTAAATTGGAAAATATTCTAATGCATGCAAAATATGAAAATGAAATACAATTAGCCAAAGATATACTGATTACATCTGTTGTTAGAAATAAATATCAAGAAAAATCTTTTCGACTTAAGGGACATACCGACGTGGATTATCATTCAGATGTTAAAGTATTTCTTCAAGTTCTCTCCCAAAATATGGAACTAATAAAGAATATTAGCGTATCACCGGACGAGTGCTGCCGCATTACAATGGGTTCTACAGTAACTGATATTCAGGATGGAGATTTAAGAGAAATGATTGAAACATTTGATAAATTTGATTTTTTAAAATCATTTACTATTTCTGGAATTCCGGTATTTGCACCAACGAGAGATTCTGTATCTTTAAACCCCTGGTCATACTCTGTTAAAAATATAGTAACATCACCCTATAGTATAATGAGTCAAATAGCATTAGAATCTTATGGTTCCGCACACATGCAGAAAGGGGATCATAAGAAGGTGAAAATTAAATATGACGACCAACGAACAGAATTTAATGCCATTATTCCAATATTTTCTTCTGAACACGCCAAAATTATGCAACCAATTGTTAATACTAAAATATATGCAATGTGCTCAACATTTGCGATTACAAAAAATCCGTATATTATTGATTTCGACATACATATAGCCGCTTTGGCGGTAGCTTGGATAAGAAGTTTATTCGAAATTCAAACCTTTCCTATCCCAGAGCACGTAAAAAATCGTATGGAAAACATTGAGGCTACAGCAGAGTTGTATATGAATAACAGGAGATTTATCGTTTATTGTAATGCATTATTAAATAATACCACACAAGCATTAATGACCGAAAGCACAGAGATAATTCCTTCATATAACAAAACCATAAAATGCGAATCTCTTATTAAACCAGTATTTTTCCTTTTTATGGAAGCAAAAAAATCTATAATTTCAAATAACGATATAATTGGTATAATGAAATTAATACTCATTGAATATATTGGACGTTGTATTACAACTGCAGATAGATCGTCAAATAAATATTACTATAATTTCTATATAGAATCATTGGATGAGTTGATTACAGATTTGATTAAAAAGAAAACATCAAATCTTTATAATAAAAAATAATTTTCAGAATATACTAGAAAAGTTTTATACTTTAGAAGAAGTTTCTAAGGCTGCTAAAAAAATTACGAACGAAAGCGGTGATTTATTGTACAACTTTGTACCAAAAGTATAAATTGACAAAATTGAACAATTAAGAAATGTAGCATCTGCGGGTGATATCTCTTGGCAAACACTGAAATTTTTTTCGCGTTACATAGGACTAAATGAACTTGAAGTTGATGATTTATTCAGCGAAGAGAATATTTTTATTTATACATGCCACGCCCTAAGACACACATCATCCCGTATTCGTATGCAGAATCCAATAGAGGATTTTGATCGGAGCTATACGTTTGTTTATGAAAATATTAAAAATGAACTATATAAAATTATTAGCGATCAGTTTCAATTAAATTTTACAAAAACTATGGAGGAAGCGTGGATCAAGGCATATCTAAACGCACACACCGAAATAGTAGAACCAATGACGCGCCAACAAATTATATCCGAGGCACAAAAAAGGGGTATTGATGTTACGAATGATTCGTTTGTGACCGTTTATAATAATTTTCGAGAATCAGGATTACTTTCAAATGCTTGTCAAACTCGGGCTTGTCCCTATTATTTGGTCCCATGCAAAAATTACAATAATCATGCTAGTGTAGAAAGGAAAATGAGTAAAATTTTCCTTCACGGCTTACATAAAATATGTTATACACATCTAAATGATACCGAGGATGAAATTATGTCAAAATTTAATTCACCAGAAATAACTATGGATAATATGAATGCTGTGCGATATTTACAGAAAAAATATCAATGCTTATCGCTGGAAAGTTTGAATTAACTTACTTTAGTTTGTTTATCAGGGGCTTGAATATATAAAACCACACCCCGCAACACCCTATAAAGCTAAATGTAATAATAACCCCACCCAAAATCTTGAATTTATTTTGATGACAATAATTACACATTAATCCATACATAAAAATGCAAACAATAAGCGCAAATAAAGCCGTTAATTTTAATATATACAAATCATAATTTTTTCCTACAATTTTTTGCCTTAAATCTAAACTTGTAACATCATAAGTAAGCTTTTCAATTTCTTCCTTAATCTTATTTGTGCTATTTTCTAAAATAGATTCTGGTGATATTGTATTTATTTTGTTTTTACTTTTGTCGTTTTGAAAGATTGTGAAAATTGTATCCGTTATTGATAAATCGTTATAATCTTGAATGTTGATGTATTGCCCCAAACTGTTTACTTTTAATAAAGAAACATATTAAAAAAGGAGCGCCATTTCTTCATTCGGATCTATACCCGTCCTTCCAATGTCATTAATATTTTCAAGAAATGTGGTATGAAAGTTGATGATACATATGTTATAGATAAATTCTGGTGTTATGAGGGGAGATATTATATTCCTTGAATATTTTTCTTCGTCTTGTTGTTGATTGGTAATAGAAATATAAGAAAGTGGTGATAAAAATGATCCCTTTTTCTTTTCATTGTTTGATGCTAATTGTTTTAAAATTGAATCTACATTTTCCTGGCGGTAAAGTTCTAAGTGATTACGAGATAATTCGCGATTATACCCACCCACGTTATATTGTACGAGAAGAATTTCTGGAATGATTGTTAATACACCCAAAGACAAAAATGTATTAGCTGCTGAGCTTAACATTGTTAAGGATTTGATAGCTAATTGAATCCATACTTCTGAAATTATTATTCTTAAAATAACAGCAGTTAAACGCATACCACATTCAATTAATCCTTTCATTCCAACTCCAATTGTGTTTATGTTTTTTGTAGTAATCATAACATAATTCTTGGTATAATATTTTAAAAGAAACGCCAATATAACGGGGGACGCAAGAATACTTTCTTCGATCAAAATAGTCTCGCCCATTGAGCGTATTATTTCTAATGCAGCATTCCCAACATCTTCCCCCACCTTTGATGATATAATACCTTTATAATGGCCTACCATTAAACCACCCACATCTCTTTCGTTTTGGGGCTTTATGATAGTTACATTTTCGAGTCTTTTGATTATTTTATCTGCTTTGTTGGTAAAAAATCCCAGTTCAATCTTTTTTTGTTTGATCTTTTTTTCGGTGTAACCGGGGTTTACGGAAAATTCGTTATCGTTATCATCTGTTGTGGCAGATTTGATAATATATGTAATAGGTATTGTAGATAACTGAACTATATCTGAATCAGACAACTGATTCATAACTGCATCCCCAAATACGTATCCTAAAACTTTCCTATGCGCCGATTTTTCACAGGTATCCGTTTCAGCATTATAATCTTTACGAAATCTTTGACAATATTCTTGGTTATATTTTATGTTTTGATATTGCACATCCCACGACAAAGGTGGAGCATCCACCAATCCAGACATATCACACACCTTGGCTGGATCATTGACACGAAGCTTTAAATAACTTTCTTTGGTTAAAAAAGATGAAGAGGGGGATGATAAATTAGAAGATAACAAATCCTTCTCTTTTTTATCTGTATTATCATCATTTATTATCCACCTTGATGATGGTAATATAGCAAATCTTTTTAGATTTGCCAATTGCATACCACAATAACACTTTTCAATACCACTACCATCGGGGTAATGTTTCTCTATGGAAAATGTTTCAAAAAATATTTCTGGTCTTTAATTAATAGCATCTAAAGAAGAATTCTTGATTGTTTTAGTCAATTTAAAGTTTTCTGCGAGAAAATCATTAAATTCCTCATAAATTTTATAGCAGGCTTCACCACACGTTGGTATATTGTCATTAATAATATACGATTCGAGACATGGTTTTTTATAAACCATGTAGTAAACTCTGCTACAAAATCAAAGGGATATTTTTTTCTAAATTCATCTGGAAAATTTAATGGTATTGGAGTGATATCTCCCCAAGGAACATTTCGAACAATTATATTTTTAAAATATTTGGCACCTTTACGAGACCTTAATTTTTCAAACATTTTACGCAAAAGAATTCTATCGGTGATTAATAAACCTTGTATGATATCATTGTGTGTGGGTAATGGATATTCAAATGATGGGGGGGTGTTGGTGAATTATGGAACATTTTTTAATTACATTTATTATTTCTTATAGACAAACAAAGGTTACGAAAGAATAAATATAAATAACCATTTACTTTTTATTCCACGAAATAAAATTTTAAAACTATTTTTCCTAATTTTCTTGTCCTTTTTGAAAATTATATAAAAATAAAACACATAGAAAATATTTCAAATTGTTGAAAGTTATTTATTATTATTATTATTATTATTTAAAAAAAATCTTATTTTTACATATTCATATATATTAAAATGTAGCATTTTATATTCAAGATGAAAAAATTAATACTAATACAAATATAGATATATAAAAAATATGAACTTTATGGAAAATTTAAAGAAAATTTCAAATAGAATTACCAACCCAAGTTCTTTTCAGGTACCAGTAGAAATGCACAACAATAATATTGATTTTAATAATTACATTCCATTTTCTCCCGGACCACCACTACCACAGCCAGCAATTCCTAATAGTCCCTATCCACATGATACAAATCCAAATTACCCACAACAACAACAACAATTACATTTAGTCCCCTATCAGCCACCGGGTACCGATATAGTCCCATATACTGGAAACAATAATAATAATAATAATAATGATGATTTGAATTCTAATTTATTTTCACCACCACAGCCAGCAATTCTTAATAATCCCTATCCACATGATACAAATCCAAATTACCCACACCCACACCCACAACAACAACAACAATTACATTTAGTCCCTTATCAGCCACCGGGTACCGACATAGTCCCATATACTGGAAATAATAACAATAATAATAGTTTTCAGCAGTCTCTGCTACCAATATCATCATCATCATCACCACCACCACCAGCAAATTTTTTACCTCCTGTGACTAATAATAATAATAATAATCAAATAGTATTACCTAATTCGTCCCAACAACCCAGGGAAAAAACGAAAAACAAAAAATATTGTAGCGAATGTAATATTCGAAAGCGCAGAAATTCTAATACATCCAGTAAGCCATCAAGGGAGATGAAAAGAAGGGGCGGTATCAGCAAAAATAAAAAAAAAAATAGAAAGAAAAGTACAAGTAGTAATGATAAAAACTAAAAAAATAGAACTAGAAGAAAAAGTACCAGTGATCAGGGGGGCACAAGAACCAGAAAAGCAAGTACGAGTAAAAATAAACAAAAAACACCAAGACAAAGAAGGTCGTCGGTTTCTTCGCCCAATAACCGCAAGCCCGGTCGCCCTAAAGGTTCAACAAATAAAACAAAAATGAATCCTATAACCTTAACTAATCCAAATAATGATAATGAACAAATTGGAAAAGTTGAATGTGAAATTAGAGGCAATAGACAACAGAAAAATAAAGTTTTATCTTCTTACGAAAATGTTAAATTAGAGAGACCACTAATGGACGGTCAACTTAGCGGAGACTGTTCAAAAACACTATTACAAAGTACATTTAAATCTTAATTCAAAAGTATGTTTCTGAATTCGATTGGCGAGTAAATAACAAAACTTTAAAAAACAAGGATAAGAATATGACAGAATTATTTGGTGATATTTATTTTTATATGCAGATAATAAAATGTTGTCTCCTATAATACAGCGAATAAGTTTTTTTTCCTCGTTTGATACTTGTTTTGTATAACATTTTTTATTGTTTTCATAAATTATATCATTAACATTACTATTATCCCCATAATCATATATATATTTATCATTAACAATTTCAAATTTTCTGTTTAGTTTATTAAGTAAAATTTTTATAAATTCAATTTTAAATTTAATAGGCATATTTTTGTAAAATGATTGGTGTTTCGAGAGTTCTGGGAAAATATTCCAATGATTCATTGGATTTAATGTTATAATATGAATGGGTAAAATACTCGGGGGGTATACTTTCATATCAATAGATACATAATTTAGGGGATTTTTTAGGAGGAATCTAGCCTTAAATTTTGTTATTTTATTATCATTACCCAATTTCTTATAAGATAAACAAGGATCCGTCTTTCCATATTAAATGTATTTAATGAGAAAACTTAAATTCTTAAATATAATAATAAAATAGATATTAATATATAATTATTAAAAAAAACTTTATTATTATAATCTTTATGATTATTCCGGGTTCATTATAATGCCCATATCAACCACCATTCCATCTTTTGTTAAAATGCCATATAAAAAGGGCCTATTTATCTCGGTTATAATTTTATTGTTAATACTATCATAACAATATAAAGCAGAGACAGAAGAACTTGAAACTCCACGGACATTTACTGTTATTTCATAGCTCGTAGTTAACAGAATATTTTGACATTTAAAATCTTTGTTTTTTAAAATGTTTGAAATGTCTCGGTCATCATCAAATAAACGTGATAGGTTCCACGTTGCTCCTGGACCAGCAAACGAAAATGCTTTATCTAAATTCATAGAGTTATATTTTACTTTGAATGTTGGTAGAATTAATTTAGTAGAAATGTTTTCGTTAAAAATTAAAAATGAATTAATTCTATTAATTCATCAAATGAAGCAATCTTATTCGGAATAACAACAACTAAATAGTCACCACCATCAAGATGCATTTGATATATATCAGCCCCATCGTCACGCAACATGAGACTTGTAGGCAGTTCTGAATAATCCCCGCCAATTACGCTTACTATAATTTGTTTATTTGGGTTTATGAAAAACTCTCCGCTTCCAAAATCTTCAAAGTGTTCTTCCCAAATATCATCCAATTTTGTAACACCCGAAATATAAAGTTTTACGTCATTTCCTATTGTTGGATCCATAACATTATTCATGTGGGTTTTATCAAAAAAAATTTTATTAATGCGGCGTATGGCTTTTGATGATTCTGATAGGCTTGTTGTCATATAATTATCTGATAATGGTATGCCCAATTTTTCCCCTCTCGCATATATTCCCACAGCAACTTTAACTTTAGAGTCTGCTGGTGGTCACTGGTTAATAGCATTTAATAACTTTGGACTATTAATATATTGGGCAGTAACACCACTAGCACCATTTACTAATGGCGCTAGAGTTTTAATTATACCATGAACACCGATACCAACATTTCCGTTATTGGATTCTCTTTCTATTTTAGCAATGACAGAAAACAAAGCAGAACACAAGTTATTGTGGTTTTTATATAGTCCCATTTTTTTGTGATAAATTGAATAATCTCCTTTTCTATTTTTTTTATTATTTGTTTTGTCGGTTGGCTAACTTGTTTACTTATACGTTGAACTAAAGTAATATTTCAAGTGTGTGCATATTTTATATAAATCAAGAAGTACTTAATTTTTAAATTATATTTAAATATTCACTATAGACAATAGATAAAATTATTTTTATTATTATATCAAATATTATTTCCCAATATTAAAAAAGAAAGGAAAAATGAACAATGATAATATTGGTGAAAATGAAACTTATATTACGCCATGTTTTGGGGGGATATTCAATTTTTAAATAATTTATCAAATTATCTAAATGCGTCTAATGTAAAACAAATTTGCGAAAATTATAACAAACCATATGCAATGAATAATTTTAATCCAAGAACTGGGCGTATTTGTATTGGAATGCCAATCACTAGGCCGAGAAAAATATTAAGAGAGGGTAGTTTAAAAAATTACAAATCAATAATTTTAAAGTTCTGTCGCTACAAATTACATCATTATGGAAAAGAATCTCTGATATCACCAGAAATTATTGAAAAATATGTTGACGATCATTTAAATAATGGAATAAAACAGTACCAAACTATAGCAACTGAAATTCGCGTTCTTAATAAAAATATTATCGTCCCAACAACGGGCCAAGAAATGGCAAAACCAAAACCCAAATTTTTATGGGGAAAAAATAAGTATACAGCATGCAACAGTACCATTTCCAATAAACCCCAATTTACGCATGGAGAAATTGCTTTATGTATGTTAAGATTATATAAAACTTGTCCCAATAGAGATCACGTACATAAAGCTTTTTTAATATATTATTCTGGATTAAGATCAGCAGAAGCAGATTCTTTAACATTTAGAGATATAGCACAAGGATATTCAAAAGATATGATTATCATACCAGTTAGAAAAGGAAAAGGACGTCAAATGAGAAATGTTGTTTTATTTCAAGGTGCTCCAATTTTATATTACAAAAAACATTTAATCCCATATTTGGCATTAAAGATTAAAAAGTTGCTAATAGATAATCCAAATAAAGAATCTAAAGATTTTCTAGACAAAAATATTTGCCAGTTCAAATTATCCAGCATGTAGAAAGGCATTTCGTAAATGTTTGCAGTGGGCGGTCGATAAATTATTTGTCGAACGAGACCAAGATAACTCTGACGAAGATGATAACAATATTAATAATGACGAAGAAGAAGAAGAAGAAGAAGAAGAAGAAGAAGAAGAAGAAGAAGAAGAAGAATAACATAAAAGGGGCAGGGTTACATTCTTTAAGAGCAGATTGGTCAACGCGAACATTAACTTTATTATGTTCGATAAACAAAAATCCATATATTGCCGCAAATATGACTGCACGCTTATTAGGACATAGATCCATTAAGTTACTTAATAAACATTATTTAAATCAAGGAAATAGCCTGAATCCCGAAAAGAACCACATTCAATTAATTTTAGAAAAATTTAAAAATTACGTTACAGAAGGCACCGAAAAGATGGTGACTGACGAAAATTATTCTCTGTCTGACAAACCCACCAAAATATTATTCGGTGGTATCAAGTATGGAAATATTGTTAAAGAAATACAAAGAAATAGAAAAAGGAAAAGAATTGGAAATTTAGTAGCGCTAAGTAAAGTAAAAGACGAGTGTTTTATTCTTCGTGAGACAGAGAAAGAAAATTATTGTTATGATGATAACATAAATATAATAGATGATAATGGTGATGATGATGATGATGATAATAATAAAAATATTAATAATGATGATATAAAATTTACGAACGAAGAAGACTATTATGCCATTAACAATTACGCCAACGATGAGTTATTATTTTCTGGTGAAGATACAGAAAATCTAATTTATATTTAGCTTAAACTATTTTCGAAAATATTTCCCTGTTTGATACTAATGATAATAATATAAATATAATATAACATTACGATTCACCGCTATAATTTGATGTTTTGGGTGTGGTATTAATAGTAATAGTAGTAGTAGTAGTAGTAAGTTTGAAATGAATACTAATCCTAATCCTAATGATATAGTATGGCCCCTAAGCTTTAATGGCCAACGGAATGTAGATATTTCTATTGATTGTGGATTTTTTTTTCACGTGTTATATCGAGACGACGATCATTTGAAAATAAGATTATTATATCGTGCATTTTGGCTTTTTCCTATGTTTGAAATATTAAATTTGGGCTCCACAACCTGGAAAGAATTTATTGATAACGATAAGATTATTGATATAGATTTAAAAGATAATTCTTTGCCTTTCCCCTATGTATTATTATTTGCCATTGATGCTAATATTCGATGGGGCGTTTATTCTAAACTGCGAGTTAATGGCAATATCAGCAATATTCCTTGGGCCGTAGTAAAATAAGAGGATTGAAGGATTCAGGTAGCCAAGCTAATTTCATTTCTGCGCGTGCTTTAGAAGGTCGGCGTTTCAAAGTTCTTAGAGATAATATTGACGTACATATCTATGGGATTAATGGACCAAAACTCTATCATACAAAGATAGTTCAAATTTATGTTAAGATTGGGAAAACAGTGCATAGTATAGAAGCTATTTGTGTCCCAGGTATTAATTTGGAATTGAAATTACCCAGCATTGGTAAAGTTGTTAAAAGTTTTAGAAATTATGGTTATGAGCTTTTAGATGAGTTTCTTGATGAGGATAAAGAAGACATATCAGACATTCAGTTTGTCCTGGGCGCAAATTCAGCGCACTGCCTCTTGGAAAAGGTGGTTAGTTTTGGTCATCGTGGTCAGTGTGTGTACTATGAAACAAAATTTGGCATTATGTTAATAGGAAACATTGAGAAATTAATTGCAAATTTGAAATTTCTCCCTAACCTGCATGATGATACTCATTTACTTTTTGGCTCGGACACTGACGGTAAAGAAAAGGAAGATATTAAAGGGGACAGTAGTACAAACCGAAGAAAAAAGAGGAGGGCTGCTATCCTTGGTGAGACAAGAACGAGAGATATGTTGAGAAATTAGTATGCAGTATATATTTGGGTGTTGGTAATTTTTATTTTTTCTCCTTAGAATTACTTAATTTTGTAACATTACCGTTACCATTCGAATTTTGGAGTATCGAAGAATTATTTTATATATGATGATAACATAAATATAATAGATGATGATGATGATGATGATAAAAATATTAATAATGATGATATACAATTTATGAGCGAAGAAGACTATTATACCATTAACAATTACGCCAACGATGAGTTATTATTTTCTGGTGAAGATACAGAAAATATCATTTATATTTAGCTTAAACTATTTTCAAAAATATTTCCATACTTGATACTAATGATAATAATATAAATATAATATAACATTACGATTCACCGCTATAATTTGATGTTTTGGGTGTGGTAGTAGTAGTAGTAGTAATTTTGAAATGAATACTAATCCTAATCCTAATGCTATAGTATGGCCCTTAAGTTTGCCCATAAGTTTTAATGGCCAACGGAATGTAGATATTTCTAGTGATTGTGGATTTTTTTTTCACGTGTTATATCGAGACGACAATTATTTGAAAATAAGATTATTAAATCGTGCATTTTGGCTTTTTCATATGTTCAAAAAATTAGCTTTAGGCTCCACAACTTGGAAAGAATTTATTGATAATGATAAGATTATTGATATAGATTTAAAAGATATTTCTTTACCTTTCCCCTATGTATTATTATTTACTATTGATGCTAATATTCGATGGAGAGTTTATTCTAAACTGCGAGAAGATATTATTATAAATAATGGCAATATCAGCAATATTCCAGAACTAATACCCGACAATTTTATTGAAAAATTTTATAAACTAAAAGAAGAATCTGATAATGTAATTGTTTATACTGGATATTTTTGTACAATAACGTGGGATGTTGTATGTGAAGAGTGTATGCATTATACAATTGAACCAAGCTGGGTTAGTAGTAGTGGGAGGCACAAATTCACAGATTATTTTCACACGAGACGCATTGAAGATTTACCAATACCTAAGTGTTTTGGCACAGAAAAAAATTTCAATATATTTGTGTATATAATTAATAATTATCGTCATTATTATTGTAAATACTGTTTACGTCCTTGTTTTCATTTCACTACAGTATCACCTCATTTTCCCTTGGGTAAATTAAAGAAATTTGATGAATATTATTCTTGTTACAAATATATATATTATTTTAAAGAATTATATTCAGGCTTGGTTAATACTATAGTAATCAACAATTTAACCCACGAAGAGGACGAACAAGAAATAATTACAAAAGATCTTGTTCCTAATACATAATTTTTTTTTCTTTTTTTTTGTATATATTTTATGAAGAAAGTCTTTATTTTCCATTGTTGTTATTGGTGAACTTAGTATTTAGAATAAATTGATAATGGAAAATAAATTTCATACACATTGGCCATTAAATTTTGGTGGTGAACACAAAGTAAACATTTCATGTGATCGTGGATTTTTTTTTCGTGTGCTATATCAAGACGACAATCATTTGAAAATAAAATTAAGGCCGTGTGCAGTTTGGCTTGGTTTGATATTTGATAAATTGTATTTAGATCCCAGGTCTTGGAAAAACTTTATCGATAATCTGATTATTACTTTTAATTTTGAGGCGGAGTCTATATCCTTTCCATATGCAATATTATTTACAGTTGATGCTCATATTCGATGGAAAGTTTATTCTAAAACACTACAACCAAAAAATAATGATAATGACAACACCACGATATTCCAAAATTAACATATTATGACTTTGTGAAAAAGTTTTATAAGATAAAAAAAAGGTCTGATGATAATGTAATTATTTGTTCTGGATGTGTTTGTGAAAGTACTGGGAGAGTTATTTGTAAAGAATGTATACGTTATGTATCTGATCCGGGCTGGGTGACTGGGCCCGATAGATACCACGATTATTTTTGTGTAAATATAATTGATAATTTCAAGCCACTTCTGGATATTACTGAAAATTGGGAAGAATTTAAAGGCTATTTTTGTTCTATTTGCATGCGTCCGTGTTTTTATTGCACATCAATATCAGCAAATTCAACAATGTATAAGGATATTCAGCCCGTGGGTTCTTTTAAGAATACTTTTGATAACAAACCCATCGAAGAATTAATTGATAAAATAATAACAAACAATTATATTTATGATAGAAAAAATAAACGCCGTTTTAAACAAAGACATGCTTCAAAATAAAAAAAACCTTTTATTCATTATTTTTTTTTTATTTTTATGTATATTACTTTCTTGAGAAAACACTATTCCCGCGCGTTGTGTTAGAGTTAATCAGACTGAAAATATATCAATTTTATATTATATATTTGAGGATGAATATTATCATTTCAATGTTTTCATTATTGTGATAGTAGTTAGTAATCTTGAGTGTTTTTGTTATTCATTTTATTTTGTTTAATCATCACAATACCCCACCATGTAAAAGGAAACAGACTTAATTGGCAATTGTTTAATAAAAATAAAGTAATTGTATTTATATTTAGTCGTTTTATTTATATCATTATACTTATGATAACCACACAAATAGAATTATTCTAATTTACAACTTTTACAACAATGACGAATTTCTATCAATTCATCAGAAATTTTTGAAATTGAAGGGGCCTGTTCTAAATAATATTCACTTTCGTTTGTCCTCTTACATTCAAAACAAATTAGTTCTTTTGTACGTTTATTTTTTTTTTCTTTGAGTATTAAATATTTTATCGGAGTGTTCGTTTTATCATTCATTGTTATTGTTTTATTCAAAATTGGTATATACGGCGCCAGGTTTTTTAAAATTTCATTGTTATTCATAAATATAATCACTATCAGCTTATATTGATCGTAATCAAAATTTATTTGTATATATGTATACATATATATTATTTTTTTATTCATTTTAATGAACCAAATTTATATAAAATTTAATAAAAAATGTTTTTTTATCAAGAAATAGTTTTAAGCATTTTCAATTAAATATGCGTGTATGTACAATATCATCTTTTTCAAAAGCCAAATTGATTAATAATATATTTAAAAAATGGATACGCTTATTAATATTTGTGGATTGCCTGAGGTTATTTTGTTTATATCCCCTTTAATACTTTCCATTATAATTGGGGGCCCTAGTATCTATAAAGTTTTATTCTTCTTATTGTTGTTGTATATTATCTTAGGAATTATATTATTTATTAATACATATAAAATTTTCTTCTCGAGATTAGACTTTAGTAAGAAGGGCGATCATATTTCCGGACAATCAATGTACGCTTGGTATTTTGTTAATAAATTACAAGAAGAAAAAAAATAGTATATTCGACTCTGAACTAAAATCTATTACAATATCATATCCCCCCTATTTGAATCACGCAACATTTTTTAAGGAAGACTTAAAACAAATGATCGATGAAACTTTCAATAAGGAATTTCAGGAAACAAACGTATCCGAGGATCCAGTTGATCAAAAAGATGAACTTTTACAGGTCGATAAATTTGATGAAAAAATTCCAACCACCGAGGGCAATTTATTACAAGAAAACAGAGATGTTGAAATAATAGATAATTAATAACTTGCTCATTAATTTTCATTTTTGTAGGATATTTACCAAAAGAAGCTGACATATTAGTGTAAAAACATAACTATATTCATATGTAGTATAATTATTATTATTATTATTATCATTATTAAATACGTAAAAATTTTCATTTTTAATAATATAAGGTTAAAATATATCATAGACTGAACAAGTAATATTTTTTATATTCATTTGACTATTCAGTTTTTTTCATATATATTGTTGGTTCCAATGAAGAAATGGGGTGATTATTATTTATAGTCCATATAATATTTTCGTTATTGTCTCTATTTGGACACGACAATGATTCATTTATAGAGAAAATGTTATATGAATTTTCAATTTTGAAATTTATTTTTTTTACTACATTAAATGATAGTTTTTCTGTATATTGTTTTTTTTTTATTTTTACAAGGCATAAGAGACGCCTCCTCCTCTGTCCCTCCTTCACAGACGCATCCTCCACAGACAGACAGTGCAAGTGACAAACGACCAGAACTACCAAAACATCGAATTGGCGATAATATATCTAAAAAATGAATCCACTTATTAATATTTGTGGATTACCTGAGGTTATTTTGTTTATATCTCCTTTAATACTTTCCATTATAATTGGGGGCTCTAAACCCTATAAAGTTTTATTCTTCTTGTTGTTGTTTTATATTATCTTAGGAGTTATATTATTTATTCATACACATGAAATTTTTTTCGCGAGATTAGACTTTAATAAGAAAGGTAGTCGATGTCCTGGACAGTCGATGCATGTTTTGTCTATTGTTAATAGATTACAAAAAGAAAGAATTAGTATATACAACTCTGAACTAGAATCTATTAAAATGTCATATTTGAATCACGCAACATTTTCTAAGGAAGACATAAAACAAATAATTAATAATTTTTTAATATAAGGCTGAAACATATTATAGAGTGAACAAGTAATATTTAGAAAATTGTTTCGTGTTTGGGTCAGATGGACTATTTTTTGAAATATTAAGTTCAAGATTCAAATTACAATCTAGATAACATGAATTGATATCAATCCATGGTTTTAATTAAGCATTTTCAATTAGATATGCGTGCATGTACAATATTATCTTTTTCAAAATCCATATTAATTATTCTTTTTCCCTATATCCTCTGCGTAAACATAAAAAAATAACCTGACAATATAAAGAATATGATAATATATCTAAAAAAATGGAAAAACTTATCAATATTTGTGGATTACCTGAGGTTATTCTGTTTATATCTCCTTTAATACTTTCCATTATAATTGGAGGCTCTAGTATCTATAAAGTTTTATTCTTCTTGTTGTTGTTGTATATTATCTTAGGAGTTATATTATTTATTAATACATATAAAATTTTCTTCTCGAGATTAGACTTTAGAAAGAAAGGTTGTTGTCCATTTTCCGGACAATCGATGCACGTTTTGTCTTTTGTTAATAGATTACAAGAAGAAAAAAATAGTATATTCGACTCTGAGCTAGAATCTATTACAATATCATATCCCCCCCCCCCCCCCATTTGAATCACGCAACATTTTCTAAGGAAGACATAAAACAAATGATTGATAAATTTTCATTTTTGTAGGATATTTACCAAAAGAAGCTGACATATTATTGTAAAAACATAACTATATTTATATGTTGTATTATTATTATTAAACATGTAAAAATTTTCATCATTTAATATAAAATAATTTTGTCTAATAATATAAGGTTGAAATATATCATAGACTGAACAAGTAATATTTTTTATATTCATTCGACTATTCAGTTTTTTCATATATATTGTTGGTTCCAATGAAGAAATGAGGTGATTATTATTTATAGTCCATATAATATTTTCGTTATTGTCTCTATTTGGACACGACAATGATTTATTTATAGAGGAAATGTTATATGAATTTTCAATTTTGAAATTTACTTTTTTAACTACATTAAATGATAGTTTTTCTGTATATTGTTTTTTTTTTTAATTTTTACAAGGCAAGTAATTTCACCATCATTTATAATTGGGTCACTTGATAAATATGTCACCATACATTTATTTACCCCAATTCTTTTAAATTGATTCTTAGAAAATTGTTTCATGTTTGGGTCAGATAGATTATTTTTTGAAATATTAAGTTCAATATTCAAATTACAATCTAGATAACATGAATTGATATCAATACATACTCCACAGATAGTAAAAAATGGTATATTTTCTGGTAAGTTTAAGATATGATTGGAACTTTTTTTAGTAATTGGATTTCTTGACATCCAAGAGGGATTATGAATATGATTGAAGATTGATATAAATGGAGGTTTTTTTTATAGTACTCATCGGTGCCCATCTCCAAAAGTTCATTAAACAGTATATTGGATGAACCATCGGCAAAGAAAAAAACATTTTCATGATCACAATTGTTTTTTGTAGAAGAGATGGTTATGTTTTATTAGAGTAATGATCTTCTTCAGCTTATATAGGATATTACCTAAGTAAAAAAATGAATGGTGTTTTTGTTGATAACAACGATGTAAGCAGTATTAGTAGCACCAGCACCGATAGTTATGAAGAATCTATGAATGATTATGATTATTATTATGATTATTATTATGACAATAATAACACAAACAAAATAAAAAAAGAACCAAAAGAGAAAAATGAAATAGATTTTGTCGACGAATCTTTATTTTTATCAACGCCTAAACGAAAAAATGAAATTACCAAAGATTATCATAGTAAGTCACACGAAACACTGACGAAATTTTCATCGCCACATAATAGTTTTTGGTGGGATCAAGATGACATACCTATATCACCAAATATAAAATATAATCATGACGATAATTATTTTCCTTCTGTGAATATTAATAATTGGGCACCACACAAAAAAGAAATTCTAAATGTAATAGACATATATAATGCAAATTCTATTATCTATAATGCAAACATTATAAGTTTTAAGAAAATTTGTGAAATGTTTGATGAATATAAATCAAATTCTATAGAGAACTTAAAAGCATTTTATATGGACATAATATTTACCATTATTGAAATGCTTTAACAATTAACGAGAATACAACCTAATCGTCATTATAATTTTCCGAAAATCTTTGCTACTACAATCTTAAAATCAATTCAAAAAAAATTTGACTATTCGTAAACATAAAGACATTATTCAGTTAAAAGCATTACGCTCGTATATCTCAGACGTTGAAAATTATTTGACATATCAAGGCAAGATTTTATTAGATTGCCTATATCAAATAATTTTTATTTCCAGCTGTTTAAATTTTCACGAAAGTGCAATTAAACAATGGTCTATGCCTTCACAACTCAGCAAACATACCGACAAACAAATAAGAGAATATAGTAATTTTGTTGATATAATCATTTCAAACTTTAAAAACATGGATGCTATATATCAAGTTATGAAAGTCGCACAATAAATTTCACCCACAAAACTTTTTTATGATGATATCATTAACTGTGCTCCTATATTTCTTAATGTTAAAAAATATACATCCTTAAATGGATCCTGTTATAATGATATGCGAAGAAATTGAAAATGAAAATTATGGAAAAGCAATTCAATATTATTCAATGTTTTTCCATCGTCTTTTGTCATACATTATCAACCAGAAAAAATACGAAGGTATCAATGAAATATTAAAACATCAGTTGAATAATGAAAGTAATTTTCATTCGGCTATTATTCACTTATTATATTATATGTGGCAGTCTAAATGGCAAAGGGGTGGTAATGTTTAATATATTAGTACCAGAGAATTTAAAGACATGATTTACAAATCACAAAAAGTAGAGGATCTTTTAGATTGTTTAAAAAAAGACTCAAAGGCTAGTTCTTATTTATTTCTTCCGCCTAATTTTGACCATTTTCTTTCGCAAGCTTTATATGTTATGGAAAATGAACTCCAAAAAGCATTAAATAACACGAATACGTTGATTGGGAAAGATACTTTACATAAATGGTCATCTCTATTTTCTTCAATTTTAAATGGTTATATGAGCACAAATTTACATACCAACGTAGGAAATTTATTATGGATGCAAGAATTAAGAGTTATTGCCTTAATATATAAATATTTTTATTTGTCTTACGAAAAAAAGGAAGAAAATTGGAATTGGCATGAAACTCAAATACAAAAGAAAATGTTAGACCTACATCTTACTTACAAAAATAAATATGAAATTTTACAGAATGATTTAGTTAAAAAATTAAACCAATCACACGATGCTTGTGAACGTGCTTATAATTTATTACTAAGCGAATTTGATTCATATAAACAAAGGGAACAAAAAAATAGACTTCTTCACGAAAAGGAGGTCCTAGTGTATAATGAGCACATGATGAATATGTGTAAAAATACACTCGAAAATAATAATAAATATTGGAAAAATGTATTAAGCGTTAGAACTGATACACAAAATATGGAAACAGAGGAGACATTATACCCAGATTTAGAAAATACTGAAGATTATAATGATAAAAACAAAAACAGTGACACAATTATTTTATCATTTACAAATTTGCTGTCTGATAAAGAAAATAAAATATATTTATTAGAAGAAGAACTAAAAAACTCTAAGACCGAAATAGCAAAACTTTATGAAAAAGAAAAAGAAAATCTAAAAAATGATTTAGATCAGAAAAATAAAATAAAGGAACTTTCCAAAGAGTTAAATCATTGCAAAGCGCAAAAAGACACCCCAATACATGAAAGTATAAATAAAGATACAATTTCAAATTACGAAAAACATATAAAAAATATAGAGAAAGATATAATTTTGTTTAAACAAGTAATTCAAGAAAAAAAAGTTTAATTAGCGACTTAGAATATAAATTAGAAAAGTGTGAACGAGACAAGAAAAGTGATAAGCGAGATAATGAAAGTATTATAAAAAGAATAAAAAAAGAGAGAGATGATTATTTATATTCAAATGAACAGTATCAAAAAGAAAATGAAAACATCATACGTGAAACAAATGACGATATGAAAAAAATGAAAAAGGAGTGCACTAAACATTTAAAACAATTAAAAATTCAAGAAGAAGAAATTGAACAATTAAACTCAACAATTTCAAAACAAAACATCAAACTTGAAAAGGCTATAGAAGAAAAAAATAATATAATTCTTAAGCATAAAAAAGAAAAAGACTTGTTGTTTCAGGAACATGAAAATGCTTTAGCATTAACAAATAATCATATTGAAAAATTAGTTACGATTTTTGATAACTCTTCAAAAAAAGAAAACCGGGTTGCTAAAATAACAAGTAAAGATACTTTAGGGCTGAAAAATCAAATTGACGAAAACAACAAAGCACTTTCACTATTGATAAAGAACCAAGAAAAACAACAACAACAACAACTCATCCCACCATCCTCAACACTAAAAGAAATAATCCAACCATCACCCCTTTTACCTACAACTAGTGGTAATAATGATAATTTACAACCAAGTGAATTGCCCCGTGATTATTATGATGTCTCTACTAAATCGAGATTAGAACAACTGGGTGTAAACACCACACCTTTATATAATAATCCTAATAATGATAATAAGACAATAACCAAACACGAAGCAAACAAAGCTATGCAGGTGATGGAAGACGAACATTCACCTCCCCTCCAAACCAACCCCCCCAAATAAAGATGATGATAATTTACAATTAATGGAACATCAACAAGTGTCATTATTACCTGAAAATAAAATAATCCAACCATCATCTGACGAACATTCACCCCCCCCCTCCAAATCAACCCCCCCAAATAAAGATGATGATAATTTACAATTAATGGAACATCAACAAGTGTCATTATTACCTGAAAATAAAATAATCCAACCATCATCCTCCTTGTTTACATTTGGTAGTAATAACCAACCATTACCACCATCATCATCATCATCTTCCTTGTTTACATTTGGTAGTAATAATAACAATAATCCTTATTACATTCCTACTGAATCAAGATTAGATCAATTAAGGGCAAATAAACCACAATTATATAATGATGATAATAGTAATAATAATAATATTAATGATGATAACGAGACACTAATGGAAGTAGACCAAGAAGAATCTCTGTCAACTCCAATAATAACTTCACAATTACCACTACCACTACCACCACCACAACAACAACAACAACTTATATCTTTACCACCACCACCACTACCACTACCACCACCACTCCAATCATCATCAACAACAACAACAACAACAATACAATTTATAACAAACTTACCACCATATAATAACATTGTCAACGATAATAATGATCAACAAAATACTACTACTCTGGCAATTTCAAACCACAAAGAAAATAATAGTAATTTGCCATCATCATCATCGTTGGTATTACTACCACCACCACCACCACTACCACCACTACCACCAACTTATAGTCCTCCAATGCTAACTTATAATGATACTAATGACAGCACCAATAGCAATAATAATATTGTTTTTAAGAAGGACGAGAAAATTAAACTAATACCAATAGAGAATTTAAAATCTGAAAATAACAGCAATGTCATTGATAATAATGATCAACAAAATACTACTACTCTGGCAATTTCAAACCACGAAGAAAATAATAGTAATTTGCCATCATCATTATCATCGTCGTGGGTATTACCACCACCACCACCACTACCACTACCACTACCACTACCACTACCACCCTTAACACCAACTTATAGTCCTCCAATGCTAACTTATAATGATACTAATGACGGCACCAATAGCAATAATGGTGTTGTTTCTAAAAAGGACGAGAGTTTAAAAACTGAAAATATCAACACACCCCTACAAAAAGTACAAGATGAAATAGAAAAAGAAGTAGCGGCACAAAATAACCAGGACCACCAATTGGATTCTAAAATAAAGGTAATAAAGAAAGAAGATACATTATTGGACGACGAGAACGCGGTAGACATAAAAAAAGAAAGAAAAATTAAAAGTGCAGGTGATGGTGTCAGTAAAAAAATAAAAAAGGGGAATATCAATAAAAAAGAACAAAAAAATCACAACCCCGAAAAAAATACACCCAAAGAAGAAAACTAATATTATAATTGAAAAGGAAAATAAACAACAAAAAGAAACAAAAACAACACAATTGGTAGATATGGAAAATGATAAAATCCAATTTTATACTATGGACGACCTCAAAATGGAAATAACCGAAAAAGAAGAAGTATTATTAGATGATGATCATGGTGGTGGGCTTGATAGAAGCAGAAGGGCTAATAAAAGGAAAATAGAAAAAACCAAAGAAGACGAAGAAGAAGAAATTCCAATAAAAATACCTAAGATTGAAAATCAACAAAAAGATCAACAAGAAAACCAATTTAAATTAGAAAAGGCAAATGCATCTTTAGAAGGAAAAAATGATAGAACCAACATTGCCCTACTCGAAGAAAAGGAAAACTATAATAATAACGATGATGATGATGATGAAGAACTCTGATAAAAAACTGATAAAAGTACAATATGTAGAAACATAATTAAGTGATATCATCATCAATATTAAGATTATTTCTAATATAGGTTGTTTGATTCAATTTATCATTATAATTATAATATTTTAAATATACACTAGCTATTTCTAATAGTATTAGTCCAATTAACACTATAATTTCGATAAATAACATTTGTTGGTCACTTATGTAAATATTATAATTTTTTTTCAAAATCTTTAATATAGATATAACCAATAACACCAATGATAAGAATATCATTGTCACGAATAATGCATCAGATAGGACCATTTTGGATACAGTTCTCATTTTTTATATTTTATATTAAACTTTACAAACTTTAAATTGCATATATATATATATATATATATATATATATATATATATATATATATATATATATATATATATATAGTATATCATTTTCACTAGTTAGATAATGGGAGTTCCGTTTCTTACAAATAAAATTCAAGATAATAATGCTCGGCTACCTTTACTAACAAAATACAAAAATAATAATGATAATCATTATCAATCGCAACATCTCAATGATATATATGATAATATCGGAAATGGGGGGAAACTAAATAGTATTGGTGTTGATGGAGCCATATTTTTACATGCACACGTTAAAAGACCAGACAAAAATGCGTTGTTAGATGATGATAAAATTGATATAAAAAAATGTAATGCAACTGGTGTAGTTAATAGCATCATATATTATATAGAACAGATTTGCTCATTTTATGAATCTTTTAGGAAAGAAGAAATCATTAACGATACTGTTTATTGTTTTCTTGCCGTGGATGGATCATCTCCAATCATCAAAAACAGAAAAAAAGAGAAAAAATGGATGATTATAGTTTGTTGACTTTATCAGAAAAGAATGAACTCCATGAATATATTTTTCATTTATTAAAAGAAAAACTTATTTCTTTATCGTATCCCTATAATTTTTCATTAGAAAGTAACTATCATATTGAATATTCTAAAAGAGGAGAAGGGGAAGTGGAGCTAATCAAATTTACTCAGAAATTCTGTGGGAATGAAACAAATGTTATACTTTCATCTGACTCGGATGTAATGGCCATGCTCGTTTTAAGACAAATAAAAAATGTAGCTATAGTAACCCCCACATTAAGTAAAAGTAAAAACAGTGACACATATAGTGGGCCTTTTATATTAAATCTATATAGTTTATTATGTGGCCTTAAATTTAATATTGATCAAATGATATTATACGTTATATTACATTTTATATTTTTTGGTAGTGATTACAATTTTGGTTTTATGATACACCCATCAGAGAGCAAAAAAAAAATAATACACGAATTAACTGCTAAATTCCATGCAGAAAACAACGACTTTTCTTCCATGATTAGATCTATTGGAAATTGTTGTGTCAGATTTTCTAAACAAAATACAGATACCAATAATACAGTATCGCAATGGGCTACTCCCCTGAAAAAATTATTATTGATTGAAAGTATATGTTCTATATTATATTATGCGTCAATGGGCAAATCAAGTATTTTTTTAACAAAATTTTCGCCGTTATTATATACAAAATTCAATATAAAAGAGTTGAAAACTTTAGTAGCTGCTATTGATTTTTATGAGACTTAAAATGAATCATGTTATCAAAGTTGAAATTTATTTAGAAATTACATCTTTTCCGTCTATAATAGTAGTAACTGGAGGGAAAAATGGATGTCCAAATAATACTGAGGGGGTGTAATTAATAAATTGTTGTAAAAATTTTATATCATGTCCATAACAATAATCATTTTCCTCGGCGAAACATTTCAAGTGTAACATGGCATGAAATATAACTATAGTTATATTTAATACAGTAGGTCCTATTTTATATAAAGTATCATTTAATGCATTTAAACACGAAATATTTACTGTAGTATTGAATAGGGGTCTCTCGGCACCCAAAACAACAAAACGGTGATCCGTATTAATCAATTTATTTTTTTCTGATAAATGGATATAAATTGCTTTATTTTCAATTTGATCTACGATGCTATTTGATTTAGATAATCCTGGAAACAAAGATTTATTTTTCAGTTGTATGTCAATGTTATTATTATTATTATTAGTAGTAGTAGTAGTAGTAGTAGTAGTAGTCGTCGTCGAACAGTTACAAATTCCTATAATTTCATCTGGAAAATAATATATATAAATTGCATCTTTGTTTATAAATGCGGAGATGTGTTCTTTGTGTTTGGCATCCTTAAATTCCCACGTATTTGGGTATCTATTCCACGACAATATATTACGTTCTTTGTCTGTTAAATCATGTAAATTAAACAAAGATTTTATTGTAATATCATATTTAGAAAAGTAATTTTCAAAAATAAATTTATTGATATTTCTAAAAAAATCTTCAAATTTCAGTTCTTTACTTATATTACTAGATGCCATATATGAAAAATATTCAATCCAATTATTATAAATGGCAGTTACATAATCGTGACATTTTTTTGAATCTGAATATATTAACGAAGCAACTGGTGTAGCTTTTATACTATTCATGGGACCTAGTACTCTGAATAATTTATCCATTTTCATTTCAAGAATATCAATTCGAACTCTTAGGTTCTCCGCTTCATTATTAGATATCATTTTCTTTTCTTCGTTTGTTGATCCCACTAAAAGGGTATTAGATATATATCTTTGTGGGTTTATATTTTTTTCGTTTGATATAATAATTTCGTTTTTGATTGAAGAATATCTTTTTCTTTTTTTTTGGTTTTCTCTTTGGGTCATTTTTTTAATTATTTAATAAAAAAATATTGTCGTTTTTAAATTTTATATAAATATATGTGTATATCATGCACACACACATATATACCTTGTTATATATTCTTTTTCAAATCCTAAGAGCAAATCTTTTTAGATAAGTCACACATTCTAAAAAAAACATGACTACTAAATCAAAATTAAATTTTGTAAATGATAATAGTAGTAATAGTAGTAGTAGTAGTAGTAGTAGTATTATTAATGGTGATAAAATTATATTAACGTTGAATACCAAAATGGAAATTTAAAACACAACACTAAGTATCTCAAAGATGATGATGAAATAGGAGAGGAAAACGACAACAACGAAACAATTATAATAATAATAATAATAATAATAATAATAATAATAATAATAATAATAATAATAATAATAATTGTTTTAGAAAATTAAATTGTGATTATAGACAACATATAAAATATAATATAAATGAACTGAAAAACTTACATTTTCACATACGAGAACTGAAAATCAAGATTACTAATCTAATTGAAAAAATGGATAATATTTGTTCATCTGAAAATAATATTAATAATAATAATGATAATACAATTGATATTCTTTTATAATAATCCTTTATTTTTATATAATACACCATCACCATCCTTTTTATCTACCTCATCCTTTTCTTCGTATATCATGCCCATAAATGAAAATTGCGACCCAAAACAAATACATCAAAGCTTAATTTATGGCTATTCAGATTATTATAAATTTATCATTGGTAAACGTGGAAAAAAAATTAATAATTTAAGAAAAAAATATAATGTTATTATTGATATACCCGATAAATATTCACCAGAAAATCAAATCATTATAATGGGTCTCTGTAAACTCAACGTACTAAATACCCACATAAAAATTTTGAATACTATTGCATACGCCCTGAATTTTTCTAATTAATAATAAAACGTTTTATGTGTATATATAGTTAATATACTGTACACATTATACAAATAATTGCCTATTTTAAAAAATTCACACTAACTTTCCATTAGATATACTTGTATGAATTTTTTCATATAAATTTTCATATTGTGATATAGATATCGCCGGCTTAATTTTACTAGGTTGAATAATGGTATAATAATGTTTTATACAAATAGGACAAGGAATCAAAAGTAGAATTATGTGAATAAATGCATATAAATGCTCTGGTAAACAATTAGTTTTAGAATTTTTATTGTTTGCAGCATTTATTGAAAAGGCATGAAAAATATTCCAATATATTGGTCCCCAACTTGCCGGTCCATATAATTCAGGGGGCAACTTTGAATAGTTAGAAAAAACCGTTTGATTAACATAGTGAATTGAATGTGGAGGAATTAATGAAATCTCTTTTATTGTATCACAGCATCCTGTGTTATATAAAGTTTTGGATAATTCTTTGAGTGTGTTCACTTTATTGAATTCGAGATTTTTTGTGAATAAAATTTGTTGGTAATTATGTTGACTACTTTCATTTTCTAGATACCATTCCAAGAAAAGGTGTTCAATTTCTGTTTTTTTATTTTCTATATCCTGGGGATTGTTGTTGTTATTATTATTCTTCTTAGTCAAGAAAACAATTTCCCGTAACTGTTTTTCAATTTGTTGGGGACTCTTAACCTGAACTTTATAGCTTTCGTTGTTAATTATTGTGTTTACTAAAACCTCTAACATTTCAAAAAATCTTTTAATTTGATTTTTAATTTCTAATAATAATAATAGGTTATCATTGTTTTCATGTGAGTACCATCTTAAAATAGAAAATATAGAATTGGTAAAAAATTCGGGGAAACATAAAATGGCTGGGTATTCTTTACAAGATTTTAATTTATAGAACATTTTCCAATTAAATAATAACTGAATTTCACCTTGTGATGATATGAAATCAATAGGAAAATTAATTGTTTTGGGGTCCATCTTTTTTTATTATGAAAATTATTTATACTAAAATAGTATCGCTGTTTACTGCATCTACAATGGTTTGTTTTATTTCATTATCAGGATTTATTTTTACAATAGTATTGATAAATGCCTCTCGAAATTTAGAAATAAACATCGTCTTCGTAGTTTGATTAATATATATATAGACAAATAAACGCGGGTCTAGTCTCGCATACATGACAACTTCCCCCTTTCCGCCTTTCTTCAAGTAATATACTCTATCAATGTTTCCTACATCAAATTTAAATTGAGTTAGATCATCACCTTCAATAGGATTATATATGTAATCAAACTCAACATTGAAATCAATACCCTTTATAGCATTTTCAAATTCATCTGGATAGGCAATGTGATTGCAGTTACTTCTATATCTATAGTGGATTGCTCTAGGATATGGCTTTAGCGTCATTACCCCAGTGTTATCTAATTTCAGGTTATTATAAACAGTTTGCCTCAGCTCATTTTCAATGTAAATAACTTGAAGCAATAAATTAGGGTCTCTTGCCCAAAAAATATACCCTTCGTTTTCAAGTCCATCATTCCACGTAGCTCCGTGCATATAGAAATACAATACCAACTTCTTATTTTTTAAATCATTCATTCTTCCAACCATTACACACTCATTTACATTTTTATAAAATGGTGATTTTTTGTGGTGTAAATAATATAGTCGATCAGTGGCATATACATTTATATATTTTAAATCAAAAGGGACATCTGCTTTATCGACATCTAAATAATAATGAGAAAATAGATATTGTTGGTGTATCCAGAACGGGAAACTGCATTTTAAAAGATCTATTGGGGTATTTATTCCTTCTTGGTAACTTTTGAAATTATTCATTTTTTAATATATAAAATTTTATATTAATAAATTATGAAAACCCTTCTCTGTTTATTAGTCAACTTCTTCAATGGTTGGGTTGAATTGATTATTATGTAAATTTGATTCATTTCCCCCAAGTATATGTTCATAATCCTTTTTTATTTCTTTCAATTTATTTTCATAATCTTTTTGTTTAGCAGAGGGGGTTTCATCAATCCACTTGAGAGTACTTTCTAATTTTGATTTAAATATATCTATATTACTACTGTTATTATTTATAATATTATTTTGTATTTCTAAGCAATATGATTCTAATTTACATTTAGCTTCTATATCGTTTCTTAATTCCCGGTCTTGAGCAGCATACATTTTAGTTTCTTTGATCATTCGATCTACCTCTTCTTTGTTTAATCTTCCCGAGTCATTAGTTATAGTAATTTTTTCTGATTTGCCGGAAGATTCTTCGGTTGCTGACACATTTAATATCCCATTAGCATCAATATCAAATGTAACCTTAATTTTAGGTATACCCTTGGGTGCCTGGGGTATATTATTTAATTGAAACCCCCCCCCCCCCCAAATAATTATTATCTTTAGTTTTAGTTCTTTCTCCTTCATATATTTTAATATTAACACATTCTTGGTTATCACTATACGTAGTGAAGTTCTCAAATTTGCTAGTAGGAATTGTCGCGTTCCTTTTAATCAAGGTAGTCATAATATTACCGGCAGTTTCAATACCTAATGAAAGGGGAGTCACATCCAGTAATAATAAATCTTTGATCTTATCAGATTTATCTCCACTGAGAATGGCAGCTTGAATGGCAGCACCATAGGCTACAGCCTCATCTGGATTAATCGACTTATTCAAATTCTTTTCATTAAAAAAAGTTTGAAGGAGGTTTTGTATTTTTGGAATACGCGTAGAACCTCCAACCAAAACAATTTCATCGATGTCACTCTTATCGAGCTTAGCATCAATTAACGCCCTTTCAACTGGCACTAGAGTATTTTTGAATAAACTCCCACACAAATTTTCAAATTTAGCGCGAGTAATGGTAGTATGAAAATCAATTCCCTCATATAACGAATCAATTTCGATTGTCGCTTGTGTAGATGAAGATAAAGTTCGTTTAGCAGTTTCACAGGCAGAACGAAGACGCCTTAATGATCTTTTATTATTGCTTAAATCTTTTTTATATTTTTTGTTGAATTCTCGCATAAAATAATCTAATAAAATACTATCAAAATCTTCTCCCCCAAGATGAGTATCTCCTGCTGTTGATTTAACTTCAAAAATGCCATCATTACTAATATTCAATATAGATACATCAAAAGTCCCCCCACCCAAATCAAATATTAAAACGTTTTGTTCTTTTGTATCATTATTTAATCCATAAGCGATGACGGCGGCTGTGGGTTCATTAATTATTCGAATAACATCAAGTCCAGCGATGGTCCCAGCATCTTTGGTAGCCTGTCGCTGAGAATCGTTAAAATAAGCCGGAACTGTAATAACAGCTTTATTTATATTTCGTCCCAAATAATTTTCTGCGATTTTTTTCATTTTTGATAATATCATTGAAGATACTTCTTCTGGGGTTAACACCTTTTTCTCTTTTTTATGTTCGACTTGTATTTTTGGTTTATTCTCTTCGTCAATAATTTCATAGGGTAAGATTTTAATTACTCGTTGAACGCAATCATCTATATAATTTCTCCCCATTAACCTTTTTACATCAAAAATGGTATTTTTTGGATTCAAAGCACATTGATTTTTTGCCGCTTCCCCAATAAGTCTTTCGGTGTCATTGAATGCAACATAAGAAGGAGTGGTTCTATTTCCTTGGTCATTAGCAATAATTTCAACTTTTTCATTTTGAAAAACAGCAACACACGAATAAGCAGTTCCCAGGTCAATACCAATAACCGGAGAATTATTATCCTCCATTACTAAAATATTTAGCTATCAACTATATGTTACTTGGTCGTAAATTAGAAGTCTAATGATGTATTGCAGTTCATATTCTGGGGTTTATATACATATACAGATGTACAGTACAGCTACTATTACATATAACTGAATAACAGTAACAATAAAATAATTATTTAAAAGTTATTAAAATTTAACAAAATTCAAAAAAGTTAAGATAATATTTTGCGTGGTTATGTTTTCTGTGTAACACTCTTAAATTATTTTTTGTAATACTATTAATAAATACATTAGTCACCGCAAAAAATCTTTTATTTGTCATAGAAAACGATTATTATTTGTTTTAAATATATATTCATGGGCATTATCAATCTATTTTTTTTATTAACCTGCTCATAATTTTTCAAATTCCCGACAATTATTTTTTAATTGAAAAAATGCGTAAATTTCAATAAAATTTCAACAAAATCAATTAATAAAACTTTGGAAAACCAATAAAAAATGTTCATAATATTACCAATGAAGTTCATAACATGTTTTTTTTTTTTTTTAATAATATTACCATTTCGGTTAACTTTTTTTTGTGGTTAACATTTGTATTATCTTTTTTCATAAAATTACATTTTAGTTAATAATATTACCGTTTGGGTTCATAATATTGAATTCTAGTTAATAATATGACATAGAAAACTATTGAAAAATAAGAAAAAATATTTAAAAAATCAAAATATGTGTATTTTATGATATAAATGTAGTTTTATTGGGTAAAATGGACATTGAACACGGGGAAAAAATTGAAAAATAACACCTAATAGGACAAATAAATTAGGTTTTTGTTGAAAAAATAGAAAATATAAATGTTTTTGTTTCATCAAATACTACTGTTTAATTACAAAAATGAGGGTTTATATGAATAAATTTAAAAAATATTTAGATAAACAAGTATTTTTTATATAAAAACTTAGTTTTTATAAGAATAACCCACAAAAAATATTAAAAATTGAAGAAAAATAGCCCAAAAAATGAAAAAAAATATTCTTTAGTACAAAAAAATAATATTTTTTACAGAAAATTCACAAAAGACACAAAAAAAACTAAAATATATGTATTTTTTAATATAAATATAGTTTTATTAGATAAAATGGAAATTGAACATGGGGAAAAAATGAAAAATAACACCTAATAGGACAAATAAATTAGGTTTTTGTTGAAAAAATAGAAAATATAAATGTTTTTGTTTCATCAAATACTACTTTTTAATTACAAAAATGAGGGTTTATATGAATAAATTAAAAAAATATTTAGATAAACAAGTATTTTTTATATAAAAACTTAGTTTTTATAAGAATAACTCATAAAAAATATTAAAAATTGAAGAAAAATAGCCCAAAAAATGAAAAAAAAAAACATTCTTTAGTACAAAAAATAATATTTTTTACAGAAAATTCACAAAAGACACACAAAAAAAATTAAAATATATGTATTTTTTATATGAATATAGTTTTATTAGATAAAATGGACATTGAACATGGGGAAAAAAATGAGAAATAACACCCAATATGACAAATAAATTAGGTTTTTGTTGAAAAAATAGAAAATATAAATGTTTTTGTTTCATCAAATACTACTTTTTAATTACAAAAATGGGATAAAATGAACACGGGGAAAAAATGAAAACTAACACCTAATATGACAAAAATATAGTTTTCAGTAACATCTAATATGACAAAAAAAAAAGTTTTCATAAGAATAACCCACAAAAATATAAAAAATTGAAGAAAAATAGTCTTAAAAAAAAAAAAAAAAAAAAAAAAAAAAAAAAACATTCTTTAGTACAAAAAAAATAATATTTTTTTACAGAAAATTCACAAAAGACACACAAAAAAAAATTAAAATATATGTATTTTTAATATAAATATAGTTTTATTAGATAAAATGGACATTGAACACGGGGAAAAAATAAAACATAACACCCAATAGGACCAAAAAATTAGGCTTTTGTTAAAAAAGCAGAAAATATGAATATTTTTGTTTCATCAAATAGTACTTTTTAATTAAAAAATGAGGGATTATATGAATAACTTTAAAAATATTTAGATAAACAAGTATTTTCTATAAAAAAAAAACCTAGTTTTCATAAGAATAACCCACAAAAAAATAAAAAAAAATTGAAGAAAAATAGCCCAAAAATGAAAAAAAAAACATTCTTCAGTAAAAAAATTAATATTTTTTTACAGAAAAACCACAAAAGACACACAAAAAAAAAATTAAAATATATGATTTTTTAATATAAATGTAGTTTTATTAGATAAAATGGACATTGAACATGGGGGAAAAATAAAAAATAGCACCTAATAGGACAAAAAAATTAGGCTTTTGTTGAAAAAAATAGAAAATATAAATGTGTTTGTCTCATCAAATACTACTTTTTAATTACAAAAATGGGGGTTTATATGAATAAATTTAAAAAATATTACATAAACAAGTATTTTTTTATAAAAAAAAAAAAAACCTAGTTTTCATAAGAATAACCCACAAAAAAAATATTTAATATTGGATTAACTAGCACCCCGTAAAATGATTTTCTTATAAAAATAGCAAACATGTTATAATGAACAGTGAAATTTATTAAATTAATGATATAAAGTCTATTTTTTATCTGAAAAATCATTTATTTGTTGAATATTGGGTAAAGTAACAATACTTTCTCTGTCAACTTTGTTTGTATATTCGGTTGTATAATATTTAAAACTTTTATTCGTGTTTCTAGAATATTGATAATATATAGTGAAAGTAAGAATTGATGAAAGTAATATGACATTTAATACAATTAAACATATATTGTGGTTTTGTGTAAAAAAACATTTAGTATTAATTACATCTTTGTTATATACAACATCGTGTTCTGTTGTAGATTTTTTGGATGAATTATCTTCATATGAAAATACTGAACACGTTGTGGATTTATTATAGAAAAACAATTCAATGTTTTCAGATATAACCGAACACCAATTATTATTGCAGTTACCATTTAATGTCTTATTCTTTAAATTTGGGTTCGTGTGTAGAATAAGTAAATCATTAAAAGAATTTGTAAAATTACCCGTCTGATTTTCTTTGATGATAACATTATTGGGTCCACATAAAAAACATATACCGTTAGTTATATTACAATTTTCTATGTCCACCAAATCTATAATAGTTGAAAGAATGAAAGTAGGCGATATTGCTTTGGCCAAATAAAACGAATTATTTTCGTTTTTTTGTAAAGCGAACATAGTATTATACGGCGGAGGATTTTGTAATGGCAATGGAAATAATAATGGCATCAAAAGTGGGTAATAACTATATAATTCATACTCTACAAAATATTTTCCTTTTTTTAAAGCATTTACCCATATAGGAAAAGGCATGGCATTTGTAGGAAGTTTCAATTTATAAGGTAGATGGTCGGGGTAGGATAATGGATTGGGCTCTGAACGAGTAATTATTTTCTTGATGGCATTTAAAGTATTGTTCATTTTATAGATTAAATTCAAATCTATATCCAATATAAATGCGCTTTTCATAAATCTTTCCCACTCATTATATAAATCTGGTAAACTATAAACCGACGAGGAAAAATAAGTATAACAAGTAAAATTATTGTAATATAAACGAAAAGGTTTGTGTCGATGAACAACCTCAAAAAATGTTTCAAAATTGTGAATTATTGGTAATATATAATTAGTTAGTTTTTCATCATTACATTTTTTTTTAACAAATAAAATATCCATGTATATTTTATTAAAGTTGATTTTATAATATATAAACCGCCTTTCATTTTCATTGATATAATCTCCAAAATATACACGAAACGGGGATATATTATGTTGTGTTTCAAATTCAACTTGTGCTCTACTTGAATTTAAAAAAAATAAAAGTAACAATAATGATAATATAGAAAGTTTTCTATACATTGGTCCGTTAGATTGGAAATAATTAGATATGAGAAAATGATATATCATATATACATAAAGTTTTTTAATCATATATTTATTAATAAATATATTTTAATTTATTTTAAAGTAATTTTAACTAATTTAATAATGATAACGAATATTTTTGTATAAAAATATTTATTTAAAATAAACCAAAAAAATATAAATAAACCAACAGACGAGTGGGTTACATAATTACTAAAATGGATAGCCTACATAAATGTTTATTTTGCATAAAGTCTTTCAATAAAATAATGTTAGCAATATTTCTCGTTTTGTTTGTTGCTATTTTGATTTATATAGGACTCAAATATATTACCCCAAACACAAATAAACCAACAGACGGGTGGCTTACAAATTCCGTGGTGTAATTTATGTCTGTCAAGGATTGGTTTATATATATTTTATCTAAATAATATATTACTTTGATTATAAGGTGTTAATATTTCTGGGGATAAATTAAATTTGTTTTGATTTATAGATAAAATGGGTTTATCTTTTTTTATTTCAATATCAATATTTCCTTCTTTGTTAATGATTAATTTTTCATTTTCATCGTGATATTCCTTATATTCATTTTCGTTATCATTGTCAATTGGCATGTATTTATTTTCATGTATATTAAAATTATCTTTTTCTTTAAAAATACTAGTATTATTATTATCATTATCATTATTTTCATTGTTGGCTCCTAAACGGATTCTTTTATATTGAAATATTTCAAAACTACCTTTTCTCTTCTTATTGTTGCTATTGTTTTCGTTGATAAATACTTCATCATCACCCAATTCATCGTCATCATCATCATCATCATCATCATCATAATCCGAGTCTTCTTTTTTTCCTTCATCTTCCTTATTATTGATAGTGGTAGTATTATCCTCAGAAAAATGAGTTTCCCGTGATGTATAATTATCCTTTATGATAAAGTTAGCATTATCACTATCATCGTCGACAAATACTTCGTCGTTGTCAGAGTCTTTTTTTATTTCATCATCTTTGTCTTCCTTATTATTGATAGTGGTAGTATTATCCTCAGAAAAATGGGTTTACCGTGATGTATAATTATCCTTTATGATAAAGTTAGCATTATCACTATCATCGTCGACAAATACTTCGTCGTTGTCAGAGTCTTTTTTTATTTCATCATCTTCGTCTTCCTTATTATTGATAGTGGTAGTATTATCCTCAGAAAAATGGGTTTCCCGTGATGTATAATTATCCTTTATGATAAAGTTAACATTATCATGATCAAAATCTTTGGTGATGGGGATATCATCATCGGAAAAACTGTTTTTTGTGGTGCGTGATCATTAAACTCTTTTACGTTTTCTTTCTTCTCTGTATCATTATTAAAGTCATTATACGTAGCTTCTCCTCCCCGCTTATATGAAATTAAAGTTTTGCTATTTTCTATTATATAACTAGCATTATTGTCGCTGTTATTTTTTTCGTTGTCTCTGCAACAAATTTCTTTATCAAAATATTTTTCCGTTTTTTGGTCATCACTGGAATTTTCATTGATAAATATTTTATCGTCCATCTTATCATCATGAAGTTCCTCCTTTTCTTGAACAATTCCTTCTTCTTCTTCTTCTTCTTCTTCTTCTTCTTCTTCTTCTTCTTCTTCTTCTTCTTCTTCTTTTTTTTTCTTTGGTATAGTTATCATTACTATTTTGCATGACCGAGTTCAATAAAAAACCATTTGTTAATTTAAGGTTATAATTTTCCTTACTAATTTTCGTTTTATTATTCTTAATTTCAAATTGATCATCATTATCATTAATGACATTATTATATCCCATTTTGTTATTATTGTTGTTAATTTTTTCTAGATTTTTTATTATTTCCTTATCAGAGAGGAAATCTTTGTTTTTATTGCAATTATCATTGATTGTAATAATATTAGCATTCTTAGAATTTTCCGAAAGATAATTAACATTATTATCAACTTTCATTTGGGGGTGTCCTGTAAAGATAACATTATTATCCGAGTATTTTTCGCTTAAAAAATCAAGTATCGTAGAATCCTGGTGGTTATCTTTATTAGATATAGCCATTTGCTTAAATAACATATCGGTAATAAAATGAAAACCTATATTAAACAACGAACAAAATACCATATTAATAATCAAATCTTTATTATCTATGGGTGTTAATTCGTCTGTTAAAGTGTTTGTAGATTTCTTATTATTTAATAACTCAGCAAGTTTAGTTAATTTATCCAAATTTTGGTCCCTCAAAACTGATACTTTATGCAACATAGCTTTCATATTGCGGTTTATATGTCCAATTGCTTGAATCATCTGTGGGTATTTTGAGTTTGATATTGGAACATTCTGAACCTTATCAAAAACTTCCCGTAAAGTCTGAAGAACAAATGTTGTTATATTAAAATCATCATCGGCAATATATTTTTTCAGTAAAAGTATTTTCTTTGTGTTGTTGAAAATATCAACATTTGATAAAGAATCTATGTTATTGCAATCAAAAATGCGTTTTGTTATATTTTTCAAAGTAGAATTCTCTGTAGATTCATCGTTTAAAATTTTTTTCAATAATTCTTGAAATATGATACGAGTTAGTTTTGCTTCAGATTCAACACCACCTTCTAAACTATTATTGAATAGATTATATTTTTCCATAGTTTATTTTTTAATTTGCTTAGAAAATATGTTATATCTCAATACTTTCCTTTGTCGCCGACAATAATAAATAAAAAAAAATGAACGATAATATATATACTTGTATTTAAACGTTTAAAAGTTTTTGCTAATTTATGTTTAAGGTGTGACAAAAAATTATTATAAGTTGTTAATTAAATTTTTATATAATGATAATAATAAAATTTAAAGAGGAAACCCACAATAACCAGGTAATCAGTATTTTAGTTATCTAACATAAACTTTAATATATATAAATATATATATATATATATATATATATATATATATATATATATATATATATATATATATATATATATATGTACTTTATATGTGCTATTGTTTTGAAAATAACCAAAATGTCATTAAAATGGCCGTAAACAATTCGAATTATCAGTAGAATACTTTGATATGTAATCATGGATACTGGGTCCTGTACAATCTTTCCGTCGAATATGTCCCAGGTAATCAAAATCAGATTCTTCGCCAAACATATTAATTACATCATCAGACGGTTTATTTTTTAGGGGCATATTAGTCACCATTTCTCCTCTAGTATGCATTGTAAAATTATCATCATCATCATCCTCATCATCATTTTGACCGTGTGTTATCATTCCCTTGGTCCTCTTTTTAGAACACATACCAGGTGCTTCTAAATATAGAGCATTTTTGTTTTTGGTGAATCGGTTGTACAAATTTTGAATATAAACTACAGAGTTTTTTAGAACTAGGGGCGCTCCATTGCATATATTTGTTAACGTAACAAAACCTAGGTTTTTTACGTAAACGATGTTTGGAATAGAATTGTCTATTATTGGTCTTTCCCCATTTTTTACTGAAAAATCTAAAGTATATTGTTTTTTATTATTTTTTGCATTTAATATTAATTGTGGATAAAATTTCCTAGCAACATCAAAGGCAAATTCATGATCCTTAAACTCAACCTTTTCATTGAAATCATCATTAAATTCACAGAAGTAATTAACAAATATATCAGCTGAATTTTTCAATTTATTGTGTATATCATTAAACATATCAGAATGTTTATTTATAAATTCGATATATTTTTCTTTTTCTTTTTCAAAAATTTTACTTTTGTGGTACTTATTACTACTAACTTGTTCATCTACAATTTTCATATTATTATATATATTACCAATAGTACTTGGTGTTAATTTAGCCCTAGGAACATTTCCATTGTGTGTCAAATTTGTATTTGAAGCAGTAGAAATTAATTTATCATTTATATGTGATTCATCCATAAGCTTTATGAGAAAATTATATGCAGAACAATCACTGGGTTGATTCAAAGAATTAGAAACTATAATTGCATTTCCATGCTTGTTTACAAACAAAATATTCGATGGAGCTAAAAGGCACTGCCCATTAAAGGGAGGAATTTCCTTTAAATTTTCTTGGTGTACTTCATTAAGAAAAGCTAAACTTACAATATCATGTAATGTGTGGCACAATAACCTGTTATTAGAAAGAAAGTGTGGCTTTTTGTCTAAATATTTTAAGGTGTTGTTGCTTTTATCCTCATTAATGGTCATTATACTCCTTTCGTGGTTTTTATCTGACTGTCCTTGAATATTCATCATGGTTCGAATGAACGAAATAAGTACGGGATTTAAATCGAATACTCTCATACAAATATCTCTAGGATCTTGAGGATTATCTCCCGGTAAAACATATTTCAGGGGTTCTCCGTTCTGGAAAATATTATCAATATCAAAATTATCATCACTATCAACTGATTTTATATATAAATTATAAGGATTGTTATTATCATCATCATCATTATCATCATCATTACTACTGCTACTATAAGAATTGGTTTTAAATGGTCCAAGATTTATTTTCCTTTTATGTTTGCGTTTAGAACTACTACTACTACTACTACTACTACTACTACTACTGGTATTATCAACATCACTTTCGGCATCAGATTTGTTGTTATATTCATCTAAAAACTTTTTTAATTCTGGTATTATTCCAATATTGTTATTCTCTATTTTACTCTTTTTATTTTGGTGGGTATTTTTTCTTTTATTTAAATCTCTTATATTAACATTTTTATCTCTTACATAATATCCACATCCTAATGTATTATTTCTGGCTAAAAACCTTGAAAGAACTTTTCCATTTGATATTTGTTCTTCGCTAGAATTTATCATACAGACTTTAACTCCATTACAAATTCTATTATGATTCATTGCTAATATTTGCATTAAAATTTTACTATTTGGAAATATTAAAACCCTGGGAGGAAATGCAATGGTTTCAGAAAAACCAGTATTCTCTGGTGGATACAGCTTAGAGTTTATTCGAAAAATGGATCGACCATGGATAAATGGACCCATATTAAACTTTTCATATCCATGCCTCGTTGGATTCATATTACAGGATGTATGTTGAAGTGGTTTTTCAATATTTTCATATAGCAAACCAAGTTTTAGATAAGTACAAGGCGCACAAAAGCTTTCAAATACCCTTTCATGGCGCTCATTTAATTTTCTATTTAAATGATCTGTATATATTTGTTTAATTTGACTTGTTATATCAAATTCTATACCATTATCAAAGATTTCATATAGTAAATGACTAAATATACACTCTTCGCTAAGCGAATCTATCGTTTTTTCCAAGTCTTGTGTTAAACTTTTTAATTCGGGAGTAGATAAATTCTCTATTAATGTATTCAAAACTTCTTCGTTCATTTTTTCTTTTTGTGGATTTTTTCCATCACCAAAATTTGTAGGTAGATTATTAGGATTTAGAAAAGGTTGTTGTTGTTGTTGTTGTTGTTGTTGTTTTTGGTAATAATTATTAGTATTACCTTGTGCTTGTGCTTGCGGAATTACAGTAGCAGCAGAAGGAATAGATGATTGTGGTATCAGAACCGGATTGTTATCGACGGTGGTGGTGGTGGTGTTGTTGTTGTTGTTGTTATTAAATGGTGATATCTGATGTTTTGGTGGTTGTTGAAGTTGAGTATATTGATATGGACTTTGATTATTTATTCCATAATTATCTTTACTATTATATGTTGTTGTATTCATATTTTTTAGATATAATAAAATAACACATTTGCTGCTTATATTTCAACTTGAGAAATGAAACTATATAATACCTTTTGATAATCTTTATCATACTCGTTTCCATTTGAATGAATTATATTTTAAAAATATCGGTATAATTGCTTAAAATTATTTTGAATTTGAATTGCGCGTGTAATTTTATGTTGTAAATGTTTTCTATATTTAGATAATCTACTTTCATAATCAATAATAGATTCAATTATTAATTTTACCGCTCGAAGATGAGGATAAAAATTTTCTAATACAATTAAGGTATTTGGGGGATATTTAGATCGATTAAAAGCTTTGAAAAATTGCATATTTTTTATAGGGAGTATAGGAGTTTTATAGTAAGGAGAATAATTTATACTATATGATATATGTTTGACCGGCTTCATTATTGTCTCATAAAATTTCTTATAGTATATTAAGAAATTTTGGTAGTATATAAGTATACTATATAATTTTATTCTTGTTTGGTTAACCCTGGAAACGTACGGTGGGTCGTCCGCGACCCCGAGCGTCAAAAAAAAAAGAGGTTTTTCTCACGTGACTCACCCCCGTGACTGAATTTGTGGGTGATCGACCTGCAGTAGGTGTCTCCCCTACACGCTCTACTATTGTCCAGATGTGCATTGCTGTAGCTGTACTCCTTCCCCGATTTCTGAGACGCGTCGGGGTCGAGCGCGACCGAGTTTACCCTTCTAAGGTAATTTGCATAATTATCAAAGTTATTACGTATTATGAAATTGTCGTAGAATGGTGCAACTTGTATAGGTTATCAGTTGTGGAAAGTCTTGGTGGATTGTTTGGCTACCATGTGCATGATTTTTTTTTAGTTAAAATGTCGTTCATCACCACGAGGACCATTTTACCGCGACTGCCCCTTTTTTCATTTTTTTTCATTTTTTTGCCAAGTCATTTTTCCGTAAGATATTGCCAAATAGTGTCGTAAAACTTTTGCTTTTTTAGTGTTGGAAAGTGTGTCTAGATGATCTGGCTACCCATGCGTGACTTTGTTTTTGTCAGATACGACGTAGTTATTGGTATATTGGGTATTTAACTGCGGTTGCCAATTTCTGTTTTTTTTCAATATTTGTAAAAATTTACTACGTAGTAAGGAATTGCCGTATATTATTGATTTTTTTTTCATGTTTATGTGTTAGAAAGTGTGCCTTGATGGTTGGGCTAACACGTGCATGTCTTTTTTTTTATCTGAGATGCCGTATATTAGAATGTTGGTAATTTTTCCGCGAGTGCCCCTTTTTATTTGTTTTGCATTTTTTTGCTTAGTCATGTTACCGTAAGGAATTGGCAAGTAGTGTCGCAAAACTTATATTTTTATAGTGTTGGAAAGTGTTTCTAGATGATCTGGCTACCCATGCCTATCTTTTTTTTTAGCCAGATATGGCGTATATATAGGTATGTGTTCGATTTTCCTGTGATTGCCATTTTTTTGTTTTTTCCCATTTCTTTCAAAATTACTACGTACTAAGGAACTATCACAGAGTAATGATTCATTTATATGTTTATTTGTCGGAAAATGTGCCTTGATGGTTTGCCTAGCACGTGGCTGAAATTTTTTTTTTCTGAAATGCCGTATATTAGAATGGCTATTTTTCCGCGAGTGCCCCTTTTTATTTGTTTTGCATTTTTTTGCTTAGTCATGTTACCGTAAGGAATTGGCAAGTAGTGTCGCAAGACTTATATTTTTATAGTGTTGGAAAGTGTTTCTAGATGATCTGGCTACCCATGCCTATCTTTTTTTTAGCCAGATATGGCGTATATATAGGTATGTGTTCGATTTTCCGGTGATTGCCATTTTTTCGTTTTTTCCCATTTCTTTCAAAATTACTACGTACTAAGGAACTATCACAGAGTAATGATTCATTTAGATGTTTATTTGTCGGAAAATGTGCCTTGATGGTTTGCCTAGTACGTGGCTGAATTTTTTTTTTTCTGAAATGCCGTATATTAGAATGTTGGCCATTTTTCCGCGAGTGCCCCTTTTTATTTGTTTTGCATTTTTTTGCATAGTCATGCTACCGTAAGGAATTGGCAAGTAGTGTCGCAAAACTTGTATTTTTATAGTGTTGGAAAGTGTTTCTAGATGATCTGGCTACCCATGCCTATCTTTATTTTTAGCCAGATATGGCGTATATATAGGTATGTGTTCGATTTTCCGGTGATTGCCATTTTTTCGTTTTTTCCCATTTCTTTCAAAATTACTACGTACTAAGGAACTATCACAGAGTAATGATTCCTCTAGATGTTTATTTGTCGGAAAATTTTGTTTACTTCTTTTTTGATTGGATATCATCAAATTTTTTTAGCTAAAATATTATATTGTTTTACATTTTTTTTTTTCGATTTTATTTCCCTTCAAAAAAATTTTTTTGGGTCAGAATTTTAATTTTATAGTCGTAAAATAATCGACAATTATCCAGCAACCCACCATACAATTTTTATGCATATCCAAGAATAATTAGATTAGTAAATAACACCTTGAAATTGACATACCATTCCTACATTTCAAGTGGCAGATTAGGGAGTCTGAGTCAGTGTGGTTGGCAGCCATTTTGTGGACATATCCGAAGCGTAAGTTGCCCTATCTATATATATTCTTGTTCCCTATAGAATTTGTGATATTTTTGTATATTTTTACCTGCATAAATATCATATTATATATTAAATATACGTATTTGTTTACGAAATTTCTAAGTACTCAAAAAATTACCTTTAGATATGGCCCCTGATATAAATGTAATTTACAAAATAATGAAGATTTTTTTACATATTTCTATTTTAGAATAACATATGTTTATTCCCTAAAAAAATTAGCCACTTCCTATTTCATTTGGGTACCCACAAAAATTCATGAAATTTGGACAAATTTTTTTGGCCAAAAAAAGTTACCCTTTTTTTCTCATTTCAGATCTTCACCTCCATGGGTCTGACTTCATCCAAAATACATTAAGATGTGTCCTAAACATTCAAGAATCAATTCCTAAAAGGATTTGTGTATATATGTATAAACTTTTTTTTATGAATTTTTATGTAAGGTCTTTTTTTCTACTTAATTTTTTAAAATATTCATAATAAATAGTTTTTTTGCAGATGAGTAGTATTTATCTTTACAGTTGTTTTAAGCATTCATTGAAGTTTTTTTTGGCAAAAGAAAAAAGGAGGTTACTGCAAAAACTGATTTTTCAAGAATTTTTTTTTGGCGTCGGGGTCGAGCGCGTCCGAGTATACCCTTAAAGGGGTGTCCGAGGAGCGTACCTATCCAGGGTTAAATGGGGCCTGATTCATATAATCGATATTATTATTATTATTATTATTATTATTATTATTATTATTATTATTATTATTATTATTATTATTATTATTATTATTATTATTATTATTATTTTGGGCCATCATGACGTTTTTTTAATTTTAGGTTGGAATTTTTTTTCATATATATATTAAGTGATAAAAATGGCCATAAACATAAACAAAACTTAACTTTACAAGTCAAAATAGGAGAGCTGTTTCTTTGGATAGTCTTGTTATTACTGCATTTTCTCATATATATATATATTGTATTTATATCCTTTATAGTTTGCTGTTCTGTTGTATTTTGTGTTGTTACAATTTATAATGAACAACCAAAATAATCTAAAAAAATTTTTATTTTATTTTACAATTTTTGGTATTTATACAATACCTTAAGATTAGTTTCTGTTATCTATTTAAAATCTAAACATATATAAATAATGAATATCGATAATACTTATTGTAACGAATTCAAAAGTTTGTATACGGATATAATAGAAATTAGAGATCTATCCAATTATATAAATCTTCAAATCTTTAATTATATATTTTATTTTGATGAAATAGTCATTCCTTGGGAAATGAAGAGTAATATAAATTTATCAAAATTAACAACTAGTCAAATTGATCGATTATACTTTATTGATTTCGATCTAAACTACCTAAACGACAATAATGACGTACAGTACAAAGAGACTAATTACATATTGTCTTTCCGGTCAAAATATATTGATAATTTAAACCTTTATATAAATTTGAATGTTAATACTATTGAAAAAGTTTTAAGTCATGATTATCCGCTTATATGTGGTAAAATGTTTATAACACCCCACTTTAATACATTTGCTAATCTTTTTTCGTCAAATAATAATAGTTATTGTTGGAATTGGGAAATTCACCATAATACAAATACAATTTATGAATTCCTGGATGAAAATGAACGAGAGTTGTTTAAAAGGCCCCAAACGTTAGAATATCTATGTCTTCTTCAATTGTCACATGAAAATATTTGGCTTTTACCGAAAAATTTAAAAGAAAATATCAATAGATTAATTCAAATTAACCATATAATTAAAAATTTTAATACTAGCAAATGTAAAAACATGATGGATTTTGTTGTATTTTAATAATTATATTTATTACCATTTAGTATCTAAAATATATGTCATTTATGCAATTTCTTAAAATATATATATATATATATGTGTGTGTGTGTTTTATTATACATCATTTAATAATTTTTCTTCGTCTATTTATTAATTAACACACTTCAATTCATTTTTTGGAGTGCCCGTATAATGTTAATCATATAACTACTGTTTGGTTTATATTTATCTGGGCGTTCCCTAATAATATCAGAAATTTCGTTTGATGATGAAGAAGCATCTAATTTTACTTCGTAAATATTCTTATCGATCATCTTTTTGGCCTGATTTTTTGGTTGTAAAGAACCACATAAAGAAATCCCTTTACACGTCTCTCCCTGAAAAAATATAAAGTAATCATATAAATAAGAAGCTATGGAATTTCTTAAGTCTTGAATAATTTTCATTCTATCTTCTGCTATAAATGCATTTGTTTGAATATCAATAATAACCATAGGTTTGGGTTTTGGGATGACGCAACGATTTTTAGTTTTATATAAATTACATTCAACTAAAAATATGTAATCTTTTAATATATAAACTATATTATCGGGTATACAGTGCTCATAAGATTCACTCATCATTGCATTGTTTATAACAAAATGATAAGTGTAAAATTTTAATGTAGCGGGAATACCATTAAATTTCATGAATATATTAGATTTTTTTATTGTGGTTTCATTAATTACATGGTGCGGTTTACTCGATGCAGATATGTAGTTATCTAATACATTATTAATTTTGTTTACATTTTTAGAAACAGAAGCATTTAATCTCCAACACATAGTAAAATAAGTCAATATATCAGAAGTTTGTTTATTCACATAACTTTCTTCGTACTCTAAAATAAATGGATAGGATTGTGTATAATTATCGGGTTGTACTCGCTGATATAATTTTATGGGGCCTTGTTCAATATAAACTGTCTTTACAGCAAAGTTATTACATTCTAAAAAGGAAGCTAAACCTATGATACTGTTATTATTTACCAATATAATGAAACAAGGTTCTTTATACACGGGACCCTCATCGTTTATATATAACATTTCACGAGTCAATATATTTCGTACAAAAGTTTCCTTTTTTTCTCTCATTTTCTTATATAGAATATTATACGTTTTTTTTTGGGATTGATACACAAACGATAATTATCAAATAGGATTTCTATTTCTCGGCTATAGAACGTCATACACGAAAGATCATTACACGACCCCTTAAATTTTTTTATTAATAATGGGTGGTTCTCATTAATAAATCTTCTATATTCTCTTTCTTGTGATACCATCATCATTGTTTGTTCATTTTCTCTAACAATCAAATTCATTTTATCTTCTTCATTCATCTCTACCAATATAACATCAAAGGTTAAAATTACCTGTTTTAATAATTTTCTTTTAGTCAATAGTTTTTCATTTTCTAATTTTGATACTTTATAAAAATAACCATTATTACATTTCATGGAAAATTTATGCGCCGCATACGCTGACAATATTTTTATTCCCAGGTCCGTTAATGTATTATTATTACTAAATAAAACAAACCCCAAAATCTCTGGAGTTACCAAGCTAAAGTTGTAAACATATTCTTTCTTCATTGTTATATTTTTGTTTGAAATATAACAAGGTATGTATATAACATGTACCACAAATATATATTTCTTATTTAAAATATTTAGTTTCAGATACCCATTCTTGATGTACAAGGAAATAGCATTCAAAAATATGTCCACAAATAAAAGGTGGGATAAATTTATAACTATTACAAAAATGAACTGTATTATAAAGAATTCTATAAGGTAATATTGTGTTAGTTGAGGGGGGGGTTAACTAATAGTCTTTCGTTTAACAGTGGTGGGGGTGGTTTGGCGGGATATTTATTCTGATTGCAAACAACAGGAAGATTTATTATTTTATCATATCTACATACTGGACAAATTTTATCATAAGAAAAGTAACGAGATAAACAAAATGGATGAAACTTGTGACCACACTCTGTTATAAAATACTTTTTCATGTCATCTAAACAAATTGGACAACTTTCTATTTTTCCTTCTATTTCCCCATTGGTTACCCATTCACTATCTTGTTTATCACTTAAACCCCACAAAGCATGACGGATTGATTCTTCGTTTGGGGACATTGGAAAATCATATGTTGTCAAAATGTATTCACATGGAATTATAAACACTGGCCACGTTTCCATATTGGTTGGGCGTTCTATTGTCCCATCCAAATATGAACCATATATTCGTGTTAAATTGGGAATGAACGATGATGATACTGATTTGATTATTTGTAATCCTGTAGCATTATTATAAAGAAACATCATGTCAGCCGTATTAAATATGCTGGAATTACCAAATAAACTCGTGGGTGAGCTATGAAACAGAGACATTAAAAGCCTGGCAACATCGTTGCGTTTTAAGAGTAATGCTAGTTGTAGTGCCGTCAAATTTCCATCGCGTTGTCGAATTTCTATATCTGGAAGCAACATAAGCGGATTTCTATCTTGCCAATCTTTCAATATTAATAGTAACTTTTTATTACCCTTTGCTGTAGCAATCCTATGAAATATTGTTTGATTTAATGTGGAAGATTTTAGAAAACAAGAGGCCCCAGCTTTTAATAAAAGTTGAAAATAATTTGTTTTTTTAACACAACAGGCGGTCATAATGGGAGTTAGGCCATCTAAACCAGGAACATTCAAATTATTTTTTATATGGCTTAGTTTTAATATTTGATAAAAATTACTAACCTCATTTTTAATACAATATTGCAATAAAGTTAATCCTTCCGGTATCACTGGCGTTTTTGGTAACCACGTATGATATTTATTCAAAAGTTTCTCAATTCCAATAACTTTATTACTTGAAAATACTGCTAAATGTTTTATAATTCCTGGACTAAAATTCCCATCTTCTAATACGTGGCTGAATAATCTCCAATGCTCGTTCCATATGGCCACCTTAGCCATTTCAAGGGTGGTGGTTGACATTTTGTTCGAATTTAAATACATACACAACCACTTATTTTCAGAAAAATATTCAAAACTATCAACTATATCTTCTTTGTTTTCACAAATAAGAGGTGCCAAATCTCCTTCATGAATAACATTTTCGACCAACATTTCTAACACAGCAGAGCAATGATCAAAATTATTTTGATTTGTTTGGGAAAATATTGGTAACCAGTTAGTAATAACCTGCTCAAAATTTGCATCTGATAAATGTCCCAATAAGGCTAAAAAGGATGTCTTTGTTTTTGGATCAATATCTATCTGTGTAGTAACATCTATAAGGCCACGCATTAATGCCCCATTTACTTTCAAAAAATTACAATCACGAGTTCCAGCTAAAATACAAGGCCCTATGACATGAAAAAATCCATCAATCATCCACTCTAAACAAAATGCTATTGGATTTAAAATTGGCTCAAAACATCCAATAATAGCGGGTAATTTTAATTTACGTATTTTATACATTAATCGCTCTATTAGCTCATAACATGAATTGACATCATAAAATACGCGATGGGGATTAATATACCATTCTGTTATGTTAAGTCTGTTTATACGAAACCTAACCTCCCATGAGTGTCTAAAAAAATAATTGTATAATAAACCTTGATAACAATGAAAAAGGTTGTCTAATGTTTTAGCAATAACCAAAGGGGAAAATGTATCAAATAATATATGAAAATTAATTTTTTGGTTCAAGGAATTTGTATCTATTTGTTCTTTACCAATTTGTTGACAAAAATGATCAATTACTGCGGGCATGAATATATTTGCCATTTCATGTGGCATGATTTTAGCTATAGAAATAAATAACAGAAATATTGGTTTTCCTTCTGTATCTTTCGTGTTAGTGTCTATTGATTCTAGATATTGTTCCCCATTTGTAAATTTACCTCCATCAGTTACTGCCCACGTTGCAATTTGTTCAATAAGAGATAAAATTTGTACTGAACACAAATTTTCGATACATTCCGAACATCCACTTGAAGCGTTCATAATATTATCACAAAATTTAGAATATATAACAAGACGATGGTATTCTGTTGATGGGTACAAACGCGAATCCCATAATCCATATAATTGAGTTTTATTTGACATATTTTCTTTTTTAGTTGATTATTAAAATAATTGGCCAACTGACCCAAGTGTTTTATGTATCCACTTTATATATATATAATATATATATAAAAACATTTTTTGGTTTCAGTTTCTACCATTTTTATGAGTATTATTAACAATATTAATTTATGGGTCATCTTCTTCTGGTTCATCTTTCTGTAAAATATATTCCATTTCTGCGTGACAAACCAGGTGATAAAAATAAGGGATGTATGGAATAGGTACTATGTCAGAATATAACATTTTCATTATTCCTTTTGTATTTCTTACATTAAAATACAATATATTCTTATTTACTTTATTTGTATATTCTCTGAAAAATTCTTGGAATAAATAAGGAGACATTATATGAATCCCATCCTCCAAAAAAACACCATAAAATAACGTTTTCCAATCATCATCTTTTGAGAGAAGGGAAGGAATCATTAGAGATATATTTAAGGAGGGGTCTTGCCCCATGATTATGTAACTTCTCTTATAATCAATGATGTTATTATTAAATACTAAATATAAATTTATAAAATGTTGGTCGGTTTTAAACATGACAGTTATAATACTCGTGTCTCGTTCGTTTTCCTCTAATATATAATAGATTTTGTTAATATTACCATAATTTAAAAAATCCTCTTTGTTTTTGTTTTCTAACATATGTTTTGGTATATTTATAGGACATACGTAAAATCTGTTTATACCTAATATTACTGTATCGTAGGTTTTTTCTTCAAATATTTTTTTAAAACGTTCAGTAATATGATGTGGTGTTGTATTGAATTCGTATACATATGATTTTTCTGCCATTTTTTAATTAAATTTAAAAAATGTCAACGTATATTGATGGGATATTTTATTCCCCAACGAGACCGAATATGGGCGTTGTTGATAAAATAAATTAATTTATGAACCAAAACGAAAAAAATATCCTCATAATAGAAGAAGAGAAAAGTTTATTAAACAATAAGAAAAAAATATAATAAATAGTTTTTCTTCGAATAATATGAATAAAATATATTTCAATCACAAAGAAGGTAAACAATTCGATATAATAGGACAATTGAGAATCAATCAAGAAAACAAGGATAATAATTCCCCACGTTATTATTATTTTATATTAAATTATGATGACGCCAATAATGTTATAAATTTATATATAATAATCAATCCAAGTGTTTTTCTGCCCTTCGTTTTATCAACTTACAATATACCAGACCCCAAAGATTCAATTTATACATCAGTAGTCATGAGCGGTGAATTGGTATATCATCCTAAAGAAATAGAGTTCTATCACGACAAAATTGTTAATACTCTAACAAATAAAACCCACATTGATTTGGAAAATATAAAATATGATGAAATGATTTCAAATTTATCAGAAAATTTTAAAAAGGTTATTAAAAGTTATTTGAGGATTAAGTATAAAGGGTTTTGCAAATTGGAATAAATACTTATTATACTTTTCTTCTTCTTTGTTGTCATCATCATCATAATAATAATGGGAAATTATTCATTAGAAGAAATATATGTCGACGATGAAAAATTCTATAGACTTAAAATAAAACAGTTTCCAAGAAATAATAATAATAATAATAATAATAATAATAATAATAATAATAAGAAAAATAATCATTACAAGAACAACAAAACAAATGATTTTTCGTCGGCTACCCAGAAATGTAAAAATATTTTACATATGCACAACAACACGAAAAATGATAATAATGATATTAATAATGATACTAGAAATGTATATTGTCCTTTTCATGAACATTTTAAGACTTCTTACTCAAAATCAGGAAAATTATATGAAAAAAACCACTTGTACATATGTTTCTCCAAAAATTGTATTTTACCTAAAAATAAAAACGGAAATTGTGTTACATCTACCATCAAATTTTTAGAATTATATTCCAAATTAAATTTGACTAATATCAATTAATTCACAATAAGGAATGAAAACTACTATTTTTCCTGAATATAATTTTAATAAACAAGGTGAAATCGGTAGTTTGCTCTTTGAATTATGATCAATGTCGGCAATTTTAATATTAGAATAATTTATGATTTCGACGTCCTTTTCAAAATCAACAATTTGTTTTTTGTTCCACTGTTGTAGTCATAATACTCGTACATAGAATCTAATTGCATAAAAGTCTCTCCATTTTCGGTTATTATTTTTGACATATCATGTGAAGATGAATATTTCAGCTCAGTTAACAATTTTGCTTCTTTTTCCCGTGAATAGTTATTATCTGTTGGCATGTTTAAGAATTTTTCTGAAACTTTTTCCCTTGTCTACCAAATTCAAAATTAAATTTATTATCGTTTCCGGATTCTGTAGTTTATCAAATGTTTTGTAAATAATTTTATTTTTGTATAAATTTTTTAAGTAATCTAATTTTCTGTGACATATATTTTGAGTATATATGACATCGGTTGAATCATCGTCCTTTTTGTCTAATAAAACGAGAAAGGCTTTTCGAAATTCATGATCACACATTTCAGATAACTCTTCTTCTTTGGGATGATAAATTAATTTATTATCATTCAAAAAGAAATACAAATCTTGTGGCATAATATGAATCATGAAATCAAGAGTAAATTCATTTTCATTAGAAAACACCGATACATTATAATATGAATGATCAGAATATTGATTTGATATAGGCGATGCAAAATAAAAACCAATAGGAGGATATAATTCATCAAAAGGGTTTTTAAATAAATGTTTTTGTAATAAATTACAGAAAAGTCCTACATAGATTATAAATATAACCCACAATAATATTTCAGAAATAATCATACTTTGTTTTTTTTTTAATATTAAAAAAATGTTTTCCTTTTGTTGTTATTGTTATCCAAAAAATAACAATAATGATATCAACACTACAACATATAATCATTATTTTCATACCACACCCCGAAATAATAATAATCCTTCTTATAAAAACAAAAAAAACATTGATATTAATAATAAATAACCAAAAAGTAATAAAGAAAAGAAAGATTTTAAAGGACATAGATGAAAATCTTGGTTTATATATAAAAATTTCTAAAAAAACCAATAAACAATTATTTCTAGAGGACGAATTATACAACTTGGAAAAATACCTGAATTGTAACTATATTAATAATTTCATTGTTATAATTTTTCTAGATCCTAAAACGTGGCTAGATGATTATATGTTATTTGTGTCCCTTTTAGAAATTTTTAGAAAACAACAAGAAAATAATACTAATTCGAAGCTTTTTTTCCTGTCCTTTATCATTTCCAATAATTTTCCTCATTCTAAATATTCTGTAACCGAACAACACAGGCAGAGGCTAGTTGAGTTAAGTCGTCTAAATTCGGATACTTATTTTAACATTTCTTATGCAAAATGTTGTTTTAACGCAAATTTAATAGATGAAATGATAAATAATATTAATATTCAATTTAATACTTTGCTATCATTCGGGCGTATTAATTTTTCTAATTTAATGTTTACACGTACGAATGATGATATTAATGAAATCGACAATGATAATATTTTATTATGTTTTCATGAAAATCATGAAATATCTACCGAAAGGATTATTTTTTAAGAGATACTTTTTTTTCATCAAACATTTGATTATTAATATAAGGTATAACTTTGTGATCCACCCGCATAACAAAATCATTTTTATTTTGTATAATCAACCTTTTCACCTCTTTCAAACCATTCAATTCTTTTGTCGCTATTGAATGTTTTTTTAACAAATATTGGTAAATTGTAATCTCGGAACACGACCCGAACGATTCACGTTCAAATTCGTTTTTTAATTCGTCTTTTTCATCGTCTAAATTGACCGCATTATAAAGTGGAGGTATTTTACCCTTATCATAAATTTCTTCTGTGGTGATGAAAACACCAATTATACTTTTTACGTCTTGGTAAATATCTTCTTTATAAATTTCTTTTAAAAATATATTAATAAATCCATAAACACTCATCATGAAATAATTGCCAGATGAGCCGACTTCAGGAAAAATAGCGTATTCTTTTGAATTTATCACATCAGTTATACAATAAATAATAATACTTTCAAATTTATGGCCATGTTTTTTTATATTATATGTCATCCCTGAGGCCAAGTCTTTGGGTTTTAACATATAATAGGTAATACTATCATAATCATCTTTGTTTTGTTCTTCTTATAAACATTTTTTATTAAAAAGGAATGCATAATATGTTGCCATTTTTTAGTATAACAAAAAAGGTACCCAATTTACAAATTTAATATAAATTTATTTTCCTGGTAATTTAAAAGATATTTATATATATAAGCCGTTTATTTTTAAACGGCTTTACATGAAATTGGTATTACGTCTAATAGTTTTTCATAAGATATAATTCAAAATGAGTTGTAAAATAAGCAAATTGCGGCAATTTTTTGAAAATGGTGATAATAAAAATAGGTTCCTCCAAGAATGGAATAGGCCAGCAGCACCATTATCAACTCCCAATACAAATAAATTGTGTTTTCAGCAGATGGATATTGATTATTATATTGGTTATCCGGTAAGAAAAAAGGAATGTGGTGGTTATAATATGCAGCAGCAGCAGCAGCAGGTACCCAAAATAAGATTATTTGGATTAAATGATATAGGAAATACTATTTGTTGTAATGTATTTGGATTTTTTCCTTATATATATGTTTCTGTGAATTTATTAGATTCACAAAAACAAGTTTCATATTCAGACCAAATAAAAAGGGCTCTGAATCGAAAAATCTACTTGAATGAAACAAAAGATCAAATTAAATTAAAGGAATACGTATTAAGTGTAGATAGGGTGTTTAAACAAAGTATATATGGATATCAAGAAAAAAAATCATCGTCATCATTGTGTTTTTTTAAAGTTACTGTGGCTATAACAAAATTAATATCTATAGCTAAGATTATTCTTGAAAATGGGTTAGTGATAGATAAACATCCCACTCACTTTCGGGTTTACGAATCAAATGTTGATTTTACACTTAGATTTATGACAGATGCTCAGATGCCTGGTTGTTGTTGGATCAAGTTACCTATTGGTGAGTGGGAAATAAAAAATAATGAGACAAATTTCAAAAATACTACTTGTCAATTAGAGGTTAACGTTTTTGAGTGGGAAAAAATAATTATTTATGAACCCGAAGGAGAATGGGCGTCTATTGCCCCACTCAGAATATTATCTTTTGATATTGAGTGTGGGGGAAGACGGGGAATATTTCCAGAACCCGAAATAGATCCGGTCATACAAATTGGAAATGTTGTTACGCGGCACGGAGAGACTGAGCCATTCATAAGTGTTGTTTTTACTTTGAATAGTTGTGCTCCTATTGTGGGCTCTAAAATTTTTTCATTTCAGGAAGAAAAAGAAATGTTAGAAAATTGGTCAAAATTCCTATTGTTTATTGACCCCGATATCATTACTGGATATAATATTAATAATTTTGATTTACCATATTTACTTAACCGCGCCAAGCATTTAAACTTGCCAGTATTTGCTCATTTAGGAAGGGTAAAAGGAATAAAATCTACAATATTAGATACCATAACCCAAAACAAACAAATAGGAAAAAGAAATAACAAAATCATTAACATAGATGGACGGTGTTTAATGGACCTTTTAACAATAATACTAAAAGAACACAAACTTCGGTCATATACTTTAAATTCTGTATCTTATCATTTTCTTAATGAACAAAAAGAAGATGTTCATCATTCTATAATTTTTGAATTACAAAATGGTAATGATCAGACTAGAAAAAGACTGGGTGAATATTGTTTAAAAGATTCTATTCTTCCTTTAAAATTATTGAATAAATTGATGTGTGTAGTCAATTATATAGAAATGGCACGCGTAACGGGCATTCCTTTATCATATGTTATAAATAGAGGACAACAGATTAAAATTTTTTCACAAATACTAAGAAAAGCCAAAGAACAGAATTTAGTATTACCGGTGTTTGATAAAAAGGAGAGTTTTGAATATGAAGGAGCTACAGTTATTGAACCAAAAAGAGGATATTATAACGTTCCAATCGTTACTTTAGACTTTGTATCATTATATCCATCGATAATGATAGCACATAATCTGTGTTATACAACCTTTATTGATAAAAGATATATTAATCAAATGACTCTGAAAACTGACGATTATATCATTACACCTTCTAATAATTATTTTGTAAAATGTCATAAGCGCAAGGGATTAATTCCAGAAATTTTAGAATCCTTTTTAATTGCTCGTAAGAAGGCGAAAATTGCATTAAAAAACGAAGAAGATCCATGGAAAAAGTAAGTCTTTGATGGTAGACAACTGGCATATAAAATATTGGCTAATTCTGTTTGTGGTTTTACGGGCGCACAAATTGGTAAATTGCCGTGTTTAGATATATCACAAAGTGTTACGGCGTTTGGAAGAACGATGATTTCTCTTACCAAAAACAAGATTGAAGAAAAATATAACAATGCTATAGTTATATATGGTGATACCGATTCTGTTATGATTAATTTTGGAGTTGAAACTTTAGAAGAGGCCATAAATTTGGGCAAGGAGGCGGCAAATCATGTGACTCAGTCTTTTATCAAGCCAATCAAACTTGATTTTGAAAAAATATATTTCCCTTACTTGCTTATTAATAAAAAAAGATATGCTGGTCTTTATTATACAAATGCTAATACTTATGATAAAATAGATTGCAAGGGGCTAGAAACAATTCGTAGAGACAATTGCCCACTCGTGGCTAAGGTCATAAATACTTGTCTGAAAAAAATCTTAATTGATAGAAACCCAATAGAAGCCCTTAATTTTGTCAAACAAACCATATCAAAATTACTTTGTAATGAGATTGACATCTCTCAATTAGTTATTACAAAGGAATTAACAAAAAAAGCAGAAGAATATAAAGGAAAGCAAATTCACAATGAGCTAGCCATCAAATTAAGAAAAAGAGATGCCGGTAGTGCTCCAAAACTTAGCGATAGAATTCCATACGTTATTATATGTGGATTTAAAAAAAGTCCTATTTATGAAAGGGCTGAAGATCCAATATATGTATTAGAAAATAATATTCCATTAGATTATGATTATTATTTAAAACATCAATTAAGTAAGCCACTTATTAGAATATTTGAACCTATTCTCGGTGATAAAACCGAATCTTATATATTAATAGGAGAGCATACACAAAAAAAGAGTTTACCAATAAGTAGAGTAGGACCATTAAGTCAATTTTTTCAAATACATCCAACTTGTATAAATTGTAAAATTCCTTTATTAAAAAGAAAAATAGTACCCGATGATGTAGACTATAACGCTTTATGTAATAATTGTAAAGTACACGAAACAGATTTGTATACACATTACATTGAAAAATTAGCTACACTCGAAAAAAAATTCAATCAATTTTGGACTGAATGTCAAAGGTGTCAAGGATCATTAATTAAAGAAGTTATATGCAGTAATCGTGACTGTCCTATTTTTTATATGCGTAAAAAGACAGAAATAGATTTTTTTGGTCAAAAAAAAATTATCGATCGTTTTGGCTTGCCACAATAGGTTATAAATATTATTATTATTTCCCAAAAATATTTCATATAAATGGTAATGCTCTTGGTATTATATAGTCATATTACTACACACCCAGAAGAAATAATTATAATGGAGGAAAATATTCTAAAAGTCAGCTTTAAGTTAATTTCAGACAATGCTAAATGTCCTACTAAAGGATCAACGGGGGCGGCTTGTTATGACTTATATAGTGCTCAAAATGAAAATATTCCTGTCGGTCAACGAATTGCCATTGATACTGGCATATGTATGAAATTTCCTTCCAAAATACACGGAGAGATTAAATCTAGGTCTGGCATAGCTCTGAATAATTATGTAGATGTTGTTGCAGGAATGATAGATTCGAATTATAATGGACCTATAAAAGTGGTGTTGCATAATTCTCATCCAAATAATTCTTTTGAAATAAATATTGGGGATAGAATTGCCCAAATAAAATTTTTTTCGGGAATTGATATCTGTTTAGTTGAAAACATCAAAAATGAAAAATGGGAAATAGAATCTTGTAGGGGCAAATAAAGGATTTGGATCTTCTGGTAAATAAATAAAAAAAATAATGTCTTTCTGGTAGTTTTATATTTTATATAATCAATCAATTAAGTATATAAGTAATAATGAATAAAAGTATTACACTGAATTCTTTAACTTTTTTTATATACATATACCATTAAAATAGAATTAGTTATCAATGAGTATCATGAAAAAAATTAGGCAAAATAAAAACAAAAACATTGGAAAATAAATTAAGAGATTATCTAGAAGGTGAATTGCTGAATCAAAATCTTATTGATGTTGATAAATTATCAATTACCCCAAAAGATTTTGCCCATATTTTTGCAAATGAGTGTAAAAATATTAATGAAAATTCACGCCTTCCCTCCATTATTCAATCATGCATTCATAGAATAATAGAAAACAATATTAAAGAGTCAGTTTACATAAAAAAAGTAATGGATATCACAAATGAAAACAAAAATGAAGATGAAGAGTCAAAAAATATTAATGATATTCTTACAGAGAAAGATTATTATAAAAATCAAGCTTACGGTAATGATATTAATATTGGGTTAAAATTATCCGAATATGAGTACCAGTTATTAAACGAAAAATTTAGTAAAGAAGAAAATGAATTACTATCAAATCAAAATTATATACAAATGATTTTACCCAAATGGGGGGATGATGATAAAATACAGAGAAAATTTTGTGCAAAAATATGTTGTTTGGATTAAGTTTTAATAACTTTTATTTTATTATGGGGTGCTTCCCCCCCCCCACCCCCCCCCCCCACCCCCCCCCCACCCCCTCCCCTTAGTCTTAAGACGAGATGTATGGTGCTTTCTTTTTGAATGTTGTAATCAGAAAGTGTCCGATTGTCTTCTAATTGTTTGCCTGCAAATATAAGGCGTTGTTGGTCTGCTGGAATGCCTTCTTTATCTTGAATTTTATACTTTATATTTTCTATAGTATCAGACTGGTTTGCGTCTATTGTTATAGTTTTGCCTGTTAAGGTTTTTATAAAAACCTGCATGATGAGAATTGTATTAACCACAAGAAGTATACGTAATTAATAATCAAGACAAGAAGGCTACTTTTATCTTATATTTTTTAAGTAAAATAAAAAACTAGATATATGAAATATTATAAAATTGTTTTATTCTTTATAATTATTATGCTTATCATAACGTGGATTATTTTAATATCAAACTTTAAAAGTCTTTTTAATATATATGAAAAAAACAAAAAAATATTAGAGAGAAATGATAAATTAATCATGCACCCCCCTCCATTTATTCCTCTCGTAATATCAGAATAACAATAATAAAGCAAATGCTTTTATTCGGTATCTTATAAATAATAAACATTTATTTCAATGTCTGTAAATTGAAAAATATCACTAAGAATATTTTTAACGTATGACCATTTTAAACCATCTATTCCACACCCAATACGGGGCATCGCTATTTTAGATATATTATTTTTAAATGCATGATTTTTCATGGACAACAAAGAACTAGACAAGTTCTCATATGTAGGTTTTTCCCAGTACTTTTCTTTGGTTACTAAATAGTAAATGAATCGTTCATTTTCATCTAAAATGGCTACATTACCCACACTATAATTTTGATTTTTAAGTTTTTGAACATTATCGAATTTTTCCTTAAAAGCTAAAGCAATTCCACCCCCCATGTAAAAATCCCGGGAAACGCAATGCGCCAATGATACATTTTTTGGACACGTAAACAAATCTCCGTGGATTTCTTTTATTTCATACATTATGTAAGTGTTATCAACAATAATATTATTGATATTAATAGAAATTATTAGTTTATATATATATATATATATATATATATATATATATATATATATATATATATATATATATATATATATATATATATATATTCACTATAATATATATATATACATATATATATATATACAGTATATATTTTCTATAATTGTTACCAACATAAAATTATTTCCCAAGTAGTTGTGTTTAAGTAATTTGGCTATAAATAAGAAAAAGAGTGTAGTAATTATAAACACATATGTTTGTTTGTTAAATTAATACCGTTATATTATTTTGTGGGGTTTTAATAATGTATAAAAGCGTTAGTTGATTAATTACTTAATCTTCTACTTTGTAAGTTAGAAAAATCGAAGGAACGTATACAATTTGATTTTTATCCATCATTTCTGTTTTATAATCGGGCGGTAAGGCGATAATAGAATTATCGGGATACTCTTCTTGCTTATAACCCCTTAACTGTAATTTTACAATTTCTCCTGGTTTTGATAAAATAGTAGCCCCGTAATATTGACGATAAACTGCTCCCAATGGATTTAAAAAGACTTTTCCCGTCCAGGGTGTGTTGTTATTATGAAATGTATAAACTATAGGACGCCCAAGTACTGCATTATTCAAAAAACGATTATTAGTTGTTTCATACCAGTGTTTAGTTTCAATTCTCTTCCCATTGCTAATCTAAAGGCAGATATTGGATTGGTTAACTCTTTTTGAGTATATTGATTAACTAAAAATTTCTTATGAACGACCGGCCATTTTTTATATGGGTGATGCATATGACGAATTGGAAATTCTCTTGATGGTTTGATAACTCTATTTAACCAATCATGATTGTTTGCCTTTTTCAAAGAATGTTGTTTTACTAAAATTTCTTTTTTGTTGGGAAAAATAATATTGAATGGACTTTCTATTTCTTTATAAGAATGTACTTGTATGGGCTTAAAATTATTATTCAGTGTATAATATGCAATATCTGTTGTATGAAATGAAGTTGTGTTATTTTTTCCAATTTTAATGCACACATTTGACACTTCTTCTTCGTCTTTTTCTTCCTTTTTTGGGCTCTTGCGGTTTTCTAATATCCCTTCAACAAAGCCATTATGAAAATCACAAACAAAACCATAACCTGGTACATATTTATTGTTTGGGCTGTTATATAAATGAGGATTTAATGCATCATATTTGCACGGATCTTTGAAATAATTTTCATTTTTTGTTACTATAATTTCATTTTCTTCTACCTCACTATTAATTTCTTTGCACAAAGGAAATGTTGCGTTAACAACGGGTACTTGAGTTTCCGGAGAAATACAATGAGTACAGATGCCATCAATAAAAGGATTAAAGGATGATATATTTTCGTTAAGAATATTAGTTCTATGTGCAACTTTAATACATTTATTTTCCTTAATAATTTTTTGTTGAGGTTCATCGCACATTTCTCCTCCAAAATATTCTGGAGCATAACAAAAACAAAACCAGTTATTACTAGTTTTTATATCAAATAATAATTTCCCAAAACCACAGTAACCGAATCCACCAAATTTATTATGATAAGGTATTTCTTTACTATTGGGTAATAAATATTTTTGATTAATTTTAGGAAATAATAATAAACTATGAGATGTTTTATCATATATAGGAAATTTTATGTCTAAACATTCTTCATTATTATTAAGAAAAAATGATGATGATGATGATTTTTTTGAAATATTTTCTTTTTCGGAACAAGTGAAAAAAGGAGGATTAATTTCTTTTTCATTCTCGTGTTCGTGTTCATTTTCTATATCCCAAGAAGGCATTTTGTTTGTTGTTGCGGTGTATGGTAATACATTATATATTTCCACTCCCTTATCTTCTTTTTGTAATATTTGTTGACTATTGTTTTTATCTAAATAAAGCAGTGATATCTGATTTTTATTAGTAAAATTTGAAAATATGATATGAAGAATGATAATAATTACCAAGAGTATAATCAAATGTATTATTATTGTCGTTGTTTTTGTTCTCGTTTTATGGTTAATTATCATTTTTTTATAAAGAAAGAATAAGATATATGATAGTAAAATAAACAACCAGTTTAAATATCATCAACAATTTTAAATATTTTCTATGTGTTTTATTTATATAATTTTCACAAAAAAGTATAATAACCAATCAACCTACTTTTTTTCCATACCGCTATTATGTCACATAATAAAAATTTGCTAGAATTTAAAAGGCTCGTTTCATATGATGGCATAATTGTAATAAATAAAGATACAATAATCAAAATTAAGGAAAAAGATTTATTGACAGTAGATCTTCAATATGATGATAAAAATGATATATTTTTGGATGCCGACAATAATGTATATAGATTATCTAAAAGATTGGTGAATGATATGAATAAAAAAAAGGTGTAATTGTCTATGAATAAAAATACTTTAAAAATATTTTGCGTCGTTTTTGACCAACAAACTAATTAACGTAGTTTAGCCTAATTAGAGAAAAGGTTGTAGTTGGTTAGTTAAAAATATATAAATTGGTGGTCTTTTATTTTTTAAACTAGCTAATAGCCATATAAACAAAACAAAAAGTATAACAGTAAAAGCTAATGTCGGCGGGTATAATGTGTACACAAAAATAGTGTCTCGCTGTACCCACAACGAGAACAAGTAAAAAAAGGGGGAAGAGATATCGTTACACTACGTACATTTATTTGCTCGTTCTTTTGAAATACAGGAAGAAAAAAGGAGCTGCGATAGTGGTAAGTAATTGATATCTACAGTGAACCCTCGTTTATCGCGGTAGATAGGTTCCAGACGCGGCCGTGATAGGTGAAAATCCGCGAAGTAGTGACACCATATTTACCTATTTATTCAACATGTATATTCAGACTTTTAAAACCTTCCCTTGTACGTAGTACTGTTAACAAACTACCCTTTAATGTACAGAACACTTAATGCATGTACTACAGTACCCTAAACTAAAACAGGCACAAATATTAAAAGCAATTTTATATCATGCGTTTCCTAAACACGCTAAAAAGCACGTTAAAAAATGGCAACCAATGTTTTGTTTACATTTATCTCTGATCATAATGAAGAAACAAACTGGAGGTAGAGCTTTGCTTATTACCCAGACATATTTCCCATACTATTCCCTTAGAACTACATCACATCTTCCTACTTTAGATATATATATATATATATATATATATATATATGTATATATATATATGTATGTATATATATATATATATGTGTGTGTGTGTATATATATATATATATATATATATATATATATATATATATATATATATATATATATATACACATATAAATACCTACATATATACATACATACATATATACATAAATACATGCATACATATATATAAATATATATATATATATATGTTACTGTATATATATGGGTTATGGAAAAAATCCGCGAAGTGGTGAATCCGCGATGGTCGAACCGCGAAGTAGCGAGGGTTTACTGTATATCTATATATATATATATATGTAATCCTTTGCAGGTAAAATTAACAACCAATTAATTAATTTTGTGACAAAAATAATTATCATTTTTTTATGATATATAAATATTATATGTGCGATTGTTTTTTTTCTACTTTATTAATATAATCCATATTCTTTATTTTTTTGTTTATTTGTGAGGAGGATATTTCTAAATGAAGTTACCAAGTCGCCTTCATTTATTGAATAAATAACTTCATAAATTATTAGATTATTCTCGTTATATTTCTTACATTTATGTGGAATATTTATTGTGCATGAAAAAATATTCTGGTATTCCACTTTTATTTTTACGACATGAAATATATTCTTCCATATTTAATAATGCTCTATGCAATTTTTTTTTTTGTGTTTGCGGTTATTTTTTTTCTGGTAAAAGCAATTAGAATCAACTAATACAATATCTTGTGCCAATTTATAAACTGCATTATCGTCTATTAGATACGATAGATACGAGGGTAGATAATGAATAAAATTGAATATGAAATCAAACGATTCGTGTTTCTTTCTCAATTCGTTTATTATTTGTACAAATTTTTCGGGAGCATCAATAAGATAATTATTGGAATTTAAACTTATACTAGGATCAGGACAGTTTTTTAATATCTCGATCATATCTGAAGTGGTTAGTTTTATAAATATCTTCAGTTTTTGACAATTAATTAAATCATTCTTAAAAAACCAAATATTCTTATTTCTGCATGGCGTAATAAGTTCACCTAAAGCTGATATGGGATTACTTAAATCAATACCTTGTTGTGAAATAGACATATTAAATTTGTTGTATAAATCACACATTGGATTTTCTACAAACCAATAAAATATTTTTTTATAATATTTATTCGTACTTTCATTGGGACATACAAGTCCAAGAAGGACTTCCTGGGGTGAAACGGCCCCAAAAACCGTGGGCAAATTAATTATCGATGAATTTCCATATTTATGGGGCTTCATTTCTATTAATCCTATTCTAATGAAATAATGGTCAAGCTCGTCATTTGGAAATACGGCCTCTTCGCGTAGTATATATTTTCTTTTTATATTTTGTAGATGATTCAAATTTTTGTTCAACCCGTGAATTTTATAATCTTCCCAAATGGGAAACATTATTATATTTTTTATATCTAAAAAAGTAAATAATAATATTTATATATATTACATACAACCAACCATTTAAAAATCTAAATACATTGACTGACATTTTCCTTTTTTTTTCTATGATTCTATAATTTTATTTAAACAAATTCCAAAAGAGACCGAACGTGAAAAATGTTTAAATATTCTCAGCCGTAAACAATTCATTATTAGAAATACTACCAAACGACCACGATAATAAATTTAGTACTACATATAGCATTATAGTGGTTGTTTGTAAATTTTATATATGCTGTATTGGAATACTTATCAACTTTTATGTATATTTTATATAGACGGTTATAATTTATTTTTATACACTTAGTCAATTTTTTTTGGTAATAATTAAAAAGATGATAGCCACGAGCGTTTTATTTGTTGTTTGAATATAAAACAAACGTTTTTTGTGAATTCCATTACTAAAAATTCATGCGTTTATTTTTTCTGTTGGTGTACTGGCACTTTTTTTTTTCTGTTGATGATGATGATGTTGGAAAAATGGTTCCCGTCTTTCCACTAATATCTTTTCTTCCATTTTCATTCTATACCTATGATAATATTCAACGTCTATTTCAAGATCGTCTTTCGTATAACCACCCTCTTCATTTTTCGTTTCGTCGCTATTATATCCTTCGTCTGAAGTTTCACTTGCGAATCCCTTGTCCTCGCTGTTTATGTTATCTAAATCCATCCCTAGAACAAATGGTTAGCTTTGGTGAATACTTTCCCCTTTTATACTTGGATTCAATTCCAACAACATTAGCTCATTATAATTTTCGTTTCATATAAATAGAAAGATATTTATTCATGTCAATGTCATCGTATTTTTTTTTTAAATCATATATTTCATAACAATTTAAAATAAAGTGTTATAAAAGTTTTGTTTATAAACACCTTTTTGCGAGGAATGCTATGGAGAGTATATAACTGCATGTTACTACTATTACGTGGCAAACATAATTATCATCAATTTTTTATATATATAAATATATTATATGCGATTGATTTTTTTGTCTTTTAGTATAACTCACATTCTTTATTTTGTTTATTTAAATGTGAGGAAGATATTTCTAACTACTCTATGCAATTTTGTTTTTTGCATTTACAATTATTATTTTGTCTGATAATAGCTATTAGGGTCAACTAATATCATATCTTGTGCCAATTTATAGACTGTATTATTGTCTATTAGATATGATGGCAGGTAATGAATAAGAGGGAATGAATATGAAATAAAAGGATTCGTATTTCTTTCTCAATTCGTTTATTTTTATATATACGGGATTGGATTTGTTTATCATTTATTTTCATACACTCCGCAAATTTTTCATGATAATAACTGAAAATATTTAATTCATGTTGATATTGGAATAATGGTTCCCCTTCCCTCCCTCCTCCCCCCACCCCCCATCAATACATTTATTTTTCTTCTTCTAACATCTAACCCCATCTTCTTCATTTCTCATTTCATCGCTATTATATCCTTCGTCTGAAGTTTCACTTGCAAATCCCTCGTCATTATCGGGAAAATATTTATTTACATCAATATCATCATATTTCTTTAAAAAATCACAAAGTTCACAAGAAAAAATTCTAAATAGTGCATTATAAAAAACGTTTCAAAATTCTCGGTTATAAACATTTTATCCGGAATGTTATAAGGGGGACCAATTTTATCTACAAACTCAATATACAAGGGCATATGTTGCTGCTTTTTATCAACTCTTAAACATGTTCTACATGGATGATATTGATTTTGATTAACGACAACCTCTATATATCCATACAACCGGTCTATTTCTCCTGGTAATATTTCAAAATGTTCGTATGATAAAAAGTTTTGTTGTTTATTGGGTAGCATTTCTTTTTTATATGACATTTGATTTGTACACTGAAAAAGTATTTTTTGATGAACGTGATATTGTTCTGCGATGTCTTTTCTTTCGTAAATTTGTTTAAAATTTGGATGAGTAAAGATATTGTTTGGATAATAATCATTAAATATCTCTTGGTCATAGCACCCAACAACATGCTCATAATTATCTTCCGATTAATATTTTCTAAAAAATTGATCTATCTTTATTTTTATAATTAATAAAAAAGATATAAAATAGATATAGGAAAACTAAATTATTTCATATTTAAAACTCAATAATTATATATAGAAATAATTTAATAAAATTATTATTAATATACAAATAAATTTACTGGACAAACACTTATACAAAACACAACTACACTAATACAGTGTGGTAATAACGAAATAACAACGGTTGTTAAAGTAATTTACGAAAATAATATTTAGCTATTATTCTCTTCCTCTATTTTTGGAGCCAAAAAATAGCGAATGTTGCCAACGCCTTCAATACTATATTCCACAACCATAGGCATATTAAGGGACACGAAAAGAGATACTCTAGGAGAAAAGGCGGTAGCTTTGGTAAATAAATTAAGGTATCTACACGAAAAGGTCATCTTGGTGGGTTCTTGTACCTCAACTTCTACGGCCCTTTCTTTGTTATCTACACTAGACGTTTTTGTAAATTTTATATTTGCGGTGCCAATATCACCGGCCGTTGAAAATTTCACACAATCATTAATGCAAGCAATGTTTATGGAATCTCCAAATTGACTAAGATCTCTGCAGACAAGGGAAAATTCATTTGATGGCATTCTAATTATGCAATTGTGATTAATATCAGGAATATTTAAATATTCTTGATCTAAATTCATTAATTTCATTATATACTTAGAATTTTTTTTGTTGACTGTGAGACTCAAAGGTAAATGCGATCGTATCCGAATCGTCTTTGGCCTTTATTGTTATAACATCATCATCGTCATTAGCACACTTTAATATTTTGGACATAACGGAGATGTTTATTCCCATAACTAGATTGCGATCGCATTTGTATTCATCAAAACCCTCGGCTAGTAGATTAAGAGATACCAGAGAAACGTGGCTGGTATCTATGGCCTGTAGTTGAATGCCAGATTCTGTACAGACCCATGTCGCCTCATTTAACAACTCCTTGATGGCATTGGTGGCTTTATTGAGAATGCTGCTTCGAACGAGGCGGGCTTCAAACATTGTAAAGAATTTGTGCGAATATCGACGCACATTTATAAATATTAGTAACACTATAAATATAAAAGCTAGGGAAAATAACCCTGATAATTTTTTATTTTCGTTTTTTTTTTTTACAGTTATGTAAAAATTCCCAAAATGCCTATTCTTCCAGACTTAGTATCGTGAATACTGTAAACAAAGGGTTTATTCAAATTCAAAGGCTTATAATAATTAGGTCCACCATCCATACAGCAGGCATTTGCTTGTGCGTCCATTTCAGTTCCATTTTCATTATTATTAATATAAATACAAGTTTCAATAATGGTATTAACCGGCCGTGGCCGCGTGTTCTTGTTTTCTCGTAAAATTCCCCGCAAATCGGCATTTTGTACCAAAGGAGCCAATTTTGGTATTCTTATAAAAGTGTCATTTAGTATAAAACTGTTATTAATATGAAATTTTGGCATAAATATATGCATAAAGTTTATTTTTTTTTTAGTTTTCTTCAGTTTTTCGTGAATATTGTTTTTATTATAATTAGTAATCACTTGATTTAATAATTCATGTTTAGAACAAATCTTATCTGGTAAAATGACTATCATATTCATATCGTTATTTTTATAGGGGAGCTCATAAACATTACAAATAAGACTACCAAATGTATCAGTGTAATTTTTAAGGGATACTATCTCACATCTTTTCATCGTGAGTATTTTCCTTGTTTTATTAGGCCCGACATGAAAATCTCTCAATTCAGTATTAAAATTTTTAAATTTATATACCCATTCACCAAAATATTTTGACTTTGTCATAAAGTAAATTCTAGTTAGATTTTCGATATTTCCAACAAAATTTTCATTATTCTTGTTGTTGTTGTTGTTATTATTATTATTTTGATAAACCCACCCACAAGATTTAGCCCATTCATTTATTTGATTGTGTTCGTTTTGAGATTGTGGGATAGTTTTAATCGTAAAGTTCGAGAAATCCTTCTGTATTGATTTCATATATTCTTTATTAATGTTATCTTTTTCATAAATGGGAACGAGACAAAGTCCTATATTTTTATATGAAAACGATGAAAATGGTGATATATTTGATCATATTTCCTTGAGTCCGTTTTCTTTTAGTAAACTTAAAGTGTTTTCGGTTGCCGCCGGATAAAGAATTTTCAAAAGATTAAAGATACAGTCACTATCCAAAACCGGGTTTACAACTTTGTCGTTGGTTGTAACGGTTTTTATGAATATATCTACAAAGAGTTGATTTGCGTCCTCGGCCATGGCTGCGGCGTGCTTTACTAACCAACTAGCTTTAATCACCACCCTTTTTATTGTTTAGGGAGGGCTGAGAATGGGCGGATAGGAAAGGGGGGGGGGGCGGCGGAGGGGGGCTAGGAGTGAGTGAGTGAGTGAGTGAGTGAGTGAGTGGGTTGGTGGGTTTTTTACGTACCTCATCATTTACTCTGTGAAATATTTAATATTTATTACTAGTCATATTTTTAATGAGACTAGCTCTAGTATTTAATTAATTTCAACCCACATTTTACCCTTTTTTTTTATTAAACGCGATAAATTTTAACATTATTTATACTATATCACACCTTTTCTATTTACTACCATAAAACAATATTTTGAGAAAATTCTTAAACAATTGAATAATTACACCGTTAATAATAATAATAATAATAATAATATTAATAATAACAATATTAACAAACGATAATATTTTTTAGTATAAATATTAATATTATATATATACACGCATATTTATTCAAAAGATAGTTTCTTTGTGTTTTGAAATTGTTATTTGATAAAATTTAATAAGGTAATCAAAATCTTATATTATTGTATTATTAACAAAATGGATAGCGGCCATCCAAATTTTAAATCATTTGTTCCAGGAATAGAAACAACCGTCGATATGGAAGGTTTCTTAGAGGATTATTTTAATGACTTGAATAGTACATTCCCTCGATCTTTACCCTTTACGGATAGTGAATTTTCAAAATATAATAAGTATGTTATACCCCTAACACACGAAAGGTGTATCATGTCTACTCCCATCGAAAAAAAAGAGACCACATCATTTTATACTGTTTCGCCTTACTATTGGATAAAAAAGGATTTGAAATTATCAGATTATAATTTTTTCGTTAAAATGTCATTAGAAATTAAGAATATAGATAGACTTTATGGTCTCCACATTTCAAACAATGATATTTTATTGATTATTAGACTACAAATTAAAGAAAAAATCTATTATCTTTTTATATACAGTCAAATAATTTTTAGATTAAAATACTCCTATTTTCATTTCCTATTTTTTACTAAAGATATAGAAATTTTTAAAAGGATAATTCTAGCATATCCGAGGGGTATTATTGATAGAGATAAAATATTTAATATGATTAATGAGAATCAAGAACATTATTTTCCAAATCTCAAAAATGCGTGTTTAAATGTTATGTCGCGCTTAGATTTTATGAAATATCAGATTCCTATCATATTCCGCAAAGAATTACAAAAACATGCTGAAATAAATAAAACTTTGAATGTTTTTTGTTTGTGTTTAAAATTTGTATTAGAATTGGGCAATAAAATTCGAAATGATGATTTTATAATTTGGCCAGATTATTTACCAATATATTGTCAAATTGTGTCTAAAAATAATTACTACACCAAGAATGAAAATTGTGATTGCTCAAATAAAATATTAGACATTTTCAATTTTAAGTAAATTTCGACGATCTTATATAACTAAAATACAAAATCTTATATGAAAAAATAGTTATGTAAATAAGTGCAGCTACTTTATTTGGGGATGAATGTAGCGATAGTTCGCTTGCAAGAATTTGTGAAATTTGAGTAACGTCTTTGTTAGTTATAAGGCCAGCATATATGGCTTCAATAATTACAGCCTTTTTCTCTTTTATGTCACCACATGCAGTACCGATGGAATCCTACAAATTTTGATCATAAGAGTTATGCATCATGATAAGACCCATTAATCCATTAAACAATTTATATATATTGCCAACGTGTTTCTTTTTTTCTGTGTCTATAGAAAAAATCTTAGCTTTTTTTCTTGTTTTATTCCACCAATCTAAATCTAATGTTTTAATTAAACATTCCGTTCTACTACCGGAAAATGTTTTTTTATCATCCGTTGAATAATTTTCCACTACACAATTAAATTCTTTTGTATCATTGATATAATTTTCATGAGCATCTAAGTAATAAATAAAACACAAGGCCTCATAAATCTCTTCAATTGGATTATATTTAAGTTTATCGAAATATGATTCGAATGGTCTAATATCACCCGACTCCTGTAAAACACGATTTATGTTGTCTATCATATATCGAAAAATATTTAAATGTGTAGATGTTTTCAATAGAGGATTTCTTTGTTCATGATATGGTGATAAACTCACGCTGTTTAATATTTCCTTATCTAAATGCCTACACAAAAATTTTAACTCCCTAGAATCATAAGTCAATCCTGGAAGGTTATAATAGGATTTTTTAATTTTTGATAATATATGATTTAATAAATTATTATCCACTTGTTCTATATTAATTTTTTTATAGAGTTGATGTGTTGTTTCGTTATTTTTTAAATATGAACAATAAAGAAAAACTTGGGGTGAATTGTATAGAATTTTTTTATTTTCTGAATATTATCATTATACACGCGTCTTTTTATTATGATTACTAAACTTCATAGCGGCAGTACGTTGGGTAGCAAATAAGAAACCTTTTTGTTATTATTCAATATCTATATTTTTTCCTCTGCATAACTGACATTCATTTAAAAGGTTTTTGTGTGGGATTTTGGGATAAATATTTATTTTAGATTGAACACAAGACAAGCACATAATATGACCACACCTATGCACGAATGAATTAACCGCACGACAATTATCCTCTAGACAAACCGAACACAAATATAAAAAATCTTGCAATATTACAGATACATTATTAACCAAATGTGGTTGCCAAAAATGGCATAAAGTATTTGAATTATCAACCATTAATTCCCCGTTTTTATATTCTATTATTATCTTGACCACCGATAAATTATCACATAAATCATATTCTTCCTTGGAAAATGTATTCAAACAATAATGATTACTCAGTAAATCTTTGTAAGTAACCAATTTTGGAAATTGTTTTTTTTTTTTAAGTCATGATACATTTTATTTTCCCAAAATCTATTTTCACACAAACAAAAAAATTGTTGGGCGGGTTTATTTTTATTTGATTTATAATTTGCTATAGGATTACCAGCATAAATGAAGGCATTTTTACTTTTGTTTCCCATGTTTTTTTTATATTTTTTTCCCTTTCTAGATTTTATTTTTCGGTGCCATCGACAATAAAACCTTTTTTTATATTCCTTTATGTTTGGGTTGTTCTTGAGATAGTTTTTAATCAAATTAGAGTCTATATTATCTATCGGAATTTGAATCAAAGAATCGTCATATAATTTCATTTTTTTAATAATTAAGAAATTCAATAAATATGAATTTAGAACAAAATAAAACAGTAGTAACATTTAAAAGTTATGTTCCGTGTGTCGATACCATTGACAAATTATATAATTTGCTCGGTCCCTTGTTTGATAATATAAATAATCGTCCAAATATCTTTTCCGTAAAGTACACTACAAAGCAACCTATGGCCAGTCTTTGCAAAAATACAAACCCCCCCAATTTAAAAATTAATAAATCTACAATAAATACGCTTTATTTCTTTTCAAACAGAAATAATGAATTATTTAAATTCATTGGAAAAATTTATGACACAGCTATTGCCAAAGATATATATGTGTATATAATAGCAAATTTTTCGTCTCAATCACCAAAACAAGAACCATCCTTATTTGGAAGCATCATTTATGCAGAAGATGAGCGCGATTTGAAAAATTATTTATATGTTGAACAAAATATAATTGAAATAATAAATAATGATGGAAAATAACATAATTCATATATATAAGAATAATAAATATAATAATAATAATGATATTGAAAAAAACATTGCAATCGCACACCGACTTTACAAAAAAAAATAAAAATAATAAATAAACAAACAAATTGTTAATATTATCATTATTTAAACAAACATACATAAAATGGAATTATATGAGTCTGGCACAGATATATCAGCCATTGTATGGAAAACTCTCCAACACGCTCAAATTCAATCTCAATTTGATCAAAGCCACACCATTATAAAAGCCAGTAAAAATGATTCTACAATTATTAAGAATGATACTGAAAATTTCTTAAATGATGATAAAAACGCAAATCATCAATATATATATCCCCATTTAGATATGGATATATATCTTGAAAATAAAAAACGGGAAAGAAACCAGAACAATAAAAATATCACTAGAAAGTCCTCTAGATATGATAAAAAAAATGGTTTATTGTACGAATTCATTTCTAAAATGTATTACAAAGCACTAAACGAAGGAAACATTGATAACAAAAATACTCTGATTAATAAATATATACATACATATCTAATCGATGATAATATTCTTATTGAAACAATTCTTGGTTCCAAATATAAATATGATGATATTTTTATAGCAGATATTAATATGTTTTCAATTATAGCCCATTTCATTGATTGTAGAAAAAGTAAATTTTATGTTAGTTATATGCTAAGTGATGGTATTGAAAGATATGGATTAGTTATCAACCATCCAGTTTTTCCTGGTATACCAATGTGGTTATTTGATGTATGTAGATTAATTAGCAATAATAAACAATTATATTTGGTATATTCAACAGACATAAGAAATGTTGATAAATGGTTAGGACACATCATTAGTATTATTATTCTTAGTAATTTGTTATATATAAAAATCGAAAAAAATAATCCACACATTAATGCAACACTCATTCTTATTCATCTTGTGGGCATTTTGACGGGTAATCGATATAATCCAATCAACCGCCAAGGAATGAAATTTCCTTTTAATGTATTACAGAAATATACATTTGAAAATGTAAAGAATTATTTAATTAAAATATCACCCGAAAATCAATTGCGTGATAATCTATGTAGTTTTATTAGTTCAACAATTATGTGTATCCCTCATCGAACTGGAACTAATTCATTTAATTTATTGATGAAATGATGAGGATTGAAAAATAATGAGGTTTTTATTGGGTCTTTCGCTTTTTCGGTTGACTGCAAACTTCTTCTTCTTCTTCTTCTTCATCGTCATCATCATTATCATTATCAATACAAAATCTTGATGATATTTCATTTTCATTGTCGCTCGATGATATTTCCTTTTCATCGTCGCTTGATTCAATTTCATTCTTAATAACCCAATTACAAATATTAATTTTTTTGACAATATTATTATCAATTAAATATTTTTGATATTCTGGTTTATTTTTAACTTCATTTATGAGATATTCATCAACCGAAGGTAATAGATTTTCACTAGTAATATTTGTATAAAATATTGGCGCACAATTTACATTTCTTAGATTTAGATATAAATTAAATCCAGCATGGCTGATACCAATTTTTTCTAGCTGAAAGTCCATCAGTGCTGTACACGATTTATTACCTATACTAGACAAAAAATTTTCGTTTTCATTAAAAGCCTCGAGATTATATATTCCTAAAATAGACGCCTCTAAATCTTCCTTTATATTTTGAGTAGCTTTAACATAACAATTATCAAATATATAATCGTTTTCTGGGTTTATATCTTGACTAAAATATTCATATGATAGATCATTTTGTTTGTTGTTAGAATAAAAGTCGTATTCATCAGCTCTATTATCATCATCATCATCATCATCACTGTTGGTTTTATCCTTGGTTATTCTATCTTTGTTATTTTCTTTATTATTTCTGTTTATAAAAGGAATAAATGTTTTTCCAATGGGTTGTCTTTTAAAGAAACATATATTTGTATCTTTTGATTGAAATAAATTTTTAAAATTATTATTGTGTAATGAAAATAGGTTGGAAACGTTTGCATCAGATTCCACTATTTTTTTTTCTATATTTTTACACGGAAGTGTACAATAATCTACAATTAACCTCTATTGATCGAAATATCATTTTAGTAATATTATCGTGTAATTTAAAAATTTTTAAATTGCGGGTGGTGGAATTGGTCATAATTACCAATTTTTCTTTGGAATTTTCAAAGTTCTTTCAAAAATATTTTTTTGAATTTCTCTTAGTCTTCTTATTGAAAAATATCCATTTTTTTCGGTGAATGATTTTGGAATATATTCTAAATCCAAAACATCAGAATCATCAGATTTGATTACCATATCACGCAATAATTTTTTGATTATGACACTTTTATTATTTTTTCTTTGGTTAAACATTGTTTTTGAAAATGCGATATAAATTCCAAAACAAGTATGATAAGTATTAACGAGTAGTCTGCTTTTATGTGATTACACACATATATATATAAGTATATTTTTTTTAGGTACCCGACGTGCCATGGAATTTTGAAGACCCAAAAATTGATAAATACCCAACATCAAAATGCCAACCAATTATGATGAAAAAAAGAAAATCTTCTATCAGAAGCTCGAAGAAAAGTATTCGTGGAGAGGGAAAGAAACCGGAAATTCTAACACAAAACAAATACTATCTAGATCAATGGTAAACAATGAAGTATTAGATAAATATATAAGGATAATTAAAGAAAGTGAATTGAATCATCGTACAAAACCAGCCATGTCTTATTATCTGTTGCGGAACTATAAAACTGGAGTTATCGCGGGTAAGGAAAGATTGATTAAAAAAAAGTCAAGTAACCCTCGTTACCCTACTTCTTCATATCTTATTACAGTAGAAGAAATATGGGATAATATTTTCAAATCTCATATAAATTGTGGACACGGGGGCGAAAAAAGAACACTACATAATCTTAAAACAAATGGCATAATTAATATTTCTTTGTATCAAGTTCATTTATTTATTTCTCTTTGTAATAATTGTTTGAAGAAAAGATCAAATATTTCATCTAAAAACAATAACCAAATTCATCCAATCATATCAAATGGTTTTGGTGAGAGGGGCCAGGTTGATTTAATTGACATGTCGACAATAAATGTTTGTGAATTTAGATATATTCTAAATTATCAAGACCATTTGACAAAGTTCTGCATTCTGCGACCATTGGTTAATAAAGATGTAACAGATGATATTTTAATAGATATCTTCACTACAATTGGTTGTCCAAAAATTTTGCAATCAGATAATGGACGCGAATTTAACTTTACTGATAAATTAAATAAAATATGGCCCAACATTAGCATTGTTAAAGGAAGGCCCAGACACCCCAAATCTCAAGGATTGGTTGAAAGATCCAACCAAGATATTGAACAAATGATGCGATGTTGGATTGCAGATAATCAAAACATAAATTGGGTAAAGGGTCTACCGTTTGTACAAATGCAAAAAAATAATGCTTTAAATAGATAATACTCGGTTCCACCATCTTTAGGACTATGATTATTTTTTGGTGATGATAAAGCAATATGATTAGGATAAAAATATCTTTGTCGATTACTACTATCATCTTTCATAGATTTTTTTGCAATATATAACCGATTGCTTTTAACTGAATCACTTTTGGGTTTCTTCTTATCCAAAGGATATACAATATCATCGTCATTTTCATCATCAAATTTTCTTTTTACTATTACTCTTGGTTGTTTGGTCATTTGTGTGGGTTGTGTGGGTTTTTGCTTCTGTGGTGGTGGTAGTTGTTGTTGATGAATTTGTTTATACAAAGACGAATTTATTTCATCTCCTTCTTTTTGAGAAATAGAAGTGGCGGTTGATGTATTCTCCTCTAAATGTAATTGATTTTTATTTGGTTGTTGAAATGAATATTTATTTTGTAAATTATTTTCATTGTTGTTTCTGTTAATGTTCTTGCTTTTATTGCCATGAAGTGTTTGCATAATTTGATATTTTATATTGTTTTTTTGGTCTTTATATATTAGGGGTGGTTGCTCAAAGGATTCAAAATTGTCATTACTACTAATACTACTACTACTACCGGGGCTGGGGCCATTGTTGGGGTTTAGAGTGCTGCTTTCATTGGAAGCACCATTAGGTTTTGGGGGGAAATTTGTTAAGTTGTTTTCACTTTTAAAAAGTTCTTGCATTTTATTCATGTCTTTACCCTTGATGATTTTGGGTGTTGGATGTGGTGGAGTTGAATTAATTTTCATGCCCATCCCCTCTAATAGTTGAAGTTTTGATTGCTGATTTATTTCTCTGTGGCTTTCTGTCGTATCCGTTACAATATTCATGTCTTGGTTATTGATAATATCAATATCATCATTATTATAAATTGGTAGTAACGTCTCATCCAACGTTTGACCGTCAATATCTGAATTGCCCATCATCTGGTTTTCAAAAATCTGAAAATTTTCATTATATGATTCTTCATCAAAATTGAAGTTATCTATTAGGTCTTGTAAATCGATGTATTCCAATTCGTGTTCTTGTAAACCATTGTTTATCATTCCATCGGCCATATTTTTTTAATATAAAAAAAATGAATCTAGGTGAATTTAAGGATGGCTTAAATAAGTTTTTTAAAGATGCCAGGTATTTAGACTCATTCAATAATGTAGCCAAAATAAAAATTGCTATTCCATGGAATGAGAGAATATATTGGTATTATTATGAAGTATTATCATTTGAGTTTTTATTCAATAATATTAATGAAATTGAATTGTTCCACCAAAATAATGAATTTAATAAACTTAGGTTTGTTTTGAATTTAAATTACAAAAATAAAGTGTTATATTACGGGGGTTTTTTTTATTATACACCACCGCCACAGAATTATTGTATTGGAGAAATAATATTAACTTACGATAAAAAATACTTTTCTTCCATTAACGATGAAGATATTATTTCTAAATATCATCGGTTAAATCAAAAAAAACATTCGATCCCGTATAGAAATGAGTGAAACAAAACAAGAAAACATAAAGATGATGTTATGGTATCAATCATTTTATTTAAAAGAATTTATTGGTCCTGATAATAATAGCGATGGTAATTTGAAGAGTAATGGCCCCTTTCCGCATATTAATTTTAATATCTTGACGTTAAAGATACACCCCTTATTTATTGATAGAGTATACTATTATAGTGACTATAAAACAAATGATTTATATGAAAGATATAAGTGTGTTTTTCGAACTAAACGCGATGATATATATACATATTTTGGTGTTGTAGCAACATTTCCTATGGGTGGTGGTATCCACGGTATAATTTATGTTCTAACGGATGTAAACAAATTTAAAACGTTATTGAACAAATGTAATATTTCTAAAAAGGATTATTCAGGACAAAAATGCATAAAAACACAAGATTAAATCAATTTGGCTTTTAATATATAATTATATTTATAGTTTTTTTATATATATATTATAATATTTTAAAACTAATTTCATTTACTTATATCTTTATTCAATAATGCGATGTATTTTTGAAACGTTAATTTTACAATTATATGAAACCAATAAATATAACTCCCTTGAAAAAATTATAAAGGATTTGGGTTGTAATGAATTGAAAATTATAAACAAATGTAAAAGTATCATGTCCAAGGATCAAATATGTTTTTACGACCTATTTATACAAGCACTGGATAACATTGCATTAAAAATTTCAAATAATAATAATAATAATAATAATGAAGAGGTATGTAATAATCTATTTAATGAATTATCAATATATTCATGCCACGGACTCCCGGGGACGGGAAAATCATTTTTGCAAAATAATATTAATGCTTTTTGTCAATTTTATGGGAATGGTCTCCGATACAAGATAAATTTAACAGTTGTAGCACCAAATAATTACATAGCGCTACAACAAAGGGGAATTACAATTAATCAAGCTATTAAATCCTTTTGTTTTGATATTTTGGGCATCGGTAACTTCAAAATTGATGAAAATGTGGCTGAGAAATTTGAAAAATGCGGAAAAGAAATAAGAAGCAACCTTAAAAATTCTTCGCTTGATAAGTTGATATCAAATATAATTGAAGTCGTTGGTCTCAAACGCCTATTGCAATATTATAAGCACAATTTTAAGAACGACCATATATATGTTGTCTTAATAGACGAAGGCTCTTTAATAACAAGTCTATCATTCGCTTTATTACTTTGTGCGTTTCCCATAAATCAAACTATATACAGTATATATTATTTTATGGTAAAAATCAATTACCCCCCGTATCACCAGAATTAAAATTAAAGAGTTGTTATGATGTTGATTGGGGAAAACACGATCAAATAAATGTACATTGCTTAAAAACCCAACAAAGATTTGCGAGCCACAATGAAAGTATATTTAAAGAATTTATCACATGCTTTAGAGATATTTTAGAAAACGAAAACTGTATAGACAAAATGACACTAATAAATAAGATACATTATTTTAGGGAAAATATAAAAATTGGTGGAACATTAAGTGACTACAAATTATGCCCCGACACAAGAAAAGTATTAATCGTGGCCACAAACAAAAAAAGACGCGAAGAAAATGTTTACCGATTAGAAAAGGAAGGAGAAGGTATGATATATAAAATTCCAGCGATAATAGACGAAGGAATTCCCAAGAATTATGATGTATACACAAATATAGGTATTGATTCAGTGTTAGAAATAAAAAAGGGAACTATATGTATTTGCCGGGCAAATATTTTATCTAGTGGACTTGTAAAAGGAATGTCTTTAAAAGTCTGTAAAATTTTAACCAATGAAACTAATGACGTAGATGCCATTATAGTAAAAAAACTAGATGAGGTTGGTAATAATAATAATAATAATGATAACAACGATGAAGATAATCATCAAAGCATTGTCAAATTAAATAGGCATTCATTTGAAACGCAATATTTGAAAAATAAACACATAACTGGCGCGGGTTATTTAATCATCAAACAATTTCCTATAACACTCGGTTATGCTTTAACCACGCATAGTGTACAAGGAAAAACTTTAAAATACAAAGTGGGAATTGATTTAGAAACGGATTCTCATTGGGATTTATTGCGGAATTTATATATTGTAGCTTTAACTAGAGTACGATATGCCTCTCAGATTTATATGGATAAGCACCCAGCATATTGCATGTTAGACAAAGCTTTAAGTTTAACAACAGATAGATCTTTCGAACGGTATTATTACAATTGCATCCAAGGAAACAAAAAAAGAAAACTTTGTGATGAAAGTAATAAAACTATCAAAAAGGAAAAATATACAAGCAACAACCACGAAAAATATCAACACACAGAAGAAAAAACGAAACGCCCACCCTATGACAAAAATACAAAAAGTAATATAACGAGTAAAAATGATGGTAATGATGATGATGAGAAGGATATTATACCAATCGAGCATCAAATAATGAGCTCATGGAATCATTATAAAAATCGAAGCAGTGAATTTAAAAAAACTCAATGAATTACAAAATGATGATATTTTTAACAAAATATTTTCAATGACCATTAATAATTTTTACCCTTCACCTTAAAATATTATTGATTATTCATATCATCTGTAAGAAAACATTTTAATTCTCAAATTATTCTGTTATAATGGTTATTTATAAAATAGGTATATTTCATGAAGAATAATTCGGCAACTAATTTTTTTTAAATAATGGTAAAATATAAATAAAAACAAACGTAACACAGATTTTAGAACTTGGCATTAGTTAACCCTAGTAGTAGTAGCAGCAGCAGTAGTAGTAGTAGTATTCTGTCATTGCACCCAGAATACAAAAAAAAATGAGCCAAAATATCAAGCAAGCGGACTTTCCTGTTACCCAAAAAAATGAAGCCACAGAAAAATGTAAAGATTTTGAAAAGGTTCTCAATTCTTTGGCCACCATTTATATTGCGGCCGATCTTAGTTTTGAAAGGTTTTTAAATCGTGACAGAAAACCGCACAATAAACATTTATTTGATTTAGTAAAAAATAATGATATACTAAGTTTTGTTGATTTGGGTTTCCAATCCTGCAATGTCACAGCTGTAAATTTTGATAGTAAATCTATTTTATTTGTTGATGTTTATCGGTCAATATTCGTAGATGAAATAAGATATCGCGTGTATTATACTTTTAACTGTGTAAAGTGTAAACACTTTAAAAATCTTATATCAATGTACTCTAATCAACCTGAAATGGACAAAGAACTAATAATTGATTTTATGAAAAGAGCAACTTGTGTCAAATGTAATAGTATTACCGGGAAAATGATAGAATTGAACATGTCAAACTTTTTATTTATGTGTAGTATAACAACCTTTCTTTTTATCATTCTTCGTCCTATTTTTTGACATTTTTATGTTTCCTATATTTATTGTATATCAATTATTTTTGTTTTATATAAATATTTGTATCGTATTTTTGGGGGTTTAAATAAATTATCGTGATAACCACAAATCTTTGAATTTAGCTATTCATTGCCGTATATACTTTATATATATATATATATATATATATATATATATATATATATATATATATATATATATATATATATATATATGTTTCAATATAATATATATAAAATGTTATATAAGTAAGCGGGCTGATAACTATTAATACAAAAACATCTTGGTAGTTTTCCACTCTAAATTAAAAAAATATGAATTCAAAGGAAAATGAACGAGCAATAGACGTTTTATGTGATATTGAGCGTTATATGATTGAACCATTTAAAAAAGGAGGATTTTGGACTAATGAAAGCGAAAAATATTACAAAAACTTGAAACACATCTACAATTCTAATCCTCCCGAGCAACTAATAAAAATATGTAATTTTATTTGCGAATGTTTTCTGAATGTTAATCAAAAGGAAAAACTGGTTTTTCTAATCAATAATAATATTAACTTTCTTGAGGAAAAGGATAAAGATTATATTTTTGATAAATTTGATGGTTTTTTTTAAAAACCCTAAACAAAATATTTCGGCCGATACGAAACTGTTATTTTTAGTTAATGCTTGTAATTTCATGGAAATAGTTTTAAAAGCTCAAAATATAAACAAATTTTTTGATTTCACCACCAACACAGATTCAAAAATTAAAAATGACAATGAAAATGGAACAGAACTTTGTTATACCACAATATTATTACATTTTTTGTTTGAATTGTTGAAATTATATTTCATGAACAATGAAAAGGCTAAACAGGAAAATTTTCTGTTATTAGAGCAATTAATTGAAAAAATTACAACTACATATGAAGCATTTAAAAACAAAAAAATTGACATATATAATTATATCACAAATCAAAACCACTGCATGTAATAAAAGTGTCTTCTTATCTTTATAAAAGAAATTGAAATTTTTTTTAATATAAAAAAAGGTGTGTATGTCTTATTTAGTATTATTGGGTGGATAACTACGTTTTATTTTTGTCTATATATTTTTTTGCTAGTTATTCAATATCAGAATAATATAAATAGATAAGCTGGCACTTCATTCCATACTGATTGGTTTATACATGCACAGTATAACAGTTTTGGGTGGCAATTGTGGCAGTTTTTTTTTCTAATGAAAATTAATATCATTTATTATACATTTTTTGAAAATGATAGTTTGAAAATTTTGGTAATTAAAAAATTGAAACATTAATATATGATTATAAAAAATGTCTGAAAGAAAGGGAATATTAGACCACGCCTTTATACTATTCGTGTTATTATTATCAAATAACATTGCATTGAATACGTGTCACGATGACAGTGAACAGCAAGATTACAATTATTTAGAATATATCGAAGAAAATTATAATCATTTTCAGTATCTAGGAAATGTAACTTTTATCGATGATAACGGTTACTTCCTAATAATACCATACAATAATAATAATATTAATAACTTGGTTGCCGGGTTAACCGATAACGTAAAAAATAAACTAGAAAAATGTCAAGGTAAATTAAACAACTCCTTTATAACATATTCCCAAATTGAAAGGCAAATTAATCATTTGAATAATTTAATAATAACTATTAATGGCACAGACGTTGTTAATCGCGGGTTTGATGGTGGCGATGATAAAACTTTGATTTTCAATCATTATGAAAAATATGATTATATAAAACAATCAAGCAAAGAAAGGGGGTGGGTGGAATTTCCAAATTATCCTGGACATATATTATTTTCTAAATCATTTTCAGATTTAGGGTCTTTGGTGCTTGATAACATAGAAAAAATTAATGTTCTTCTGGGCCTACCTTGTTCAAATTTAACAACATATAAAGATGCAAATGTATTATATTTTTCTATTCAACAAACAATCACTCATGTATACCAACTCATCAATGAAGTAAACATTATGATGAACGGACATGTATCTTCATTTTTTTTACCATTTGTGGAAATGAAAAAATTTTTACTTCATATACGTGGAAAAACGAGCTTAAAGAAACATTATGGCCCCGTAGCATTTCCAAATCCAGACCAATTTTTATTATATTATACATTTTCAAAGACATTTGTTCGAAGGGTTAATAATACCGTGCTTCTCTTTTTTGTTCAAATCCCCATTAAAATTAAAGGGGAGGATCATCAATTCAAACTATATAAAAACAAAGAAGGAAATTTTTCTAAAAGCCAATATCTGATCATTACAGAAGAAAAAAATAAATCATCTTTTTTTAATATTGACCCATTTGAATTATCAACGTGCAATACAAAATTGATACCAATAATATTATGCAATGAAAATGTTTGGAACCGCAACAATTATAATTATTTAGAAAACAAAACCAATGATATTACAGACTATCCTTTCTGGATAAAAAATATTTTCTATCTCTGTTTGTTGTGTTTGATGGTGCAAGCAGTATTAATGTTTACTACGATTATTTTATTTTTGGTTAATTATCCAAAATCTAGATTTTTTGTCAGTAAAGAAAAATTGAAAAAACAAAAAAAAAATAACAAATCATCTATTAAAAATCAATTGGAGACCCAACAATTACCAACTCCATCCTCCCCCACCCACAATGATTGTTGTATCACCCCCCGCGTTGCTGTTTCTGGTTCCCCCAAATATTTTTCATCCTTTCAATATAATAATAATCCCCATTCCCCAGATAAAGATTCTTCTGTGTTTTATGTTGATATGAATCAAACAGACAATAATCGTAAGACCCTTTCCTTTAAATCGCGTTCCTCTTCTTCGTGTATGCCAACCCCCCCCCCCCCCCTTATCCCCTTGCCTTTCCCCCCACGTTTCTTCATTTTTTCCATCGCCACCGCCGCTGTCACCACCACCACCACAACAACAACAACAACAAAAACCACCCAGAATAATTAGAGGGAAGAAAGACGAAGAAGAAAGAGAAATAAAAATGACAAGGTTCCCCGTTGTTTCAAAAAATGAAGTAGACGAAAATGGTTATATGGTTATAGAAGATATAACTCTTCCATCTACATCATCATCCTTCGTTCCTTCACCAACGCCCCAACAACAATTTATACTTCGTCCATTTGAAAATTCTGCGAATATAGATAACACACTAAATAATGCTTTTATGCCATATTATAACTTATAATGAAATAAATCCATCCAAGCATGTATTTTATTAATATAATGACATTTAATAGAAAGTAAAATAAAATGTTATTAAATTATCGTTATCATCATCATCTATTGTAGAATTAAAAAGAAAAAAAAAGATAATTCTATTATATCAACTAAAAACAATTGAATATGAGGATAAGAATCATTATTTTTAAGTTTTCTCTTAAAACACCAAACAAATAAAAACAACAACACAAAAGAATATTAAAAAAAGAAAAATTATTAAATCTAATTTTTTTATTCCGTAAATTTTAGTATTGCCTCTAACATTAAAAAGATAATCCAAATAGAACATAAGAGCAATAATTACGAGAAATACTACAGTATATAATATGTAAGTGATGAATTATTATTCAATTATTTTTCTCTCCAATATTGAAAAGTTGTATTAGAAATATTCGTTGTATTCTCATACTATAATTAATCAATTATTATCTTAATAACGCTCGATCATTATGAGATATATATTCAATTGTGTCTTCGTTTTCTGTGTTTTCGTAAGTAGGATTTTTGAAATTATGGAAATATTGCTCTTTATTCATCAGAGTATCACGATAAAAATCATTTTCTACATTTTTTCTATCTCTTATTAAATAATAAATTGTACCAATAAAAATGGGTGATACCAATATTAATTGGATGACCTTAATAATTATATTATATTTTGGTCCCATAAATCCTATTCCCACTGGAAATATAAATATTTCAGCTAAATAGTACATAATGAAGATAATGGAAAGGATAAGACAAACAATTATAAATGATTGGTGAATATTCATCGTTTGTATTTTTTAATTCTAATAAAAAATATTTAATCAAATAAATCTCGGTATCTACAAGAAACAATCACTGGGTAATAGTTATATTGTAGTTTTATATTTGCATTAGTAATATCATATACTGTTATTACATTTTTATTTATCTTATAATCAAAAGACAATTGTGTAACCTCATTTTTGGGGAAATTAACTTTTATAATATTATGTTCAATTAACACATTATGTAAAACATAGAGATGATTATATTTTTGTAACATTTCAAAAACTCGATTCAATTTCATTATGAATTTTGGGCGTTCCGTATATTGAGAATAAAAAAATTGATTTAAATTGCTATAAAAATTTAAACATTTTCTATAATATATACCTAATAATTCATCATAAACAAATTCAAAGTAACAATCCTCGTTATAACTTTCCCACCCAAGGGATTTAATTTCTTCCGATTTTGGATATTCAGTAGGTAATATATCAAACACTTCTTCTAAATGCTCGTTATGCGATAAAAAGTTATTCGATTCATTTAAAAATCTTTCAACTTGTTGTTTAATATTATTGTATGGTACAGAATGGATAGGAACGGGGATACGTAAAGTATAAACCTTATTTTCCTCAATATCATTATTATTATCAAAAATTTTGATAACACCCCCCCCCCCCCCCCCCCCCCGATTGAGTGATACGGCCCTGTAACTTTGAACATTTATTCCTACTATATTATAATCAGATAATTGTATATCTAAAAGCTTAAAGACCATTTCCGCTTTCATTTCATTGGTTCTATTAAACATTGCATAAATGTCTTTTAAATAATCAAAAATAAGAGATTTGCTGACATTTGGATCCTTTGATTGTTCATCCAAATAAATAGATTTTCTTACATACACATTTGGATTGTTTAATGATTGTGTAAATGAAAAATTATGTGTATCATAATTTAACGGGTGATTTTGCCAGTCATAATAGATTTTATTGTCTTTATAGCTGTTACTCTCATCGTCGTTGTCTGAATAATTTAACGGGTGATTTTGCGAGTCATAATAGATTTTATTGTCTTTATAGCTGTTACTCTCATCGTCGTTGTCTGAAAGGGTTGAAACGCTCATGATTATTTATTTCTATATTGCAAGTTAGCTAGTATCGTACTGTGTTGAATTTTTGTATTGTTGGTGTATATATAACCACAAAATTGTGTTAAAAAAATATATTTTATCCTCTTTGAAACGAAGAAATATAATTATCAAATTAAGATTTACGGGGAAATATTTTACGCTTTAGATTATTATAATAAATGTTTTTTGGGGCCTGAAATGAATCATTGATTTTTTTTATAAAAATAAACTCAAAATAAGACTTTTGAGTATAATTTAGTATTTTTTTTAGTCTTGTTTTGAACCAAAGATTATTTTCCTCGTCATCATTTATTATTGCGTTATTTTCATTTATCAAACATATACTTTCTTCATCATTATCGCTAAAATACAAAGATTTCATACTTTTAAATCAAAATAAACTATTACTAAGTAAATAAATATATATAGTTATTTATAGATATGAAAAATTATGAATCATAAATTATAAATTTAAAAAATGGAATTTGTTTATGCATTTATACGAATGTGTATGATATTATCAATATATTTGATTTTTGTAACAATAATTCATTTTTTTGCTGCTTCTTATGACAACTATATAGATAAAATCGTATTTTATATTTTACACAGTATACAGTTAGTTATGAATCTGAGTATATTCTTTTTTAGTGCATATATAGTCATTGATTACCAAAGGACGCCATGTAAATCCCTTATATATATTAAAAAAACTAAATAAAATGAATGAATGAATTCAAAATTAATTATATATATATATATATATATATATATATATATATATATATATATATATATATATATATAGAGTAAACCCCAAAATTTTATTTTATTGTTACCTTTATCATGTATACCCAGACTTTAATTTCGCAATATGGTAATAACAATAATCAAAACCGACAACAAAATATTCAAATTAATGAACGCAAAGCAAGAGTTAATGATTCTAATTCTTTATATGAATCCATGACTTCATCAGATTTAATGTATAACGGAATTATCATTCAAAACAAAAACACACAAAAATGCAATGAAACATATATTCCGTTAATTTTTTTTGGATTATATCAAAATATGTGCGGAAGTGTTTATTGTTTAGGTATAAATAACCTAAGAAATAAAATACATGAATTTATACGGGATCATCATTTTGTTCCTCGTGGTTTATACCGGTCTATTTTGATTCAAAGAAAATATCTTGATTTACAACATTTTTGTTTAGATTTTGATTTAAAGGGCTGTGAATTTAAATTTGAAAGTAATACACTATTAAATTTGGAAGAATATATTTCATATTGTAAAAATAGAACTAGAACACCGGAATATTTTTTCATACATAATATTCGACATAAATGTAAAAAATATAACGAAAATAATCTAATCTATGAAGTTCTATATTTAATAACCGAGGGCTTAGGTATAATTAACTTTTCTATATATATACTAGGAAAGGGTAAAAGTTTTAGTAATGGATTTCATATTGAAATTCCTTCATTGATAATGAGATATCATGATTTAATTTGTCTTTATGATATGTTACACGCAGCTATAGAAAACCATAGTTTTTTTGATCCAACAGCCAATTATAGTGTCTTCGGATCAGCAAAATATGGAGATTCTAATTTAACTGTAAATGAAATAGATTGTTCATATTTGCCTTATAGTTGCTACAAGGACGGGGCCTTTATATCTGAGAGTCCTTTAATTGCTGATTTGGATAGTGCTTTTGATTTGTTTAATATTTTTAAGCCCATATCAGAGCATACAAAAATTTATTCCTTGAATTTATTTCTTCATAATGATAACTTGATTTCTTCATTAGAGCACGAAGAAGAAATCATACAAAGTTTTATAGAAAATGAAAATATATTTAGTGCACGTGAAATTGATAATGGCATTCCGGATTGGAAGAGAGAAGAAAGTGCTAATGTCTATAATAAAAATAATGCATGGAAAAAGACATTTAACCTTATTAGGTGGCCCAACAATAAAGAAAATCTAAATTCTTGGTTTTTACCAAATTGTTCAAGCTCAAGTATGCATTTGTATACCCACGTTGGATATCTCGTCGATAGAACAAATTCTAATATCCGATTTAAAATATATAAGAGCATATTTCCTAATTTTAATGTTGTGAAATTTCAAGATATACCACATTTAAATATATCAAACTATCCAATAGTTTTGAATTGTATATGTAATGACAAAGACATTACATATTATAATAATCATCAAAAAGAAACCCATTGGAATATATTCATGTTAGAAATACCAAATTATAGTATATTAAAAGATTCTTACAATACATGTTTTTTAAATGCCATTATTGGTGATGATTTTCAAATATATGAATACAAAACCGACCAAGATTTTCTAATTACAATAAAAACAAACCCGTATAATAATAATGTTATAAACGCCACACTTTTCGAAAACGACTTACTCTTTCCTTATAATTTAGAACACGTTTTGCAATTATATGATCGCGAAAAACTGAGACACACAATACATTTCCTCGTGTCAATATACTTTTTATTATTAAAACAATCTGATGATTTAAAATCACATTCATTATTATTATTAGAATGGATTAAAATGATTATAACTTATAATACTCAAAATAGTAGAATTATCATTGAAGAATTTTTACAAATTTATTACCATTTAAATTACAAATATATCAGATTTCCAAACTTATTAAATTTAGATGACTCCATGAAATCTTGAGTCATCTTATGTATCAAACATCTATTGATAATTGAAAACATTATGGAAATCGAGGAGGCAATAAGTGTAATTAAAAATTATAATATATCTCAAACACAAACTTATGATGAAAACGAATTTGATAGTGATGACAACCACAAAGGTAGTTTCAATGATGAAATAGATTCTCAAATAATCAAACATTTTAATATACCACAAACTTTTACAATCCAAGGAGCATCAAGAAATATCATTATACCCAACATTATTATTGCTGCGATATTATTAGTCAAGAATGAATCTATATTATATGAATTATTAGCAATTTATCGGCCAATAATATTACTTGGCAATAGCAGTAGCTTTAATGAAGGGGGGGGGGTAAGGATAATAACAAAAGTATAACTAACAAAAATAAAAATAATCGAAGCAAACAAAATAACAAAACTGGAACTATTAATAATAATATAAATAATGGTAAATTGGTAATTTGGGACGAATTTAGATGGAAAAATGTTCGATATCGTCTCTTTCTGTGGCTTCTATACCGCTCCATATACCAGAAATATATTATATCGCTAACATACGAAGTCATATATCAAATTTTATCGTCACCAAAAAGAAAAAATATAATGAAAACTTGAAGAAGAAGAAAAAGAATAATAATAATAATAATAATAATAACAATAATAATAATAATAATAATAATAATAATAATAATAATAATAATAATAGTAATAATGATAATAATAATAATAAATTGAATATAGAATTATTGACGAAAGAAGAAAGTATAATATTTTCTAATCGTATTCATTGTACAACTAATAAAAATACTGGATCTATAATAAATCAAATTATAAGCAAAATTGAAGCTTTTTGGAATGGAAGTAAAATACACAGCTTGCCACAAACATTTCTCAAACTTTTCGAAGACAGGTACATTTTAATTGGATTAAGTTTAAGTGGGAGCGATTCTTTTGTTCTCTTAAAACCAATACCTATGTACTATATAGATGACGAAGAAAATAATTTTTCAATCAGTTACAGTAATTATCCGAAGAATAATTCAAATAGCTATGGAAATGGGGAGAAAGAGCATGACATCATAGATGATAATTTAAATGACGTAATGGAACATATTCCCAAATGTAAATTTTTACACAAACAATTTTTTCCCATTGTTCAGAATGTCATAAGTAATATATCAGAAGAAGAAAAAATTGAAAATTACGAAAGGCTAAAAATTTTACACGATGAAAGAAAATCCATCGATAATCATTCACAAACCGAATGTTCTTCAATTCATGATCAAATTAAACAAAGCATGGTACATGGTCATTTTTTTGGTGATGGGGGAAATATTTTATGTTCATCAGAAATTTTAATGGCCAAAAAAAGAAAATTTGCAAATATGTCTAAAAGAGAATTGCATTTATATTTAACAAACGAATTGTGTAAAAAAAAAAGGAAACTATAGAGTTAATTAAACTAACCAAATATTTTATTTTGAAACAAATAGCTAATAGTTATAGTGACATGATGGATGTTGTAAAACTATTACCTGAAAACGAAAACCATGATATTTTAAAAATGATAGATATTTATCTGAAAACTCCCCCACAAGAACAAAAAAAAAAAACACTGCAATATCGTATAGAGACTTCAGCTATCTGTTATGAGCACATATCAAAAATACACCCAAGTGGATCCAGTTTTCTTAAAGATATTCCCACAGATTCTATGAATATTGTAGAATGTAATTGTTGTTTAACTTTTACTTGTATTTCATTATTACAAACATTCAGTTATGATATATCGTCCCTGATATACGTATTAAAATTGATATTGCGGGCTATTTGTCATGGTGTTAGTTTAAAAAATAAACACCTTCATTTTTTTCTAGGAGAAACTAATTCAGGAAAAACTACATTTTTAAACCAAGTATTATCTGTTCTTGGTAATCATGCTGGAATTTTATCGTCACATACTATGAATCACTCTTCAACGATAGATCGATATCACGACCTTTCCAAAAGCTCAAATTTTGCAAAGTTTTGGTATATGGATGAAATTGCCAATAAACCATTTAATAGACAATTGATTAATCAAATAACTGGTAGTTCTCGTTTATTTATTCGATCAAATTATGAATCAGGTAATAACGTTAAACTCGCATCGACCATATTAATATTTGGTAACAATAAACCTCAATTCTCAGAGCAGTGTTCAGCTTTATTATCAAGATTAAGATTCATGTCTTTTCGTTCTCGATTTGATTCTACTCTTCCCGTGAATTTTAAAATGGCTCATATCCCCAAACTTTCATTGTATAATGATTATGATAATAAATTCCAAGTTGGAATGGCTGCATTATTTTTACACGCTATGTGTCACTGTACAATAAATTCTCCGTTATATTTATATGACTCCTTATTTGTTGGCGAATTGAAAATAACTCAAAATATACAAAAATCCACAGATATGTATTCACCCGTGACAGATATAGTTCATTTCATAATCACTTCTTGTAATTTAGAAGAAGACACCGAATATCTAATTACACATAAACGTATATCTTATCTGTTATATTTGAATATACTTAAATATATAAATATAGGATCCGTATCTGATGCCATAATATTTTTATCAAAACACTATCATACATCTCTTATTGATGATGAATTATTAATTTGTGATGATATATACAAAGACGGCCTAGAAATTCACAAAACCGCCGTTTTTCACGGACTCAAGGAAAAAGATATAATGATAAACGACGAAAAGATTTCTGTTATAAATAAGAGGAGAATTAATAATAATGATAATACAATAGCAATATATGAAAATGATTTCAAACGAAAAAAACACGTGTAATTAAAAAATGGAGGATCAATTGGGGTAATCAACCCCACCATCTTCTTTATCACAAGTCGACGAAATAGATATCATTCCAATATTTCATCCATATATTCAAAATGGTGGTTATCCCTATATGAATAAAATAGATTCAAGAGATATAAATAACGTTTTTCAAAATAGAATAGCTACTTCAATTCCTACATTAAATTATGAAATTATGATGAAATTCTTTCAAATCCAAATTCAACACCAGAAACGCAACAACAACAAGATATTATGATGGATGATAGTATAAATTTTGATAAAAGTTTTTTGTCCTCATCCCAGCCAACAACTCAAAATAATACTGATAATATAAAATTTATTAATCCTGATACGATACAATCTTTGTTGGTATCAATTAATAGATTATTAGACACGATGGATGTTCCTCCCCCCCCCCCCCCCCCGGTATTCATTCCCCCCACTACTAATAATATAAAAGTTAAAAGAGAGATTGAAAAGGTTTTACCTTTTGGGTATAGTTAAATTATAACAAGGAAAAAAATATGAATAATCACACTAAAACACAAGGACAATGAAAATAATTCGAGGTTTTTTTTTTATTTAAAAAGTTCACTTTTACACAGATCTTATGCACCTAAGTTTTTCAAAAGCATCGTCGTCGCTCGTAGCATAGATATGTATTTTGTACAAAGTATTTGTATCATCGTCTTGTTTATAATTAACACACTTAAATTTTTGGCTAGTCTTTCCACCCAAAGCTAATTCAGTTTTTGAAGCAATAATACTATTTCCTCGGTCTACCTCATCAAAACAAGAATCTGTTAAAACTTCTAATGCTTCTACGTGCGGGGTTGTACAATTACCAGCCGATATATTAAACACCAATATAGCGGTAGGATTCGCTCTTTCCATTAGATCGTCATTATTAATTATTTCCCTGGGCTGAGAATTTTCACAAATTTTAATTTGTAACTGATTATCATCGGAAATTAGTCTGGAAAGCATATATGATGTGTGTTTTTTAGTTATAAACGAGTTGTCACAATTTACTCCAGCATATTCTTTAATCTGAATGGCCGTATCTCTGTTAGACATGATATTATTTATGTAAATATGAAAATTTAGACATTTGTTTTGAGGAGTATTTTCATAAAGCAGAAACAACTGTAAATCCTGTGGACTGGATAAATTAGGCTTATGATTTTTTCTGGTCAATTTCATTCCCTTTATATAATTATCTACTGCAAAATAAACATCTCGATTTTCTCTCGCATCAGTTAACTGTAAACTCATATATTTCTTATCCTCGTGTGTAATAAATTTATCCATTGTTAATTTCTATTAAAATGGGCAGGTAAGGCAAGTAATAGTTGTAGGAGAGTATCCTAGGTCGTGTTCTATTTTACTTTCAAACAAGGGAGTTGGCCCCTTTATATATTGCTGTTGCTATAATATATATATATATATATATATATATATATATATATATATATATATATATAATTTTCCATTTTTATAATTAATAATAATAATAATGATGTCATGTTTTCATTGGTTAAATAAAAAATGGTGATATTGCCAAATAAAAATGATGCTTACAACAGTTTTATACTTAATAAAAACCAAGACCAGTTTTGGATAATTGGAGGATATAACGATACTCACAACGATGAAACATATTTTTATATTTTACGCCCAACTTGTTATGAAATACAAGAAAAAACTATTTCAAAGCCCTTATCAAAAAACAGAATTGAACAAATAAAGGCATCAGAACTGAAGGAGAATCCTTATTTAGATATTAACAAATATCAAAATTTTATTAAGGATTTAAATGAAAATAGTGAAAATAATTCGTGTATGAATGTAAGTTATAAAATAGACAACGGTATCGTAGTGTTGAATGAAGATATAATAAGTGAAGTCTTGAAACTTTCAACAAATGTTATGCAAAATATTCATGACCACAATAAAGCAAAAACTATAGAGTATAATATTCATGAAAATATTTATAACACCGAGGAAACCATTTATAATTTTGAGGATATTATGTGTGGAAATATTAATGTTGTATGGTTAATGGGAAAATATACAAAATTCAATAAAATGAATGACGAGGATACTATATACCTCATAAAAATTCCATCTCAGAAAGAAATTCAGGAGAGAAAAGTAGTAGATTATCTTCCTTCCAGAAATACTTTATTTCGGGTCAGAGAAACAGAAATTCTCAAATATATCAAAGAAAACGTATATAGTTTTCCAAATGTATATGAAATTGAGAACCATCGAGATCGAAATCCTACTATACGATGTCTTAGCAGTTGTATGGATCCAATTGATGTATTTTTACTTCAGTCTAATGTAATAAAATATTGGGAAAATGCTATACAAAACATTAAGCTATTCGATACAATTTGGATATTTTTAATAAAAAAAAGGGAAAGGTTTGTTATAATGATGTTTGTTATTGTATAATTCCATCAGAACAAGAAATAATTAAAGGGAAAATAGATTTATTTGCTATACATAACCGCATTCGAATTATTATTGGAGATTTTATGAATTCTTTGGCTCCTATGGAAATAAAAACTGAAAATATTTCAGTTTATAATTTTCTGATAAATAATGATAGTAATATCTTAGAATTAAGAACAAAAAATAATACCCTTCGCCCAAAGACGCTTTTAACCTCTATAAGAAAATCAATATTTACAGATTTATTTGATTTGTATGATAAAAAACACGTCCCCGAAAGAATTTGTTTAACCAATGATAATGAGATTTGCGTGTTAAATAAAGACGAAAATATATCTAATTGTGCCTATGTATGTACAAAAATAACAAAAAAGGAATTACAAAACAAAACCATTGAAAAACCATTATCAAATGATAAATTGTTCAGAGTAAAAAGTAATATTTTAAATATATGTTTGGGTGATTCAAATGCTTTTGACCATGGAACTAATGGGTTAAGTGTGAATATGTATAATATTTCCAATGATTTAAAAACATTGGCGAAAAATAATGCTATAATTATAAAACAATTAGATGTCTATAAAGAAAATAATTATCACAAGGAAATGAAAATCAACCAAGAAAATTTTAAACAAATTTTATTACAAGATTATCAAAATAGTTTGACTTCATTTCATAATACCAATGCTCTTCAGAAACGTAGACGGGAAAGCGAAACATTTGAAACCAACAAAAAACTACGATACACAAAGATTGGTTGACTTATATATCATTGTCTTACAACAACCAATAATCATTTTAAAATCAATTAAATAATGAGATGACAACAAATAAAATAAAAAAACAATCAGTAAAGTGGGACTATTTCATTCCCTTTGTTTCGAGTATGATTAGATACGGATCCTTTTATTTTTATTTTCATTATCACTATCATCCTCTTCTTTTCTGTAAAGGGTTATATATTTGTTGATCCTCCTATCACTGGGGCCCAGGTTACAACTGTATAAATCCAATGTGTCATTATTGTGATTATAATTACTGCCCAAAAATTCTAGATTTTCATAACTCATCACATAATTATATATGTGTTTGTGATAATTGTACATATCATCAACGGAACAAGGAAAGTAAGACTTTCCCAACGCGGGCCTATAATCTTCAAACTTATATAATCGTAACTGTTGATCTCGAAAAAATTTTGAGAATATGGAAAATATTTTGTAATAACATTTTCACACATATTAAAGACTTTATCATTTAGATAATTAGAAGATTTGTGGTGATTTGAAATAATATAATCAAACTTTACATCTATATTAAATAACGTATTTATATATGTTTCAATTGTTAAAAGTTCTGGTTTAGATATAACTACATATATCTCACTAATAATCTTTTTGTCCTTTAAAATATATTCTATCCAATTTTGTTTTTTATTAACTTTTTAGATAATTCTACCGTGTTGTCGTCGTGGAAAGTATAATGTGAACAATAATATAAATCGAGCATTGAAAATATATATACTGGATACCTTTGGGGGTCGATGTTTGGTATATTATGGATATTTAATTGTCTCCGCTTTAAATGATTGGTTGCTACCTTAGATATACTTTTATCAAATCTTAAGTGATCTTTTTCGTTCAACATAATAACATTTGGAAGCCCATCAAGTAATACATGAAACATATTTGAAATATATGTATTAACTGCTTCTCCGCAAAGGGCGCCAAATTTATCATATATTTCCAGGCACAAATTTGCGTGCATATCATAAGAAAATAATGGCACCGTGTTTGGTGTTATAAATAATTTATCTTCATATTGATTCGTTTTATCATTTTTCCGCGCATCCAAATAATCATATGAGACTCCTATATTTAAAAATTTTTTAAATTTGTCCAAGAAATCGTCTGGTGCATCTTTTATTTCCTTTTTTTTAATAAATTCACAAATAAGTTTAAAACATTTTTTCATTGTATCCCTTCGTACAATACAAACATCGAATCCATTTTTTTTTAAATATATTCAAATATATCTTTTCTGTGGTAATTTTTATATAAATTTGTAGTTCTACATAAATCAATATTAAAATTTGGAAAAAATTCTTTTATATTTTTAAAATTACTTAACACAAAAGCTTTATGAATAGTCTCAAAATATCGATCATATTTATTAAGTAATATAAAGGCCTGTAAAAATACAACATTCAATTTCTGGTTATCTTTTAAAGATATTATATCAATTTTATTATATAAATATATCAATTGTCCACATGAATTATTATTTATAAAATCAGCAAATGCTCTATGATTATCGTGGCATTCATAATAACAACCATCTTTAAATGTCAATAATTTTTCTTTAATACAAGAAAATTGAATGGGATAGGGGATTACCATCGTTATATAGACACAATCTTCAAAATTTCTACCGCGTACTGCTGTTGTTACATGTTCTACACCATATCCACGAAAAATTTTATCATTGCTAGTAATTTTATATTCATCCGAAACCCGATAGTAAACATCGCCATTTTTCTTCTTTAATAAAAACATGGTCTTTATAACTAAATGTTTAATTCAAGAGAATTGACTGATCAATATATACACGTATAATATATATGTATCTCTTGTTTTTGTTATATATATATATATATATATATATATATATATATATATATATATATATATATATATATATAGGAAAAACGAATAATAATATTTTTTGTTTATTTAATATAAATTATTTTTATTTGAATTTCATACAAAACAACGGATTCCTAATTAAAGGATTAATTAAAAATAAAAAGATAAGCAACGATTTCACACAAACAACATAATCATAACCCAATTCATAAATTTAGTATAGGAAACGTAAAACAAACCACTTATAGTTACGTTTTAATAAAAGCTTGATAATATTTAGTTTGAATGCATTCGAGGTGGAATACAGACCCACACTCAATACACTGATTATACATTAACCTGGATTTCTTATCCTTTTTCATAATTGTATTAAGGGTCTCGCAAGTTTTACATCTTATAAATTTCTTTACATAGGACCTTAAAATATTTTCCATATCATTTAATGTATACTTCCCACGCAGGACCAATTCATTGTTAGAGTTTATACTTGTATTAATACAACCAAGTTCAGATGAAATATATTGTAAAACGTGTGCATTTTCTCTATTCAAATTATAACAGGTTTCAAAAAAATTTGAGTACAAAGTTTTTTTCCCGAATAAAACAATGCAGGTTTTTTTATTTTAAACTTTTTAGTTGTTTTGTTTTTTTCGTTTATGGGTAGTTTGCTTAATACAAAATT